>NC_136415.1:126607678-127207678 GCF_051521515.1 Lactuca serriola | reverse complement strand
AATATCACAATGAGAACAGTAGAACATAACATCAAACTTAAAATACTATAGGAGTATTTGGTGTTACTATAAGTACTTTATACTTGAGAACTAAAACGGGATCTTCATTACTAAGTTGATAGTTGCTAAGTGGATACACTAAGGCTATATGTAACTAGGATGTTATAGACTTAGAATCGGTGACATTTTTGCTTTACCCCTATTCCTTGTGAATTTGGAGTTAAGGTCACTTATTCGAAGGCCTATCCTGTGTTGATTACATATAATTGGTATGCACTTTACAAATAGCGATGTAACTAATGAAGATTTTCTAATATTTATCTAGATAGTTTGTCTAATAATTATTTCCTTACCCAAATTCTCGCGTAGATAACATGGCTGGACTCCATCCCCACGGCAACCCGTACCTTCCGAACGAGGTCATTGTTGTATGGTTTGAAGAAGAAACAAAGAATGATCATCCTATCCCTGGGAATGATCACCATGATGAAGACCTTTCGTACGATGCTAACTCCGAACCCGAGGTTGAGAACCTACCCCAAGCAGCTCCCTTTCCAATTCCTAACCCTCGTCCGACTTTTCAAGGCCCGACGCTTGAGTGGGTGGAATGCTTGGAAACATGGAGCCAAGGACAAGATCAGCCCATGCCATTTAATGGTGACCGAAGATTCTATGACCTGAGCAATGGGGGCTCAACAGACAGAATCTTGCCAATCTTGGTGCGCAGAGTGGCCCGAAATGAAATTCAAGGCAGGACAGCCCTACATCAGATCACTGAAGTTGTCGCCGATGCGAGAATGCATACCCTCCGCACCACTTGTCTAGAATATGCTCGTGAGAGATCTGAGAGAAACCATGAAACCCTACTGCAAGCACTGGCTGAATCACGAGTCGAAGTCATAGAACTTTGAGTACGCCAGAGGGTGTACGAAAGACACCTACTTGATGTTGAACGCCAACTGGCTGAACTGAGAGTTCACTAGTGGGATGACCCTCGCCATTATTAGATGCTTTACTTTATTTTCCTTGTTAGAAAGGAATCGTTTTTTGCCTATGCCCGATGTGGCATTTTCTATGAAACTATCTTGTACTTTAAGTACTTTAGTTAGGTCTTTATGCTGTCAAGAACTATCTCCTCTGGATAGGATGTAAGACCTTTTACAAGGTCATCTTTCCCGAACTTTTACGTCAGGAATATCAAATATATTGACAGTCGGCTAACTTATGTGTCATTCTTTATTCAAGTACTCTCATCATACTTTCATTGGAGTCTACCTAAAACATGATTTAGTCAAGTCATTGGACTATAGCAATTTAACTTCGGAGACATTTCCTAGTCTCTTTTAGTGGTTGGATCATGTTATTCACCAACCAACGATACCTCAGCTAGAACGACAAACATCTTGAGACCATCGTACAAACTTACTTCCAATCTTTGCTAGGACTGCATCATAGGGATGTAGGTCAAACCTTCGTGAACACACTTCCATTCCGTACTAGGACTGCATCATAGGGATGTAGGTCAAACCTTAGAGAACATACTCCTATTCTTTACATGAGCGATCGAACTACGTCTAGGTCCAACCATTCTCGCTCACAAATTCATTTTTCTTTCTGTGTAACAGAATCATGTCGCCAAAGAAAAACGATCAACCCCTCAACCAAACACCAACTCTTCAGATTGATGCAGCTTCCTTTCAAGCTGAAGTCTCGGCTGCCGTGTCAACTATTCTGACCCACCTTAACACTAATAATGCAAATGTTGGCGGGATTATTAACAACAATTCCAATACGAGTAACAATTAAGAACCTCAACGAGCAGCAAACTACCATGACACCCCGAGTCCCAAGACCAAGAGTAACAAACGGAAGTCTTGGGCTAAATCTAAGGACAAATCACTTCGAAGGGCGAACAGGAAACAACCACCAGTAACAACCTTCACAACCACGACATCGGTACCTCCTACTACCATCCCTTCGGGTATCCCAGTTGTCCCTAACCCAGCCAGACAATATGCTGGAAATCTCCCAAAATGCATCAAATGCAGTTATCACCACCATGGACCTTGTCGGGAGATGCAGTGCTCGAACTACAACAAAAAGGGGCACACCACACGTTACTGCAAGAGCCTAACAAGGCCAATCAACCAAGTACCCAACACCGGTGTGAACTAGGCTTGCTACGGTTGTGGCAAGGTGGGTCACTACAAAAGGAACTGCCCAGAGGTAGCAAATGTTGGCACATACGGAAGTACGCTACCGACCACCGCCGCAGGAGAGACTACTCCGGACCTACATTAATGTAATTTACGCATTTCGTTTTAACAGACTTATGAACCATCCAAAACTAGTGCAACCAGAGTCTTATCTTTTGCGAGATCTCGTCCGTTAAGGGATGCTCGTGCTGCATATACTTCTTTTTTGTAGTATACCTTGTTCGCAACAATAGTCTTGTAGTAAATCTTAAGTACAGTAACTCTGTTAAAGGTTGCACTATTGTGTTTTGTCTGTAACACCTTATGTTCAAATCTAATGTCTTTAGTTTCCATATGATTCTGACTTTATCATACGACTCGAGTAAATTCGATCCTCGCAATACCAACTTCATACGTACATGTCTTTCTTCGAGATCGCTTTTCCAGCGAAGTCGTCATATCAGAACACCGAAGTACTCATTCATGGAGTACCTTATAGTTCTTTTCCTTTCAAAAGAAATCCCCGCAGTATCACTTGTGCAGTACGTCAAGTTCAATCCAAAGATTCATACGGTTGATCTATCACTGAAGAATGTATACATAGGGGTGATATATAATTAAGGTTCTACGGGTTTAGAATTGATGATTCCAATTTAAATTCTTTTCTCTCGAGAGGATGTGAGCTTAAAGAAGAATCAGTTATTCGACTACCTTTTCAATCTTAATTATATACGACTCGTATACACGAGATTGTGATCGTTGAACCATGTATAATTCTAATATGAACTTCAGGACGGAGACTGCCCAAGACTACGAGTAATTGCATTGTCATGTGAACAAACTTAGAACCCAGTATGACTCTTATAACCAGATCGCCTTACAGTCTAAACACCTACAGAGATACAAGAACAGCCCGAACAACTCAGCGAACTACTCAGCAATAGAATTTGAAGACCAGGCTTCTCACCCTTGAGAGCTCCGGTCTTAGTCTTCCAGAAGTCGATGGATTGCATCATATGTACCTCGACTATCGAGGACTCCGTCAAGATTTCCATTAGAAATCATAGGAAAGAATTACTTTCAGAAATGGACCTGAAATCCGAATATCACTAGTTCGAGTGTTAAGGGAATGATGTCCTGGGGACTACCCTCCGAACTTGATGCGGACACTTCGAGTCCGTAGTGATACCCCTCGGATAGGACCAATACGCCCGTAGCATTCATGAGTTTAATGAATAGAGTATGCCATTATTACTTAGATCAGCTCATCATTCACCTTGTAATGACTTACTTATCTACCCTCGAAGTAAGAAGGAACCCATGGAAATTTTACCTTCAGAGGAACTTTCGCGAAGTTCTCTAAACACGAGTTTTGAAATTGAAGAGTCAGATTCCTAAGATACACTGTTAGTGATGTCGGAATTTTTGAGTACTATTTCAATTTGTCAAAACCGTTGAGAATTTGTCAACACCAGAGACGCCGACAAAAATTTGCTAAATTCTAGGTCGTGCAGACCTACTATTGTAGTCCATTCAGAACTCCTCGCAAATTACAGAAACCCTTTCGACTTTGACCCAGCAAGGGGTGGCCCTTGACTGCGAAGTTTAGCAAGAGAAAGAACCTTTGGAATTCCAAGTGAGAGACCAAATTCTTTAGGAAATCTCACTTCGGGAATGGCTTAATACGCTTCGTAAAGCGTGGAAAGCTAAATCCAATATAGTTAGGACCTCCGAGATTCTTACCAGAATCGGTCCTGTATCGCACAAACTAGACCTACTCCGCGAACTCAGTAACGTACATTTTACTCTTCGCGTCTCGATCTTGAAACAGTACCTTTCCGTTAGGACCCTCGTAAGCCCAATCGACGAGATCGAGATTAACGAGATCCTCGCCTTCGTATTAGAACCGTAGTGACCCTCGATCGGGAGGTCAAGCGGTCGAAGCAACGCCGTCGCTCGTTAGTGAAGGTTTGTTGGGATACCAACTGAGGACCTGAATTCACTTATGAGCGCGAGAACTAATCGATTAGGAAGTTTCCACCTCACGACTCGATCATTCCTACCTACTTCCTTACATAGATTCTAATTTTGGGACGAAATTCCCTCTAACAGGGGGATGATGTGACAACCCGAAATTTCCATTCTGTACAAACCATATCAAGTCAGTAGAAGATTAGAACAGTTGCAGTAAATTTCCAGACTTTCAGTATAAGTTTGAGTATTTCAGGTTTACACTTATGGAGATATCAGGAGAGTGGATGCACTAGGGTTTTGTGCAACTTTGTTATTCCAAAACTCTATGATATTAGAGTTCAGTGCATGAATAAAATATTTTCTGCCAAAAATCCCAGGACTATATATAGGATTCTGAACCGTATTTATTCATTAGTTAAATTTCCAACTAGAGAAAAGTCGAATTCTCTCTCAAGGATCTTCGGACTTTCGTCCTAGAACGTGAGTACATCTATCTAGTTGTATTATATAGCTTAATATGTGCTTAATAACCTAGATTACATGTCAAAACAACAAGATTTAGGAGTTTACCACCCAAGAACATCTTGGACCGTAAACCCCCCTTTAAGGCACAAATGGTGCCTAGTCCTTTCCTTAAGCAATGAAACTAGTTTGGACTTGTACCCTAATGTGTTTAGGACTAGAAAACAACCTTAGAACACCAAGAGTAAGGTGTTCACAGCCCAAGAAGTTCCAGGGCCGTGAACTCCTAACAAAGGGGCCAAAGTGTGCCCAATGTCCCTCCAAACCTTGGAACTGAACCTAGAGACTACCCATGGCTTGTTTAGACATCAAAAACATTAAGAATCAAGGGCTAAAAGTGAGTTCATGGCCAAGGATGTTCTTGGGCCGTGAACTCCATTTTAAGGTGCCAAAATGCCCTAAATGCCTTCATTAAGCCAAGAGACTAGCATAGCTCTTTACCTTGATGTGTCTAGGACCCAAAACAATCAAAATAGCAACACCCATAGGTGTTTACGGCCGCAAACACATGACCAAAATGGTCCATAGGCCGTAAACTCAAGTTAGGGGTGTTTTGATGCCACAAACACTTCCTAAGGCTTAGGCTTGAATTTAGGATGCTTTCTTATGACCTTTAGGACGCTCATAAACATAAATGGCCATGAGTTTATGGCAGTAAACTCATTAGGGCCGTGAACTCCTTAAAAAGTCCAAAGAAAGTGGTTTTTCTTCATCCTAGGATAGAGCTAAGGTCCCTAAATCATTCACTAGCCTTCAGCCAAGCATTCACACATAAGTAGCATGAGTTTACGGCCGTAAACTCCCTTGGGCCGTAAACCCATAGTAGTAAACTCATGTGTGTGCCTTTATACCTTCCTATGTTGAATCACTTGTGATTCCAACACTTTGTCAAAGTGTTTCCTAGTCCCGAAAGGTGTTTTCTCTCATATAGATGTTATAAACACTATATTCATGTCAATATGTGTCCTTATATGTCATTTAGGACTTATTGTGTCTCGGGACTTCATTTGTGGAACTTCTCATCCCTACATGCATACCCGTTAGAACCACTCACAACAGGTGAGTTCATACCCCTTAATCAATGTTTTAAATGATTTTAAATGCTTTAATGGGGGGGGGGGGATACCAGTAGAAAACAATATGTTATTAAATCACTCATATGTATTTATAACTGTGTTTTCATCCAGTAGATTTCGCATACTTCAAAATGTGATGCATGAAATGGTTTTCTATCTTAAAAATATCTTGGTAGCAAAAGTATCACGTTTGAAATATTTATTAAAATGACATCAAGTCATTGTTAATTATTGTTCAAAACTCATAGATATCTTACAAAACCATTTTTACCTTCTTGAACAAAACTATATCTATACACTTATGTTCTTATATATGTATTCATGTTATAGTTTTAAACCTTCATCCAGTTTCCCACACTCTTGTGTAGCAAGGGTGTATAAACCTGCATGGACAATCAATTTCCTTCCAGTTAACTATTATAGGGATAGTTAGGAGATACATAAAATTATTCCTATTACAAGGAATTACACCAGAGTCAGTTCATTCATGAGTCTATACTATAGATTACATGTTACTTGAATACGTCTACATCAATATGCTTACATGAATACATTTACATATATACATTTATTTGTATGCACTTACATGGATACTTGTACCTAGATTCACTAGGATGATTTACTAGTACATTATGTGTAAATTGCCCTGCCTATCCCAGTTCAACGGGATATCTAGATGGGACTAACCATTCCGGAACCCACCTGTTAGCAACAGTGGTAGATGAACATCTACGGATGCCTACGGTTATTACTTATATTAGGGGTACCTTTACGGGACTAACCATTCCTTTGGCCTACTGTTCGCTACAAAGGTAAATGAACATCTACGGATGCCTACGGTTAATACTTATATTAGGAGTACCTTTACGGGACTAACCATTCCTGAAACCTGCTACAGCTACAGAGGAAAATTGAACAATCTACGGATGTTCAAAGGTTATACATGTTGCTAGTCGCGATGTCGTGTTAATCCTAATACAAAAGGATAACACTTACATGATTATATTTTTCCTATTACTTTATTGCGTGATACATTTACGTAAATGATGAGTTAGACTAAGTATTGATAGTAATAGTCAAAAAGAAGGAAAAACTATCATTGTTATAGCAAAGCATTCGGGTCTTGGTAGAAGACTACATTTCATACTAGTAGGAAATATGGAATTTTCTAGGGTTTTCATACTTATATCAACTGTTTCATTTAAAGATTTACATGGCATTCATAACAGCTTTCCAAAACAAGGCAAAGACACATTAATACTTATGAATTCACCAGCTTTAGGCTGATACTCGCTTTCAAAATAACTTGTATTCTGAGGTCACCAGTAGACAGGTACAACGGCCACGTTTTGAGAAGACGGAGCACAGAAAAGACTCGTCTTTTATTTTGATTACATATTTTGGTGTCTTATTACTATTAAAGAACACACATGTATTAAAAATTTACTTTTAATGCAATGGATGATGTTGTTGCTTGTTTACTACTTTACATTGTTATGATACTTCACATGACGTCCTCCACCCCGGAACGTTTCCGCCGTTCTTGGTTTTGGGGTGTGACAGTAATCTTTTCAATCCATGAACAAATTTGGTGATAGATACTTAGTAAATTTCATTGATAACTTTTATTCTTTATTATTGAAACTTTGATTTGCTCAAATTTTTCATAGTGAAGATTGAAATACAACTTGGTGAGATCATAATTAACCTTTCATTATGATAAAGAAAACGAGTTTTATAAACCAAGTCTTCTTGGAACATCTTAAAAATTGTGGAATAGGTTTACAACACATTCTGTCAAAAACACTCACTCGCCATTGCTATGGTTCGTGTGGCACATGATCACTTGGTTGCTTGGATTTGTCTGATGATGTTTGAGGTAGCCTTCGTATTCTCTAGTGAGATAAGGTGACCTAGCTGCTAGTTAAATGTCAATAGTTGATGTTTTTGAATAGGATAAAACATAGACCTTGTAGTCAACTATATGATGTTTTTAAAGGGACTATTTCCTTTATAAATTTTTTGATTTATGTTCACTCAAGAAATATATATATATATATATATATATATATATATATATATATATATATATATATATATATATATATATCCAACCAAACAAGTAGATTAAATACTTTCATTAGACTAAGGATATAATGGTTTATCCTTATCTAAAAGGTATGAAGTTATGGAGCTTAGGTTAGAAAATAATCTTAACTCACTCTAACATCTACAAATTGCAATTAAATAGACAACCCTAAATGATTGTTTAGGATGAAGTTTCTACTAATCCCACTAATTGTGATTCCAGAAGACATGTGCTTAGAAATTTCTCTTTCTAAGTGGGAACTATGTGGAACTTTAAAATCTAAAGAACCATAAACTAAATGCATCATAGTTGGGAACTAGTAAGTTTTTTCAATAGTTGTTGAACCTATTCAATAGTTGATCAGAAACTAAATACGCATAGAGATGCATTTATGTATGAATATGAATTATGTGATTGATTAATCTTCCTCGATACATTGAGAATATAAAGAGTAAGTGAGTTTTCAAAGGAGAAAACACACATGAATGAAAATCTTTTCAGATTTAAGTCAACATCTTAAAGTAAGAATCTTATTTCTTATAAGATAATTACATGGTGTAATTTAATTATAAATCGACATGACTCTTGTGTTTTATACAAACCTAATGGGAGTGCAGTAACATTCCTAGTCTTATATGTAGTCTACATACTATTTCTTGGAATAAAGATCTATATTGATAGATCATGGAAACTTAAAGGATTAAGTGAAATTTCAATAATATTCAAGGATCTAATGGAGCTTGAGATAAAGGACTCTGAGAATTTATCAAAGGGAAAATGACATAAAAGCCCTTAAGTTTTCACAAAAATGTCGGTTTTACCCTTGGATGTGTTTTAGGTCTAGCAAAGCCTGAAGTTTTGTTTAATTTGTTCATTTTTACCCTTATAGTCGGTTTCTAGGTAACCTACCGGTTACCTAATGCCAGTAAAGCCCTTGAATTTTCAAAAATGTTCGGATTTACCCTTAAGTTTTTCAAAAATGTTCAAATTTACCCTTACATTGATTTTTATTTTGATTATTTTGATTATTTTCAATATTTTGATTATTATTATTATTATTATTATTATTATTATTATTTTTATTTTTATTATTATTATTATTACTATTATTGTTGTTATTATTATTACTATTATTATTATTATTATTATTATTATTATTATTATTATTATTATTAATTTTTAATACATTTTTAAATGTATAAAAATATTTTATACATACATTTTTAAAAGTATGTAAATATTTTTACTAATATAAATATATTTTTATATGAAATAAATATATATTTTTATACTTACTGTATTTTTTTAATATATAAATATGTTTTAGTGGAATACATGGTAATTCAAATGTATATAAATACCAAATACAAGTATATATATTTTTAAAAGTATATTTATATTAATAAAAATATTTGTATACATTTAAAAATGTATGTATAAAATACTTTTATACATTAAAATGTATTAAAAATACATAATAATAATAATAACAATAATAATAATAATAATAATAATAATAATAATAATAATAATAATAATAATAATAATAATAATAATCAAAATAAAAATCAAGGTAAGGGTAAATCCGAACTTTTTTGAAAAACTTAAGGGTAAATCCGAACATTTTGAAAATTCAAGGGCTTTACTGGCATTAGGTAACCGGTAGGTTACCTGGAAACCGGCTACAAGGGTAAAAATGAACAAATTAAACAAAACTTCGGGCTTTACTGGACCTAAAACACGTCCAATGGTAAAACCGACATTTTTGTGAAAACTTAAGGGCTTTTATGTCATTCTCCCTTTATCAAAATCCTACTACAATGTTTTGAACTAGGTAATATGATTGTATTTCATATGTTGTTGCAATCGGATTAATCATATATGTCATGAAAATGCATGTAGACCAGATAAGTTGTTTTCTTGGAGCATGTCAAATGAATACCAGTATAATCTAAGAATAAGTCATGGTATGAATAGTAGGAACATTCTAAAGTACTTCCAAGAACTAGATAAATATTCCTAATATGTGAAGTATTTGAAAGAAAGCAATGTTTAAGTTGTTACACCTATGCTAAACTTCCAAATAGATTGAAATGATTCTTAATCACAATCGGGTGTGTCCTTATTTTAAATGACGATAAATTATATGGGTATTAGTTCCTTGTATATTTTAGTTGCAGTCACATATCTGAGTTAAATTATATTGTTGTTCGGGGAACCACATACAAAGATGCTTAATGTATAGTTCCTTATGACTATGAATAATACCATTACGCAAGTACTGGTATCTAAGTCATATTTAAGCATCAAAGACATTCTCAAGAGTTTTCTGTATATATATATGAGTTATATATATAACCAAAAAAAAATTTATTCGCAAAGTTTATACAAATCAATTTTATCGAATCTACTTAACAAAAAATTCATTCATTAGCTAAAGCATGAAAGTCACGCTTGTTCTTTAGGATCTTGTTGACCTAAGTGGTTGTATTTGATTGAAATTTAGTATTTGGATATTGGAAAAGTACAAACAACATATATTATAATGAGTTGATATATTGGATATAGCCTTTTATTAAATAATTGTTGTGTTCTATATTAGCATGTTTAATCCTTGAATAAATTTGGTTATTCTAAATGTCCATAGTCGTTCATAGTTGTGGGAGCATCTATGAGGTAAGACTAATGTGAATGGATTGGTTGATTTTTGTGGAGATGAAAAAGTAAGAGCTGCTTCCAACTTCATAGGTGGTTGATTAGGAGAATAAGTATTTGAACTGACAAGTATCAAATCACTTTGTGGATCGTAGTCAAAAGTGATGTTTGAAAAAGGTAGTATATTTGTATTCTTTAACCTAAGATGCATATTTGGGACTTGAGTGTAAGAATTATTGTGATTTGACACGGTTTAATGTTGTTCCCTAAAAGGCGTCCATAAGGGCCATCGTTGGGTATGACATGAACTACATGATGGGCGTATGTAGTAAAGATGGGATTTATTTTTCATCTTAATCATTGAGGGTTAGACATCTAAGGCCTTACTAAAAGTTGAATGCCACATGAGATTGATCGCGATCCATATCCCAAGTTCAACATGGTGTCTGAGACAAAGGAATAATTGATACCACACCTTTAGTGACAATTATAGCTTTGATCTCCTTGAATTGGTTGTTGATAAGATGGCACCCCTCACGTGTTGTTAGTGGCAGTTGCCCGTTGCTATACATCAACTACAACCTATGTCAGTCTATAATGAATCTTGTGCAAGTGGGAGATTATTAGATCTATATGCTTAAGAATCATTATTGAGTGATATTGCTAATAATATATGAACCTATAGGGTCACACCTTTATCAATTTGGCACATTTTGTACATTTATTATTAATATGATTATTAACAAATAATACCAATTCTTGTACTTAATTAGGGAATAATTATTATTTTTGTGATGATAATAGTTAAAGAGAGTATAAATAGCTATTATATCATATGGTATGACTTAATAAGTCATGTACAAAGTTTTGGACACTTTGGTTAACCATGATTAAGTTAGTTATTTGTTCTTTGAGTTAAAGAAGCTAGGAGATAAATTTTTTCTCTTTCTTTATGTTATGGCCAAAATTATTCCAAGCATGGGAGGTTTCTTGTCAACCTCCCTCCCATGCTCCCCATGGTTACTTTAACTAGCCATTACTTTATAGTATTTTATGGTATAGCTTTTGCTTTTGCACGGGACTATATAAGGTGGAGTAATATTTGCAAAAATGACACGCTTTTCCCTTAGAAAGAATCCAAAACTATAGGTTCTCTCTTATACACCTTCTATATTTCTTTTTAAGTTATTTATTAGTATTTTGGTGTCCCTTGAGTTGTCTCCTTTAGTGCTTAAAGGCTTAAGACACTCAAAAATACAAGAAGGAACTAGCATTCCAAGTGCCTTAACCTTCATGGTGGATACTTGTAGAGAAGATCGTCTTCTTTGATCTTTCTATCTTCATCAACACCCCAAAACCATGTGGGTTCAAAGGCTCCAAAGGTTGTCATTCTAAAAAATTTTAAGGTTGTTTTTAATATCATTCTAACCTCTATAAATGGATCATAGGTTGTTTGGTTTTTTTATAAACTCGAAAATAAACTTGTTATTTTTAAGCTTATGTTGCTCGTTTTATGTAAAACTACACTTATATTTTATATCAAAACCAATCAGTCTTATGCTTGGGATCTATGATATGAAGCCAATACGATCGGTGAGAATGTGAGGGTAGGGATGGTATGATCTCTAATGATGAATCGGGCTATGGGGTCGTCTCCTACTATTAGCCCACACTCCTCCCCAGGCTCTGTATGATCTAAAGGTTCATCACTGAATGATGAATATGGGTAAGGTGAGCTAGCAACTATGTTCCCGTTACCCTCCTCATCATGTGACTCATCCTCATCAAAGGGATCCTCATCCTCCTCATCGTCGGTCTCCTCTAATGATATGGGTGTAGGCGTAAATGGCGTTGTTGGATCATAGTCGTCCTCTGGCTCTTATATATATGGTACCACCTGGGTACTCCTCTGGTAAGGGGAGCGTCATCCATGTACCCATATCAGCCATACTGCTCCTACGAACATACATAAGACATCAAACATGATAGATGTTTATGAGAAGTAGAATGATAGTTAATAAATTTCAAATAATATCCAAGCAAAAGTATGTTGTAGATAGTATCGTGTCTCCTGTAATTCTCTATATGGGTATATCAGATACGGCACTCTAGAGCATCAATCCATACATCCTTAATAGTGTAACGCAAGCTAAATGTTGAATCCTCAAGTAGTATATCTCGATTTAAGCCTTCCATTCAAGAACTTCTAGTAGTCAAACTAAGTAACCAATCCAGGAATCCTCAAGCATTTAGCTAGTCAACTACCATACCCAAGTTTAGTCATGTGTCGGTCGGACCATACTAAAACTTATTTACAAATTCTATGCCTAGAATTTGTACGCCCATTATATAGTACTGACTCTAGATACTGTATTTGACATAAAATCTTGAGCTTATGATGTAATGGATTTTTGTTGTGATAGATAGGTATATTTATAAGAGTTTATGTATATAATTATATATCTTCTTATTGTTTTATTTGGTGTATTTTATTTTTGTTTGGTACTTCAAGACTATTAAATAAGGATCAGCTAGGTAGGAAAAGTCGGAGGCAGGAACATTTTGGCGTACTGTCGTTCTTAAAACCAGCAACCCAAATCATAATTTCTAGACTTGTCACCTCACCCGTAAGTAGTCTATTAGTAGGGTGATTAATATTAATACATTTAATAATTAGGTTTAAGGGTTTAACCTAGTTAGAGTTTATGCCTTAGGTTATAGTCGTCGTTCCTAAGGAATTACTAGTTCTCTATAACCAATTACTCTAATAACAATCTTGTTGGATTAGTGTCTAAGTCCATAACTATTTTGGTATGTACTTGACCCGATGGTGCATGGTCCTTTTGGGTTGCCTTCACCAAAGCAACTTGATAGGATGAATTATGGAGAGAAAGGATTAATTATGATTTATTAATATATTATGAGAATGATATATTAAAGGAGAAATCATATTGTTTAATTAATATTAGTCAATAATTAATTAAGGAATTAATTTTGTGGCTAAAAGACATTAATTGAACTTAAGGGACTAGAACTGTCAATTCTATGATAGTTGAATATTGAGCTAATGGACTCCATATTAAAGGGGTGGACAAATTCTATGGGGAAACCCATTAGAAATCGTCCTAGGCCTTTAAGGAAGGAGTCCATGGGTTGCTAAGGACTTAAGCATCCAAATTAGGGTTTCCTTTTTTGATAACCCTAATAGCCTCACTATTTAAAGGACCCTTGAGACCCAAAAACGGGGGGAACTTGTTGATTAGGGTTTCCACACGTTTTGGGCAGCCTCCACTCTCCTTATTCTTCATCCTCTTGCTCTTGGTGTTTGTGAACCATTAGAGGAGTGACAATTGTGACTCTAAGCTTTCTAAAGTCATTACAAGGAGGATTTGAGATTGTTATTGCTACATAACAATCAAGGTAATATCTTAAACCCATTATTATGTTAATATTGATTATCATATGCTAGATCTAGGGTTTAAAGTCTTGGATGAATTGCATGTACAATAGAGAAACCTAGATCCAAGCATTAGGGTTTGTATGAGCACATAGGATGTTCTTATGGCTAAAACCCATCAGTGGTATCAGAGCCTTGATTGGTTTCTATTGTATTGATGCCTTGCATGTTCATTCTTGTTGCAAAATCGAAATTTTGGCTTTCTGACTGCTGAACTCGGCGAGTTCCAATGTGGACTCGGCGAGTTGGCTCCTACTCGGTGAGTCCATAGAGGAACTCGGCGAGTTCGAGCGTCAGAAGGAGGCAGTTTCGGGATTTCCTGTTGTTTTACTCAAAGATACTTGCCTTAATTGTTATGGGTCATTAAGATTCGAATTTTAATCATATTTTGAGTGTATCCTTGATCAAACAAAAGATAATTACCAATTGATTAGATAATAACTTCCTTATTTGATTAAAGCTTGATTATTTGTATTAATTGGGTAAGTTATATTGCAAGAAATTAATTTCAGGTCAAATTAGATAATAATTAGATTAATTGTTTAATTTAAGTTATTTGCTATTTGATCCTTGCGTTTTGAATAGTTTCAAAATTTGCCCTCAAGTTTTGGAATTTATATTTTGATTAAAAAGCTTGATTTTGAAATATATAAATTCTAAACCCTAATGTTTTGAAATGTTTCAAAACATGCCCTCAAGTTTTGGAATTTAAAATTTGATTAAAATTTTAATTTAGGAATGTTAAATTCTAAAACCCTAGTATTGTTTTGAAAAGTTCAAATCACACCCTTATGGTTTTATTAATTAATTAAGTTGTATAATTAAATGAGATTTATTAAATCCATATAATTTTTGGTTTACAATATAATTGAATTAAAAGTATAATTATTAAATTTGAACACCTAGTATTTTAAAAGTGTAAAATACACCCTATACTATATATAACATTAAAGGTCTAACATTATATATATGTATGAGTAAAAGTCAGTCTTACCGTTAGTAGGCCTCATTCACGAAGCTAGTCTATAAGGGGCGTTTAAGGAAATTGCCTATAAAATGGCGATTGAATGGGTATCCACTCTTACCCACCGCACTCTTGACTAGTGGAGGGTCGTTAGCCGAACGGGTAGGATAGGATAGAAACCTTCCATTATAAGTATAATGAAGTACAAAAGTAACTAAATGTTTTTTTACAAAATTCCCAATCTTAGTTACTTTAGGCAAAAGTGAATTGATGCAATTCCATGAAATTACACTTTGTGCCCTTGCGAAGACGTTAGTGGAGCGTGTGTGGTTAACCGGCACACTAAATGGTTCTAAGCAATGGTAGCAAAGGGTGACTCAATGTTTGTCATAGTTCGGTGGAGCGTGTGTGATTAACCGGCACATCGAATAGATGAATGTAACATGTGGGGGCACCATGTAAGTTTGCATGGTTATTCACACCCGCTTTGTGATCCTCTGTATCCCAGTCACAAACTCAAGGGGCATATCGAGATTTAAACATGCCATTGAAAAGTTCAATGAATCTCAAAGGATCTAGGAGTTTTCAAAGCATTTAAAACTTAATCGGTTTTTTGTAGATGTCAAAGTACGACAACTATGGTCTTCCTAAATCCCGTGGAACAAGCATTCCACATGAAGATGATATTCTACGATTCAATCGAGGAACAAGAGATCATGCTTCACTTCCTCCACCACCTCAAATTATTCTCCCTAACCCACAGAATCGAAGAATTGAAAGGTTCAATGTCACTTAAGCTCTATTGGAAAGGAAACATGAAGATGGTAAATCCGTGTGTGCCCAGGTTCTTGGGATGAAATCACACATCGATAGGTTGATAATGTTGGGTGCGTCATTCCCTGATAAGTTGGCTATGGACTGGGTTCTGCAGTCACTCCCTGAATCATATAATGAGTTCAAAAGAAAGTATCATATGATGGATCATGACGCAAGCCTCATTGACTTAACTTACATGCTCATTGCTACTGAATCAGACATGATTTGGCGAGGCAATGGAGCATATTTGTTGGGAAAGTCAACCAACCATGCTTCCGAGGATGTTCTAGGAGAACCAACCTGCGTTTGCTGCCAAGAGAAAGGGCGTTGGATACAAGTCTGCCCTAAAAGCCTGAAGAGTCCAGAAGATGGGAAAGTCAAAGAGTATGGATGTGCTTCAGGTAAAATCCACTATCTAACTCCATTAAGTTCCTTTTCATTGATTCTTAATACATAATGTGATAAGATTGCATTTGAATGTTTTGCAGGATCAGTGAAAAGAGAGGAAGCTTGATGGAAAAGCAAGATGAGTCTGATCACGAAGAGATGGATCTCGATCACATGGATTCGAAGATTAGATTTTGAGCTTACAAAGTTATGATAGAGTTGTTAGGAATATTTGATTACATAGTTTTTAGTTGACTTTGCATTGTAAGGACAAATGTTTTCCGCTGCTTTTATGAATAAAATTAATTTTGTTTGACGAATTTATTTATTTATTTCCTTGCAATGAAATCGTTATGAAAAATTGATGTTTTCATATTTCTACAAAGAATGGATGTGATTCTTAATTATGTTATTTGTGGAAAGGTCAAGAATTTACCAAATAGGGAAAGTTTCTCAGCGCCCAAGTTTCAATTGGATAGAAACTTGGAATCATGCAACTTGGTTGCACGATGAATGAGAAATTTCATATTTGGAAATTCGACTAATTCGCTGACAAAGTGTCAAGTGAAAGACTAGGAGATCGAGTACACAAAGTTATGTGTTGATCAAGTCCACCACAAGAGTAACAAAGATATTCATCATGATTTACTAAAGGTTTAGTAAATATGATAAGAGTAAGTGTAATTCTGAATTAATTGAAAAAAGTTTAAATCAAACGAATAAGAAGAATCAAGTAGGCAGAAAGATAAAAGTTTCTCTATTCTAAGAAGAAGGGAGAGTACCTTTTATTATGTTTTATAATAGGTCTTAATGATTAAGAACCATATCTCAATTGATCCTATAAGTGAGTCTTAGTACAATTGTGTGTCTAAGAAGAGGAATCAAGAATTGAAGAAATGGTTAAAATCAAGAAGTCAATCATACTTCGTTCCAAAACAAGTCTTAGAGTTAAGATTGTGACATTGAGTGACAATTCTTAAGAAGGTTTATAACATTCATCAAATGTAGAATTTGGAAAAAGGTTTTCTTATTCTTGCACATTTGAAATTGGAAAGTTGTGATGTCTTGGATAAGACAAAGACCAACTAGGACCAATTTATGAAGTGTTTTGTCTTGATAAAAGCTACACTAACTCATGAATATTTGTTTGTCAAGAAATGCTTATTGACAAGAGAATCTTATATGTCAAGGAGTCAGTGGGAGTCTTAATGGTCTTGAAAGGTTTCAAGAATAAATCAAAATAAACCTCATCGATCATCACTAGCACACGAGTTGAGGTCTACAACCTATCGTGCTGACATCATCTTGTTTTCTGTACCGTTCCAATTGAGTTAATTATGCATGTGAGCCCTATGAGTTCTCATTTGAATGCATAAAAGGAAAGGACCTTGATCAATGAAAAGTACATTGATAGGAAAGGGTGAGCTGCTTAACTACTTGGAAGACATGGTGGGTAGCTTTGCTACCATAAGGCAAGAAATCAAGATTGAGAAGGCTCGGTCCATATGAGTTTGAATTTGTCATAAACTTTGTTTTTAACAAATTCACATGGATAGGAACACATACACCATTAAAATCGAAGTTTCATAAGATTTCCTCCTTCATTAAAATGACTGTGAGGAAATGCTTTCACTAAGAAAGATTTTAAGAAGATTGTGAAATTGTATTCTCGAATTCGATTATGGTGTCGGTATCCCTTTCCATGATTCGAATTGTGAGATTTGGCAATTAGTCTGAATTGTTTAAGACACACATATGATCTATCTAATGCAATGGTGTATAAGACTAAGAGGCTTGATAAAAGATTATCAAAGCATTAAGTATTAGAAATATGAACTTAAGAAATTCAATAGGTATTGTTTTTTCTGAAAGTTAAGCTATTTCTGAATACATGTCAAAGCTAGTGCGAGCATAAGTGTTATGATCATCGTGATAGTGGAAGCATAAATGTTGTGCTTGTATGATTATTAAGGTAAGTATTACTAGTTAGCAATATTAATTATAGAAAACAAGAGTTATACCTTGCAAAGTCATAAGGATTGAAAAGTTGTTTTGCTATAATTAAGGGAGAGAATATTGTACTTCGTTTCAAAATCTAAAGCTTAGATGGAGAAATTTTAATAAATTTAGTCAAAAGATACATAGTGAGTTCTTAAATTTCGAATATGATTACGGCATTCCTCTTCATAATTCGAATCATAAGAACGTGACACATAAGATATTATGGTAGAAGATTGATAAAGTATCCGTTTTGACTAAGATAAAGTATCAAATCTTTATTTAACACATTATGCATCGTGTCCCATATGCTTCGGGTATAGGATAGATTGCAAATGCTATAATATTTGAGCATTCTAAAATTTTCCAAATGTCTAGCGCGTTTAGAGGGAAAAAGGACTAGAATCCATTTTGACTAAGATAATTAAACAACTATCAAAGGACGATCCAAAGCTTGCTAAGGATTGGTCACTTGTGAGTAGTTGGAGGTATGATATTGGATGGAACATATCGACATTATTATGAATAGATAAGATTATATTAAGAATGAGTTGTCATATGGTAAGTATGGAAAGGTTTCCATATTGGGAGTTGGATATTAAGAATCCATGTCTAGATTAGAAACTTTTATGCAAGAAGGATGTTCAAATGAATGTATTTTGAGTGAGAGACATCACATCTATGGAATTATCTTTTAACAATTTCCGATAGAGAGCTTTGTAATTCATTGGCAATAGTCATTGTGACCTTAGTGCAGTGACATTACAAAAGAATCATTGCATAAAATGTTAGAATCTAACATATTCTATAAGTGGCAAGAATTTGATATTCTTATACTTATGATAAGGATTGTGAGTTGTGAAATGAGTATGATTGGAAATGTGTTCATTTGATCTATTTCACAAAGTAAGGACCATAGGTTAGCATTGTGTGCATGCTAAGGGCATGGGACAAGTATAGTTATAATTCAAGTATGAAGTTGATTACCCGAAACAACAAATAATGAGTAATCGATATGGTGACAAATAAATGGTGTTTTATTTATACTCAAAGGTTTGAGGCCATATGGGATTAGTATTATTCTTGTGTTTCACTTTGCATGTTTTGACTTCCTGAATAATTTAATTGGTTCAGAATAGTTAAATTATTCGAATGGACCACAGTCGTTCATATGTTGGAAGTAGGTATGAATGAAAACTATCGTGAATTGGTGTGTGGATTGTCTAAAGTGTATTATACATAAGCAAATGTTTGCTGCAACGTTCATGAGTGCTTATGAATATGATTTGAGCATTGGATTAAACCCACGCTCACTTGGATCACTTCATGGATTTTTTATCACGGGTGATTAGTGACATGATAACATCTTATATTCTTGAAACTGAGATGTGTGACTTGTATCTTGCGAATCGGTTGCACATTGATAATATGTAAACGCACCAGTAACTTTGTGTTATAAAACATATTGTTGTGTGTAATTCGGTAAGTAAGTTGATGCAAGCATTGAGTCAAAGTTTATCCGTTCCTTCTATCCAAAGTAGGATGAAAGCGATATCTTTGGGCCCCTCGATGATTTAGTGATGGCACCTAAGCGCTTGGCCAAGCCGAGACTAAATTGATGTGCTCAATTGTAGTCTGTTGTCAGTCATCATAAATCGGAAGTCGGGAAATAGTATAGAGGGAATGATTAAGTTCATGTCTCATATCTGTACGATATCTAGAATGGAGGAATATATGATCCCTTGTCTAAAGGACATGCGTATCTGATAAGATCAGAGTTGACAGCGGCTTTGGAAAGCTAAGATTGTAGATCAGGATCTGAAGTCGTACGCAGAATAGTTATTAGACTTATCCAAGTGGGAGACTGTTGGATTAGTGTCTAAGTCCATAACTATTTTGGTATATACTTGACCCGATGGTGCATGGTCCTTTTGGGTTGCCTTCACCAAAACAACTTGATAGGATGAATTATGGAGAGAAAGGATTAATTATGATTTATTAATATATTATGAGAATGATATATTAAAGGAGAAATCATATTTTTTAATTAATATTAGTCAATAATTAATTAAGGAATTAATTTTGTGGCTAAAAGACATTAATTGAACTTAAGGGACTAGAACTGTCAATTGTATGATAGTTGAATATTAAGCTAATGGACTCCATATTAAAGGGGTGGACAAATTCTATGGGGAAACCCATTAGAAATTATCCTAGGCCTTTAAGGAAGGAGTGGATCGGTTGCTTAGGGCTTAAGCATCCAAATTAGGGTTTCCTTGTTTGATAATCCTAATAGCCTCACTATTTAAAGGACCCTTGCGACCCAAAAACAAGGGGAACTTGTTGATTAGGGTTTCCACACGTTTTGGGCAGCCTCCACTCTCCTTATTCTTCATCCTCTTGCTCTTGGTGTTTGTGAACCATTAGAGGAGTGATAATTGTGACTTTAAGCTTTCTAAAGACATTACAAGGAGGATTTGAGATTGTTATTGCTACATAAGAATCAAGGTAATATCTTAAACCCATTATTATGTTAATATTGATTATCATATGCTAGATCTAGGGTTTAAAGTCTTGGATGAATTGCATGTACAATAGAGAAACCTAGATCCAAGCATTAGGCTTTGTATGAGCACATAGCATGTTCTTATGGCTAAAATCCATCAAATCTGTCACACCCCCGACCGACAGCGGAAACGTCGGGCTGTGCGACGTTGTGATGTTGGTCAACGGTCATTGAATACATTAAACAATACACAATATATATAATATAATTAGTATTTTATTTATTCATATAAGAGGTTATATCATCATTCGGGGTACAAGCATATCCTAACGATACCAAACAATAGGAGACCAAATGAGACTTCTAGACACTTCCTTCATAACTCATTCCTTCACCTTGTTACCTCCAGAACTCATCAACCTGAGAATACATGTGGTTTGAAAGCATCAACATAATGTTGACGAATTCACATGTTTTTTTACGTTTTACACTTAAAATAGTATTATATTTTAAGATTTTCGATGAAATTCTTCGTAGGATATATTATTCTTTCGCATTACCCAATAAATTTCATTTAAATATTTCTTATTCTTACATGGTAGTATATTTCAAGTCATTCCCCTCTACGTAGTTTATTTATTAAGGTTGGCCAAGTATTTGTTACAATGAGTTCCTATAATCGATCTTTCAACTAGATATTTTCCCCGCATAACGTTTCATTGAACGTAGTAATGTGGTTTAGAAAGTTATGCTTGATGTGACTTTACCTTCAGGGGTTGTCATAAGCAACCACATGTGGGGGTGTCAATCTTGTATGATCTATACATATCTTTCCTGCTCACTTTAGATTTGACGATTGTAGGACCGGTTAGCTGAAAACTAATCAGCTAAATGATGAATTGTCGTTCCTTATTTAACATTGCTCTGTTTAACCTTACAGTATGTTTTGTTGATCTTGTTATCTTTATTTTTGTTTTTATATTATTTTCCGCCATAATGATAATATATATATATATATATATATATATATATATATATATATATATATATATATATATATATCATAGTTTTGATGTTTTTGTTTTAGGATATTAGGGCAGAGTAACAACTAGATACAATGTTTATCCAAAGTTTTTGGCATGTATAACATCTATGTGCTATGTTATCCTAGTAAATTGACCAACATATCAACTAGGTATAATATTATATACATATATATATATATATATATATATATATATATATATATATATATATATATATATATATATATCATAGTTTTGATGTTTTTGTTTTAGGATATTAGGGTAGAGTAACAACTAGATACAATGTTTATCCTAAGTTTTTGGCATGTATAACATAACATCTATGTACTATGTTATCCTAGTAAATTGACCAACATATCGACTAGGTATAATATTATAATTTAGGACAGAGTTTTTACTAGGTATAATATCATAATAAGGTTTTGAGCAGTGTAACGACAACACATAATATTATTCCTAAATTCTTGGCAAGGTAACTACCAGGAATAATATCATCCTAACGTTACATGCATTTTGTAAACTACAAATATATTTAAAATATTTTTTTTAAAAATTGATAATGTAGTATTTTAACATGTATCCTCCTTTCCCTCACATAAAACATTTAGATGTCAAAAAAATAGGTCCATGAACTCTCCCTAGTAGCATGAATCATAGAAGTATGGTAGCTTTGGGATTCGGGAGCTTAGGGACCACTTGGAATCTTGAGGCACACCAAATAGGGGAAAGAGAGCTCTTGAGAGTATGAATGAGTCTGCAGGCACCTCTATTTATAGATGGCTTTTTAGACAGCATGTCGTGCACATGTACGCCGCGCAAAGTGAATTGTGGCTCCAAACGGGCGTTACCACGTGTCACTCCCTCACTTGGCCACATCATCTGCAATCTTCATGAATCTGATGTCAGTGCGCACATCACGCATGGCGCACACACTAAAAAGATTTTGTAAAATATTTATCTCTTTCGTGCGAGCTCTGATCTTAACCCTCTTTATAGCCATGCAATGCTCTCAACTAGTACTAGAACTTTCCTTAAGGTTGTTTTGACAAATTTTAACTTTTATCTCTTGGCCTAACAAGGGTATCTATAAATGGTTGTATAAAAATCATAACTTCCCTTTACAGGCTCCGATATTGACATTCTTTGTCTGAAAGTTCTTGTATCGGAGAGTACTATGACTTTCCTTTTTGTGTCACTAGCCAAATCATAACAGATCCCTTCGTACCATTTTTATGTCATAAAAGTTAATTACGTATTTGATTTTTACTTCCAGTAAATACCGTAAGTTCTTCATACGAAGTGGGATTTTTATGAAGTTTATATTTTTAGAATCACGTCGTCGTGTACTTCCCGAATATATTAACGGGTTCTTAAGATGGCACGGCCTTTCGTGCATCTATTTTTGAGTTTATTCATCGAATTAATTATAATTGTAAGGTTGTATTTGAAAATATTTATCAAGATAATGTAGTACTTACATTGCTTCCCTATTACAGTTATTTACCTAAGTTAATTCCCAACGGCATTTGGTGATGCATTTTATTTAGTTGTCCCAAACTCACTAAGTTTTGTGCTTACAGTTGTATGTTTAAATGTTTCAAGTACTTCTAGTTCTACAGTTCCAAAGGGAAGGGACCAACCTGATCACTTTTCATCCCCTAGAGTTGATTTCCACATTATCTATTTTGATTTACAATGATGTTGAGAAATACATTATACTTTGATTGGCCTTGAAACAAATGATTGTATGGTTTTTGATTGTTTAAAAATGAAAAAATTTACTAGTATTTTTGGGATGTTACATAAGCTCTTGAAAAACATGCAAAGAAGACTATAAAGAATAAGCTATGTCTTAGTGACCCTCAAGCGTCCTCCACCTTACATAAACAAGCATAGATTCTTTGATAGGAGTGAGTTCACACATCTTGTGAAATGAGTACATACATGAGTAGATGAAGGCTTTAGTGAGTATGCTCTATAGAATGATATGTACTGTCTTGTCAGTAAAAGTTATTAAGAGATGCCTTATACTAAACTTATATGCATTTAATCCAAGTGTTTAATGAATATTAGTGTTCCATGTGTTGTACTCTCTTGATTTGGAATGCAATACATTTGCGTGTATATGGGGTATAGGTTGACAACTCTTTAATCATGGTTATGTTTTCGGGATGAATAACTTAAGAAATTCTTTCACTCATTTCATGTTTGCATATGCATTTATTTTATCTTTTCCAAATTGAATGGAGTTTTGTTTTCCTGAGAACAAGAAAAGGTTTAAGCTTGGGGAAATTTGTTAGGTGCATAAATTGCAACTGTTTACATATTAATTTCTAGTTTATTTGTAGTATTACATGATATTTTAGCATAATTTTACATGTATTTTTCATTTTTGGGACAAATCGAGGATCTATATACCTTTCAAGAGTTTTGTGGATGTTTCAAGGTGATTTGAAGATTGGATCGTGCTTACGATCTTTGAGGGAAGCTCTACGTGAAGTTCTTGAATTTTCAAAGCCAAATTGAAGAGCTTGGAAAATCAAAAACTGGACGTTTTGTAGTTGAGTACACGAATCATCTTTTGGGAAGACATGCATTATGCAGATGCACTTTGGAGGTTTCTCAGTACATGAGTATCATTACACTGCCCATGTCATGAGGTCTGACAGATTTTGAGATTTACAACTTCTAACTAAAAGGAGTTTTTCTTGTCATTTTGGAAGCGAATTCGACCCAGAACTTTGAAGGGGGAATTTTCATACATCTTATCTTCATTTATCACTTTGGCTAACTTTTCTTATAATTTCCGGTTCGAGACTCCTAATTACTTGTTATTAGATTGTGATGTAAACTTGATTTCATGTTTATTATCTAGTAATCTTTTATTTTGTCCTCATTATTTGTTTTATTTGAACTCTTTTCACTTGATCAATGAAATTAGGGTTCTTATCATTTTAGTTAATTAAATTATGAAATTCATACACGTTTTATGATTTAAAGGTGGTAACAACCACTTGATTGGTTTCAAATATATCAAAACTAATGTAATCAAAGATTAGATGTTTTTACATTCTCGAGCATATGAGGAATACTGAGCATTGTTGGTATTTATTACAAAAACTTTAATGTCATTTAGTGATTTAATCTAAGAGCTTATTTGTACTGAATCAACTAGATGAAGTTTTATTTGAAGATCATATTTTGAATAAGACACTTTTGTTAACATTAAGATATTATAACATATTAATATCTAAATTACCAACCTAGAATAAACATAAATTGAAGTCACATTACATCTTACAGCATAGTACTTGAATTGGACTTGGAACCAGAAATATCTTTTAAATTCTAAATTTTAGTCTTCAATTTGTCTATTTATGATTTTTGATTTGAAGTGAACACCCTCCCGTTTTAACAACTGATATTGTGTAGTGTGAAGATATGGTTATAATAAGTCTTGTATCTCAGTGGTTCGACCTTGCTTATTCTACATTGTCTCTTAGTATATTCTACCATAGACTTGTTGTTATTTGTTATTATTTTATGCCTTTATTTGTTGGTTTAGCACCCAAACAACATCAGTTACAGTCTGTCATGCCATGTCCTGTTATGTCCTGTCTTGTCATATAATGTCATGTCATGTCAAGTCTTATATTGACTTTTCTTGTCTTGCCCAAAACACGTGTGTGTGGATTTGGTAGGTGAGTGATGGAAGCACCTTATTTGATTCTTAATCCTCCATTTTCTATCACAAATTCGAATCAATGTAGGCTTAGAACGTATGTCATTGTTATTAACAAAAAACAAAGCCTCAAGATCTAAACAAAACACTTCTCACGGGTGGATGTGATGGTGATGATCAACATTCTTTATCTTGAAATGAAATGAAATATGCAGTCGATATATTTTTTCTTAGTGAGGAGCATGAATTGTAAAATTCTTTGATGTACAAGTATTCTTTGTGTGACTGGGATCTGATTGTGATGTAGGCTTGGTTGGTGATTGGTTGTAAATTGTGAATATTTAACATATATGTAATTTATATTAGAAGATCAAAAGCAAAGAAATGAAAAGGTAACAAAAAAATAAAAAGGAGAAAATTGAACAAAAAACAGAAATTTATGTGGATTAATGTCTAAGTCCATAACTATTTTGGGTATGTACTTGACCCGGTTATAGCATGGTCCTTTTGGGTCGCCTTCACTAGAGCAACTTGACTGGATGATTAATGGATAAAGAGGTTATTATGGTTTATTAATATATTATATGAATAATATATTAAAAGAGAAATCATATTGGTTAATTAATATTGGTCAAGAGTTAATTAAGAAATTAATTTTGTGATCAAAAGATATTAATTGAACCTAGAGGACTGGAATTGCAATTATAAGCTAATTGGATTTTGGGCTAAGTATCCCTTAGAAAGGGGTGGAAGAAATCAAGGAGGGAAGCCCACCTTGAATTCGTCCAAGGCCTCACTCTGGAAGGTTCCTTTGGACTGCTTAAGGCCTAAGCAATCCAATTAGGGTTTTGACTGCAATCCTAGCAGCTCACCTATATAATGGACCCTAGGTCTTCACAAATCAGCTACATCTTGAACCCTAGAGATCTACAGCCGATACTGAGCCTCCTTCCCCTCTCTCCAAAGATCATCCAACTTGCCTTGGTGTTTGTGATCGATTAGAGGTATTGCACTTGTGATACTAAAGCTCTCAAGGGTTGAAGATTCTTGCTACAACTGAAAGGTAATCATCTAAACTTGTTTTAATTCTTTTTTTCAATTTTTTATGCTAGTATTAGGGTTTACAACCTTTGGATGATTTGCAAGTACAATTAGAAAAACCTAGATCCAAAGCTTTAGGATTTGCATGTGCACTATAGGATTGATGTAATGCTCAAAACCCACCGGTCGTATTAGAGCCTAGGATGTTCTTCTATTATATTTGATGCAAAAGTTAAATTTTCAAATCTTGAAATTTCATTTTTTGGATTCTGATTGGACTAACGACGTGACATAGATCCTGTCACGACGTGAGTTCAGCTCTGTTGCTGAATCTTGAAATTTTTGCCCTAGTTTGGTTTAGCTAATTACCATAAATTGTTTTTCAAATTTAAAAATGATATTTTCTGTTATGGTAATTAATATCTTAATCAAATTAATGGACAATTGTCAATTTAAGATAATTACTTGTTTTATAAGATAAAGATTAATTATTTCTATTTTGATTTGAATTATCTTGACAGAAAAAGGATTAGGTCAAATAATGTGATAATTATTAATGATATGATATTTAATTAATTTTCAAATTTGATCTAAAAGATGTTTTGGGAATTAAATTTTTAATTTTAAAATATTTAAATTCCAAACCCTAGAATTTTACAAGTTTCAAATTCAACCCTTATACTATTATAATATTATAAGATTAATAATTATATGTATACGATTAAGCTAGTCTTACCGTTAGTAGGTCTCATTCACGAAGCCGATCTATAAGGGGTATGAGGTTGCTGCCTATAAAATGACAGTTTAATGGGTGTCCACTCTCACCCACCGCTTCCTTCATTGGTGGAGGGTCGTTAGCCGAACGGGTAGGATAAGGAAACTAATTCCTCATTAAAAGTATAATGATTAATAAAGTAACTAAATGTTTTGATAAAAAAAATTCCCAATCTTAGTTACTTTAGGAAAAATGCGAAATGATTCTATTCCATGAAATTAGACTTTGCACCCTGCCAAGTCGTTAGTGGAGCGTTTGTGGATAACCGACACACTAATATGGACTAGCAATGGTGGCAAAGGGTGACTTGCTGTTAATCATAGATCAATGGAGAGTGTGTGGTTAACCGGCACATTGATTATGATGAGTTATAAAAGAACTCTTTGATCGATTAGATCTTTGTAACAGGTAAGTAATGAACGTAAAGATAGTAAAAATGAAACACAAGTATGAATCAGAATGTGTCGAATGATTAGATTACTCGATCCTCAGCAGAGCTCGACTAAGAACTTCCACTATAGAGGATTCTAGGGTTACAAAATAAGAACGATGAATATGCTAAACAATACTTCTCTTATCGTTTCTAATCCTTGCTAATCCTTTTGTTCTAGGATGCATGCAAGCATCTATTTATACTAAACCCTACAAAACTCACGGATGGACAGGCCCATACCGGAGATAAACATTGGACTAGCTAACGAGCCCAATAGACGCAACACAATACTGATCCTAACAATCTCCCCCTTTGCGTCAATTTGGAGCGAGACTATCGTTTCTTCTTGCTTGGACCAGCAGCAGGAGCCTTCTTTACTGTATCGAACAGACGTGTGATAAGTGCAAGGATTGTCTGTCTGAAGCGAATGTACCATTGAATCATGTCATCAAAGTACTTGATATCATCCACTGTGTTCTGCTTGCATCGATGGATGATCCCTAAAACGTGTTCCAAATATGCAGTGGTGTAGATATCTTTGTCTGCCAAGGCGAAAAGACATTTCTGTCCTTCGTTCCTGGTAAACATGACGGAGTTTCTCTTTGGGTCAATCTTCCCCATCTGCATCATGTTGAGATCACTGGAAGAGCCAACAGGAGATATGGTGGGCTTTTTCTTGAATACGCTCGCTATCTCCTGATCCATCAGAGCAACTTCCATGACATAGCATACAAGCATCCTCTTAAAGTGGTCGATGATCGGACCATATTCAGCTTCGTTTGTAAGAAGGATATTGTGCAAGATAATCCAGTCATGGGGATTAAGGTTGGGAAGATCTGCAATTGAGATGGCATGCTCGGCTTTGGCAGATCCCCTTAGTACCTTGAACCGTACGTTGGTGAAGTTGCCTTCCCTGAACGGCTTTAGGACACGAACATTGACGATTTTCTCAGCGCTCCAAGTTTGGTATTGTGGTTGAGCTGCCCTTAGATAAAATTCGACTAAGTCCCGATCAACCTGTGGATGAGGATGGGGGAACTCAGCAATGTTGTCAAAGGCATGAAAAACAAACGCCTTTCGGGTCAGTGGCATATCGAACTGAGAGTCGACAGTGTTAGAACAATCTAAAGAGATCACAGGTTCTAGCCACAAGATACTTGGTGTTTCGATGGCTTCTTTAATCAGCTTCTCAAGAGTCCAAGGTGGAAAAAGAGTTTTCCTGCTCTCTAGAAGGTCGTGGGCTTCTTTCTGTCTTCTTTCGGCTTCTTCAGCCTCTCTAGCCACACGAGCACTGATGTCAGCCTCTTTATCTCGACCCTGTCGCTTCAAAAGGTTGGCAATTGTCTCCTTATCATCATCGTCACTCTCCTCAGCAATATTCGTGCCTTTGTCTTTCACACCAGAACCTGAGGCTTGGCCTACTGGAGGAGGTTCGGTTGTGTGAGTTGCTGAAGTAGGAGGTGGTTGAGACACTTGTTCTTTTTCTCCCTCTTGTTTCGGAATGGACACGAAATCAAGGATCCCTTCGATTTTTCTCAGTAGAGAGAGGGCGGGAGCAAGCTTCTCTGCAAGGTCACGCCTCACAGAATAATTGAGGATCGAGTCATGAGCTTCAAGGATGTTTGAGATAGCTGAGTGGACATCCGAAACACATGATTTAACCACCTCTCTTTCAGATCGAAGAGAGACAATCTCCTGTTCAGAGTTGGAGGATTTATTGCTCTCTGGAAAATATAGGTGCAGTAAAGAGGTAAACGGTGGTTTACATTACCTTTTATACTGTGGCTAAAGGAGAGAGAAGAATCTTTCCCAAATCTTCAATTGAAAAACGAAGAGTTTTTTGGAGGCGATTGACGCGTGACAGTGGGTGTTGCCGATGATGACGCAGGAGAGAGAGTGTCAGTCCCTAATTACACGCCTTCCCATCAGGCGCCATTTTCAGATGAAACGGTTCCAATTCGCACGCGTGGCTGTCTTGCGCCGTTTGAAATCAAATCGATTGGACTCCCGCCTGAGTCATCATTTTGTCATCTTTAAAATAAAATCGCCCACGTGGATCAATATCAACCACAACCTTTTTATAACAACCAATCCAATTAAAATGTCTTGAAATTAATGAAACCAGAATTTTGGAAAATCAAAAAAAAAAATTTCGTGCTGAGTGTGTAAAAGAAAAAGAACTAAAGCAACACTTTTGAGGGATTAGGTGATGTCAATAAAGACACGAAACAATTGATCCCGGGCACGAATCTCTTCCTTCAAGGTCAAGAGAGACCTTAAAGTGTTTGTGTGGTTTCCCGTTGAATAATGATCAGACACTTATTAAGAAGTGTTCAAAGGCTTCTTTTAATTAGGTTTAATAGGGTGGCTTTCGCTTTGATTCATAATTCCTGATCTTGATATAAGACAGGAATCGAACGAAGTACTTGTGAGACCAATGTAGTCTGTTGAACAAGTAGGTTGGAGATAATTTAAGTGGCAAGGTAAACGAATGTATGAGAAATCTCAAAAAAACTAAAATTGGATCCCAAGGGAAGAAATGTTATTGGATTTAACAATTTCATAGGAATCACTCAGAAGAAAAATGGAGATTTCATGTTGTACCCCCATGGATAATTCCGTCAATTCATTAGTGAAAGCTAGAGCAAGTTAATTGTTCACCGTCAATGCATAGTAGGTATTGAATTGAGGGTTTCACTTAGCACGTAGTGACACGAAGCTAAGATCATGAACACAGAAATTGTGCAACCATAAACCTCAGTGGTAATGTGTGAGAGTCTCAAGGGTTACGTTTGTGAAACAAATGAGATGGAGAAAAAGTAATATAGATGGTGTAAAGAGACCAAAGTACCTCTGCTGTGAAAAATAAGGACTAAGCAGAAAACTGTTATCTCATGTGAGAGGAGAGTTAGGTAGCTCATGATTAGAATAAATATGAGAGCCTAATTGGGAATACAAGGTTTGAGTGTATCAAGTCAGTAAGGCTTTTATTCAGAACCAGGTGAGGCTTTGGACACATACAACATCATGCTTCTAGGGACACTTAGCTAGTGAAATGATTTACCCACGAAGAGACATACAAAAAGATAAGAGCCAAAATTAAAATAAAATAAAGAAAGAGAAAAATAAATAATAATAATAAAATATTTTTGGAGCTTTTGAATTAAAAAAAATAATTTAAAAAAAATAATAATAAAAAATATTTTTGGAATTTTTGATAAAAAGGAAAATAAGACATAAAAAAAGAATACAAAAAAAAATGTTGGAACCGAACCCAAGCGTTCAGTTTATTTTGGTTGAGAAAAATTTTGGAACCGAACCCCAGCGTTCGGTCTATTTCGGGTGAGAAAAATTTTGGAACCGAACCCGAACGTTCGGTCTATTTCGGTTGCCAAAAAAATAAGTTTGAAAAAGAAAAGAACTTTGACACTAAGATAAATGAAATTGGAAAAATAATACAAAACATTTACAACCAAAGAAACTACCTTTGAGTGATAAGCGAAGATCAGATGATACAACCGAACACGAGCGTTCGGTTCATTTCGGTACACCAGAACAACACCCGAACCCGAACGTTCGGTCTATTTCGCTTCTTACTTTTAATCTTGAGAGGTAATTTTTGGTACTGACTCCGATTCCATCATTCCTAGCCCTTGTAGAATTTTGTTGACAGAAGCTTCAGGAAGAGCTTTGTTGAAGATGTCAGCCAGTTGATCAAAGGTTTGAACAAAATGAATTTCGACGTTCCCATCTTCCACATGATCCTTAATAAAGTGATACCTCAGTGCTTTGTGCTTAGTCTTGGAGTGTTGCACTGGGTTATGACAGATCCTAATTGCATTCTCGGAGTCGCAATATAGTGGGATCTTTTTCATATTGAGTCCATAGCCCCGGAGTTGGCTTTGGATCCAAATCACTTGAGATGTACAGGAGGCAGCTGCGATGTATTCTGCTTCAGCGGTAGACAGAGATACACAAGTCTGTTTCTTTGATTGCCAGCTAACCAACTTCCCGTCAAGGAATTAGCAGCCTCCAGTGGTGCTTTTCCTGTCTAGTCCACAACCTCCAAGGTCTGCATCTGAGTAGGCTTGAATGAAGAAACCTGAGTTTGATGGATACCATAAGCCGAGAGAGGTAGTTCGTTTTAGATACCAGAGTGTGTTCTTCATAGCAAGCATATGAGGTTCACGAGGATTCGCCTGAAATCTAGCACAATAACAAATAGAAAACATTATATCAGGCCTGCTAGCAGTAAGGTACATTAAAGAACCGATCATATGGCGATATAGCGTAATATCGACTGCTGGCTTATCCAAGGATGGAGTGAGCTTGGTGCCAAACGCCATTGGAACTTTAACCTTTGAGTCCCCCATCATGCCGAATTTAGCAAAGAGAGTCTTGGTGTAGGATTCCTGGTTAATAAAGATGCCTTCGGGTCCCTGTCTAATATTTAAACCAAGGAAAAAGTTAATCGGACCCATTGAGCTCATTTCAAATTTAGTCTCCATCAGCTTTCTGAATTCAGCTATTAAGCTAGGATTCGTTGAGCCAAAGATGATATCATAGACATAGATTTGAACAATCATAAGGTGGTTACCTTCCTTCTTACGAAAGAAGGTTGGGTCAACCGAACCTTGTTTGAATTTGGACATCTTTAAAAACTTGGTTAGCGTTTCATACCAGGCCCTAGGTGCTTGTTTCAGCCCATAAACCGCTTTGTCCAGAATATAGCAGTGATTGGGGTACTTTTCATTGACGAATCCCGAAGGTTGCTCCACGTACACCGTTTCTTCAAGTTCTCCATTTAGAAATGTGCACTTTACGTCCATTTGGTAGACCTCAAAGTTCTTGTGTGCAGCATAGGCAAGAAATATTCTAACAGATTCCAGCCTAGCTACAGGGGCAAAAGTTTCCTCATAATCGATTCCTTCCTCCTGGCAGTATCCTTTCACCACTAGACGAGCTTTGTTTCTTATCACATTGCCTTCCTTGTCCATTTTATTTCTGAAGACCCATTTGAGACCAACAACCGAGGCATCTTTAGGAGTTGGAATGAGGCGCCAAACCTTATTTCTTTCGAACTAATTAAGTCTGTCTTGCATAGCTTGAACCCAATCAGAGTGATCAAGAGCAGTATTTACTGTCTTCGGTTCAACTTTTGAGACGAAAGAGTTAAACATGCAGAAATCTACTTTTGAGAACAGAGATGCTTGCTTTGCCTTCAGTTGAGATCGGGTCAGGACCTTTTCGGAGACATTACCCACTACCTGTGAAACAGGATGATCTCTGGTCCATTTGACAAGAGGAGGGTAATTTGGATCATAGGATGGATCCAATTCAGCGTTTACCATTTCTTCTAATTCAGATTGACTATCATCGTCATAAAACATATCAGCATTCTCCCCCTCTACTGATGAGCTTTCAGGTGTATCTTGACTTTCCAGTGCTACAGGACTTTCGGGTGCATTTGAGCTTTCGGGAGCTACAGTACCTTCGGGTGCAGTAGAGCTTTAGGGTGCAGCTGGAGAAGAGTTCTCCCCCTCAACTTGTGAACCCAGCTGTTTTGAAGAAGATGGATTCTCCCCCTCAACTGAAGCACTGTGCTGAGGAGGTTCATTTGAAACTGATACTCCTTCATCCATTCGTTTGGCAGCGTCTTCGACGATTTGCTTCAGAAGGTCAACTTTGTTGTCTGCTGCATTGGCTTCTGAGAGAGTAGCCTTCTCCGGTTCATCGAATAACTCCACAAACTGCTCAAATAAATTTGCAATCGAGGCCGTGACTTGACCTATTTGAGAGAAAATTTCTCCAACTATTTCTTCAGTGGCCTTCAACTTCTTGACATAGCTTTCATCGAAAGTCACATAATACGTTTCTTCAATCTTCCTCGAACGCTTGTTTAAAACCCTGTATGCTTTCGAAGTAAGAGAGCATCCCAGAAAAATCCCTTCATCGGCTTTAACGTCGAACTTGTTACGATGTTCTTTAGAATTGAAGATAAAGCATTGTGAGCCGAATACGTGGAAGAATTTAACGTTTGGCTTCCTGTTGTTGATGATCTCATAAGGAGTGAGAGTGAAACGCTTATTGAGATAGGACCTGTTTTGCGTAAAACATGTTGCAGCAATAGCATCAGCCCAGAAATATAAAGGTAGACAAGCGAAACTTAGCATGGTTCGGGCCGCCTCACACAAAGATCGGTTTCGTCTTTCGACAATCTCGTTTTGTTGAGGGGTGTAGGGGGCTGAGAAGTTGTGATTGGTTCCTTTTTCTGCCAAAAAGTCTTCAAATTCTTTATTTTTAAACTCCAGCCCATTGTCGCTTCTGATGTTGCGAACGACTTTCCTCAATTGCACTTCAACCTGCTTAATAAACATCTTAAGCTTGAGAGTTACCTCAGATTTGTGCTTCAGAAAGAACACCCATGTAAAACGTGAAAAGTCATTGACAATAACAAGAATATACTTGCTACTGCCAATGCTTTCGATAGATGATGGACCACACAAGTCAATGTGAATCAACTCAAGTGGTTCAACAACTTTCGTGTTTATGATGGATGGGTGACTTTGACGACTCTGCTTCCCCATTTCACACGCAGCACACAAATGTTCTCGATCAAACTTGAGCAATGGAAGACCCCGAACATGACCTCCTGTGACAAGCTTGTTGATATCCTTGAAATTGAGATGGGAGAGCCTTCGGTGCCACAGCCAGCTTTCGTCAGAATGTGCTTTGGATAACAGACAGATAGCTGGATTTCCTTTGATAGGTTTGAGATTGAGAGGAAACATTTCGCCTTTGCGCTCTGATTTGAGAATCACTCTCTTTGTTTTCTTCTCTATTATTTCCGAACCCTCATCGTCAAATGAAACTTTAAGATCGGTACCTCCAACAAGCTGAGATACACTGATGAGGTTATGCTATAGTCCTTCAACGTATGCAGCCTTTCTAATCGTGAAGTATCCATTTGTTTTCATCCCATAACCTTTTATCGTGCCATATGAGTTGTTCCCGAACTTGACATTCCCGCCGTTTGGAAGAGATCGAAATTCCCTCAGCTCTTCCTTCCTTCACGTCATGTGACGTGAGCAGTCACTGTCAATATACCATTCTTCGTCGAACTGCTCGTCACTGATAACCTGCAAAAATCAAGCAGATTTAGGAACCCAAAGTTTCTTGGGTCCACGTGAGCCTTTCACAGGAACAGGAATAGTAAGAGAAATGTCAACGAGATATGTTCTTTTTATTAGAGTTGTTTCATCTTTCTTCTTAATAGTGAAAACTTTAATTTTGTTAGGATTTGTTACAGTCGGTTTGGATTCAGGTTCAGGCGTTTGGGCCTTGGAATGCTTTTGTTCATTCTTGACTGAGGAAACCTTCGATTTTCCTTTCAAATCTGTTGAAGATTTTGGATTTTGAGTTTGAACAAAATTGAATTTAGAATGGGGTTGAGAAGACTTAGAATGAGAGAATTTAGTCTGAGATGTTTTCTTGACTTGAGGTTCTAAGTGACCCTTTAGGTTTTGGTCATTAGTGGGACCGAACCTTGAATCTCGATAGCTTTTGTTCACTGAACCGAACATATGCTTTCGGTAGCTGGTGTTCTCTGAACCGAACCTTTCCCTTCGGTTGTTATTACTTTCTTGCGGCCTGACAATACTTTTCTCTGACTTTGAATTTTTGTCATGATAAGAGAAATGGGCGTTTTGAGATCACCAAAACTGTTTTCGCTCTGAGAGATTCTTTTTGTATCTCAGATTCCTTTGCTGCTTTTGATCCTTCACTTGCTTCGGCTGTCGGTGGATGTTGGCTTTTTGCTTTTGCTTCCTGTCAGTCGGTTCACTTTTAACAGATGATGTTTCGCTTGAAGGAGTGACTTCTTCTATAGGAACTTCTTTTGCACCACTGGTACTTGGCACATCGAAGTTGTCAGGCTTGTTTAGTGGCTCTGGCACATATCTACCTTTGGTTTTCTAGGACGTTCGCTCTGACAGAGCAACAGTTTCGTCTGCATTATCTATAGGAGCAGACCAGAAAAACTCATCATAGCCATTTGCATTATTTTCGTTTACTATGGCGGTGAGTTCGGCTGATTGATGTTCGGTTACTCCTGTGACCTTATACACCTGATTTGGTGTTGTTCTCACCTTTTGGTACACCACGGCCTTTTCTTCAAGAATCGGGGACTTATTTTGGGATAAACGAGCAAACTCCACAGAATTTTCAGAAATAAGATTTTTGTGGTTTTCGGGTTCGCTCTTGACAAACTCAGAACAGTCAACTTCATCCTCTACAGAAATTATGCTCATATCATCATCCTCATTAAGCTCAGACGCGTTTTCAACATCAATTTTATTTTCTGAGCTCAAGTTGGCATTCAATGAGTCAAATTTTTGTATGGTTTCGGTCCTTAGTTTCAGTTTATCATTTTGATCCAAAAGGTTTTTCAGCATTTCCTTATGGTCCTTGGACTTTATAAAAGATTCGATTTTGTCCAGACCATACATATAAGTCGGATTCACATCATCAGACGAAACTACACTTTCGCAATTATATGCTTCAGCATCGATTTCATCCTCCTTAAACTCAAGGAAGGGCAAAATCCTGCGATGAATTTTATGCCCTATTTCACAATTCATATGAAGTTGAGTGATGTTAGCATAAAGCCGTTTAGCAATTAAACAAAAAACATTTCTCTGTTTCAGAAGTTTTAAATTGCCTCTTTGTAAATAAATGTTTTCGTCCTTAGATTTTATCAGCTCCGACTCCTTCAGCTCTATCCACATCCTCCGTTCCTCACTCTTGGCTGACACCCTGCTTATTTGGTCAGTTAGGTTAGAATTGGTGACTCGTGTTTGAGTTAAACTGCTATCTAGATTTGAGATTCTTGAATTTAAGCTTTTTAATTATTTTTCATATGAATTTTGTGGGACTTTGAATGAAACAAAAACGGATTGTACCTTCTTGATCAATTCATCAAGCTCATTGAACTGCACACTGAGAGATTTTGCTGTGAAGCATAAGTCCTCTCGTTCCTTGGTGTCCTCTTTTCCACCGTCTATATTGTATCCCCTCATTTGAGATACATCTATCACCATCAAACACTTCCCACTGCTTTCATCACCTCTTGCAACATACGACTTTCCATGAGATGGCTTCCTGACTTCATCATCCTTTGAGTCGGTTGACCAGACCTGCACGCCACCGAACTCATCATCCGCTGCCGAACCGTGCACAATTAAAGCATTCATCGAAGGATTAGTAGCAGCTTTCTTTCTCTTGATCTCTTCCAGCTTTTTCATCAACACTGCCTCTTCATCTTTTTCTTCATCCTTCTTTTCCATTTTCTTTAGGACACAGTCTTTGGCATAGTGGTTCTTTCCTCCACAGTAGTAGCAGTTCACACCAGAATCTCCTTCAACTTTCACCTCTTTCTTTGATTCTTCTGTCTTCGATTCCTCCTTAACCTTTTCAGAACTGTAGCTTCCCTGCCAATTTCGGTTCTTATTGGTAGGGAACTTTTTATTAATGAACCTCTTTGGATTCAACACCATCATTGCATAGTCTTCAGAAGTAAGATCATAGTCTTCTAAGTTGAGATCTTCGTCTTCTACCACACTTTTGCTTTTAGACAGGAGTGCCAAGGACCCCAAACTTGAGACCACATTTTTCTCTTGCAAGACAATCTTTTCTTTGGATTTCAGAATCCCCACCAGCTTTGCCAATGAATAAGATTTAAATTGCTCATGAGCTTTAACAGTGGACACAACCGCTCTCCACTCGGATCTAAGGCCATTCAAAAAGGTTACTTTTTGTTCAATCAGCTTCCTTTCTATATCGTGTTTGATCATCTTGCTAAGAAGATGATTGAAGCGATCAAACATCTGAGTAACAGTTTCATCAGAATGCAGAGGTATGTGACCACTTCTTGAAGTTAAATGTTAACTTTGATCTCATTCTTCACTCCTTACCTCCTTGTTACAACCAGTTCCGCATGACCTACAACATGAACAAGGAGGAGGACACTCTAAGCAAGCTTCAAGGCCTACTAAGGACTGCCGAGAGTAGTCTGAAAGACAAATTCGTTGCATCAACTCCTACTACTGCCCCGTTTTGACAATTGGGCAATGGAAGGGCAAGAAGAGGAAGGATCCTTCTAAGATCCACGAGGGAAAGTCCTACGATGGTACCTCTTCAAGTGGAACCAAGGCTGGTCCCGCTGCACCCTCCTCCAACCCGAAGGATGCAGAGTGCTACTACTGCCACGAGAAAGGGCATTGGAAACGAAGCTGCCCAAAGTACTTGCAAGATACCAAGGATAAGAAGATCAAGTCATCTTCTTAGGTATTTATACTATTCATTACAATAATTCATCACATGCTATATCTTGGGTCCTTGATATAGGATGTTGTTTTCACATTTGTTCTGAATTGCAGGGTCTAAGAAGAAGTAAGGATGTGGAGCATGGGAATATAAACTTGATCAAGGGGAATAGGAAAGCATCACCTGTCACCAAAATTGGAGTTTACTCTTTAGTGCTTAGTAGTGGGTTAGGTTTAGATTTGAATAATTGCTCTTACTCGTCAGAAATGACAGGAAACATTATTTCTTTTCATGGTTTGTATAAACAAGGTTTTAGATTTTTGTTTGATAAAGAAAAAGCTTTTATTAATGCCTTCTTTAATGGTTCTTTCTATTTTGAAGCATTGCCTTGTAATGGTATATATGAAACTGTGATGGTTGTAGACAACTTTGGAAATGATGTGTTACATATCGATTCTTCCAATAGTTAGGACAAAGCATGCGTGTGGCATTGTCGTCTTAGACATGTCAACAAGAAGCGCATAGCCCAACTCCAAAAGGATGGAGTGTTGGAGTCATTCGACCTTAGGTACGCTGATGTGTGCGAGTCTTGTTTTCTTGGAAATATGACCAAGTCACCCTTCACTAGCACTTGTGAAAGGGGTTAGGGTTTATTGGATCTCATACATACCGATGTATATGGGCACTTTAGATCCACCACAAGGGATGAAAGTCGCTAATATGTAACTTTCAACGATGATTATAGCAGATATGGGTATATCTACTTAATCAAGCACAAGTCAAAAACCTTTGAAAAGTTCAAAGAGTTTAAGCATGAAGTGGTGAATCAGCTAGGTAGGAAAGTTAAGATGCTTCGGTCCGATATAGGTGGTGAGTAAAGTGTTTTAGTATGGAAAATTCCAAGGTACTAAAGTGTTTTAGTATGGAAAATTCCAAGAAAAAGGAGTTACCAATCCAAAGCAATACCAAGTTGAGTAAGACTCAAAGCCTGAGTACCAAAGTCGAGATAGCAGAGATGAGTGGAGTACCTTACACTTCCGCAGTTGGACTGAAATCAACAGATATCAGGGGAACCCTGGTAGAGCACATTGGACCACATTCAATATTCTTAAGTACCTTTGGAGGACTAAGGAATGGTTTCTTATCCTCGATGGGAGTGATAACTTGAGGGTGCGAGGGTATAGTGACGCCAGTTTTCAGACCGACTGAGACAACTTCTGCTCTCAGTCAGGTTGGGTCTTTATCCTGAGTGGAGGAGCAGTGACTTGGAAAAGTTCCAAGCAGGAGACTATAGCTGTTTCAACGTGTGAATCACAATACATAGCAGCGAGTACAGCGTCAAAGGAGGCAATATGGTTGAAGAACTTCATCGGAGACCTTGGAGTTGTGCCAGCCATAAAGGAACCTATGGAGCTTTTCTATGATAACAAATGTGCGGTTGCATTAACCAAGGAACCGAGGAATCATGGCAGATCCAGGAACATCGAAAGGAAATATCATTTCATTAGACATCGGGTAGAAGAGGGACTCCTCGTAGTGAATAGGGTATCTTCAGTGGATAACCCAGCAGATCCCCTTACAAAGGGGCTAGGTAGGGTTAAGAACTTGTAGCATGCTAGGAGCATTGGGCTGAAGGACGATATTAGTTTTAGCAATTAGATAGCCATATAAACTTGTAATAGATAAATTGTAATGGACATTTTTATGATTAAATAAAGGAGTATTATTTATAAGTAATGTTGTTGTCTTATGTCAATTATTTACTATTGTTTCACTTTGCATGTTTTGACTTCCTAAATAATAAGATTGTTTCAGCTATACATAGTCGTTCATACTTTGGAAGTAGGTGTGAAAGAAGACTGTCATGAATTGGCTTGTAGATTGTCTATGTATTTAGACATAGCAAAATATTTTTGTAACATTCATGAGTGCTCTTGAAATATGATTTGAGTATTGGATTAAACCCACACTCACTTGAATCACTTCATGGAATTAATCACGAGTGATTGTGAGATGATAATATCATATAGTCTGTAAACCTAGATATATGGTTTATTTTTTGCAAGTTGGTTGTACATTGATAATGCGTAAACGTGTCAGTAACTTGATGTTATAAAACGCATTGTTGTGTATGATTTGATGAGTAAATAGTAAATGCATATAATTCGAAGTTTATATGTTCCTTTTATCCTACGAGGGTAAAAGCGATATCTTGGGCCCCTCGATTATTTGGTTTGACTTATGTGTCGGTCCCGGTCAGGAATGAATTGATGTGTTCAATTAAGTTCTATGTCATATGAATCAGAGATCGAGAAACAATCTGCTGGACAATAAGTAGGACTATGTTCCATGTAATTGTCCACAGGATATCTTGAGAACGGAGGACTATACGATCCCTTATCTAAAGAACGTATCAGAGTTCGACAGCGGCTTTTGAGAGCTACGATTGCTACCCAGATTTTGAAGTCGTACTTGCATCTATAGTTATTAGACTTATCCAAATGGGAGATTGTTGGATTACTGTCTAAGACCATTACTATATTTGGTATATACTTGACGCGGTTGTAGCATGGTCCTTTTGGGTTTCCTTCACCAGAGCAACTTGACTGGATGATTAATGGAGAAAGAGGTTATTATGGTTTATTAATGTATTATCTGAATAATATATTAAAAGATAAATCATATTGGTTAATTAATATTGGTCAAGAATTAATTAAGAAATTAATTTTGTGATCAAAATATATTAATTGAACCTAAGGGACTGGAATTGCAATTATAAGATAATTGGATTTCGGGCTGAGGATCCCTTCGAAAGGGGTGGACGAAATCAAGGAGGGAAGCCCACCTTAAATTCGTCCAAGGCCTCATTCTGGAAGGTTCCTTTAGACTGCTTAAGGCCTAAGCAATCCAATTAGGATTTTGATTGAAACCCTAGCAGCTCACCTATATAAAGGACCCTAAGGCTTCACAAACTGTCTACACCTTGAACCCTAGAGATCCAGAGCCGATTTTAAGCCTCCTTCCCCTCTCTCCAAAGATCATCCAAGTTGCCTTGGAGTTTGTGATCGATCAGAGGTATTACACTTTTGATACTAAAGCTCTCAAGGGTTGAAGATTCTTGCTACAATTGGAAGGTAAACATCTAAACTTGTTTTAGTTATTGTTTTCGATTTTGTATGCTAGTATTAGGGTTTACAAGCTTTGGATGATTTACATGTACAATTAGAAAAACCTTGATCCAAAGCTTTAGGGTTTGCATGTGCACCATAGGATTGATGTAATGCTCAAAACCAATCAATTTAGGAGTTTGAATGTGATTGGATTGTGTTGTGAAAAGGTATGCACACAAAATATATATATATATATATATATATATATATATATATATATATATATATATATATATATATATATATATATATATATATATATATGTAGGTGTAACATCTGGATTCTCAGGTATATTATTTGATTCATTTATTTTGGAGTTTGTGGAGGGACTCGGCGAGTTGGTGCTTAGACTCGCCGAGTAGGGTCACGAATTCTCATCCGGATTAATGACCGGACTCGGCAAGTTCATGAGTGGACTCGGCGAGTCTGCGCTGTTTTATGAAACTCTAATTTCCCGGGTTTGGGACCTATTTAAAGGCCCTTAGGACCGTCATTTGCGGCTACCAAACCCCAGAGTGAAACCCTAAAAGAGCTAGAGCGTTTGTGAGAAGAAAGGAGCCATTTCTTGATCTTTGTGGTTGATTCTTGCAAAAAGGAGGTGATTCTAGCTTAGAGGAGAACAAGGAGGTTGTGCATCTGGGGATTTCTAGCTAAAGACTTCGTCTTTGAGGTATTATATCACTCCTTTATCTGTTTTGTTGAAGGAATCCATAGATGTAGAGTTTTTATGTCCTTTATTGGAATGAATTGTGAGAATATGGCCCCTATTCATATTGAGACTTCAGATGTTGACCCATAGTGGTCTAAAGAGCTTATTCCAGCTTGCTTTATGTTGAGCTATAGAGGTAATGAGCTTAGGGTGTTGTTTTGGGGCTAAATCACCAAGTGAAACCTCCTAGACGTCACATGAGTGTCAAGATCCGAGCTTTACGTGATTATCAGGCTTCGGAAGGTCGGATCTATGGATCAAAGGAACAGATCTGACCTCAAGAGGCCAATTATGTTTATGAATGGCATGAACTCGCCGAGTCCAAGGGCAGACTCGGCGAGTAGGTCTAGGGTTTCCCGTAAGTCACTTAGTGAGTAACTTGCCGAGTTGGGGGAAATGACTCAGTGAGTCAGAGGGGGGATAGAGGATTGGAGTTCAAGGTGGAACTCACCGACTTGATCTTGAGACTCGGCGAGTTGAGTCGGGGTGGCCCCACGATTAATGCCAGGTGTAGCTCTTCGAGAAAGTGGAAAGACTCGACGTGCCAAGCGAGACTAGAGAGATAGTGGACATGTGTAGACTCGCCGAGTCGCCCAAGTGCACTTGACGTGTCGGGTCAAAGTTTGACCGTTGACTTTTGTTGACTTTTTGGGTTTGGTCAACAATGCGGCCGTTGAGCCAAGAGAGGGGTAAAATGGTCCTTTACCCTTCTGAGGATGCCAAGAGAGAGTTGAGTCAAGTCTCAAGACTTATATTTATAAGAGTATTTACCTTATGTGATCAGGCGGAGGCTAGACCATATTTCTACCGAGTCAGAGATTTACCTAGATATCTGAGGTGAGCCTTCTCACTATACTTTACCTTGAGTAGGTAATTAGAGTTATGTGACAGAGTTATTGTATGCTATCTATGTGATGTGTTGCACTGCATTATTTCTATGTGATTTATGTCGTGTGTATATCATAGTATATCAGAGTTAGAACCGGGAGGTTCACAGAGCTAGGACCAGAGGGTCCATAGAGTTAGGGCCCAAGGGCCCGTAGAGTTATAGCCTTGAGTGGCTAGTATGTGATATGTGTGGTATTTTGGGGAACTCACTAAGCTTCGTGCTTACAGTGTTTTGTGTTATGTGTTTCAGGTTTTCTCAGGATCATGGGACAGCACCTGCTCGATTATACACACCAGAGGAAAAGTTTGTTTTGAGGATCCTGGTTTATTAAGTGATTGAACAAAAGAGTCATGTATTGTAATTAAAACAAATAGGAGATTTTTATGAAAAGGGTTAAAGAGATAATCTATTTTAAATGAAAATTTTGTTTTGAAAATTTCGGTGTTACAAGTTGGTATCAGAGCCTTGGTTTGAGGGATTCGGATGCACCTTCGGGTAAATCTGGACTCAAACTGAGGAAGTAAGAAAAGTTTTGAAAGAAATGATTTTCTAAAGGTGAATAAGAGTTCAAAGAGAAATCGAGAAAGAGCAGTGTGTACAATCAGCCAGAGCCCGAACGGTGATTTCCCAAAATACCTCTACTTTTGTGATTGAGATATTTATGTTACATTTTATGAGATATTATGCATGCTAGAGACAAGATAGGTATTTCATATCTTAGGACTAGAGTGGCCCGATTTGTGATGCCTTAGCCTAGGAGTTGCTATTATATGTGATGCACTTTTGAGTATGAGTGAGAGTATTCAGTTGGAATCCTTCTAGGGGATTTGAGTAGAGGAGTAATCTAGGAGAGACGCATAGATGAGTATTGTGGTGCTTATCGAGAAAATAGTTAGAACCCGCGAGGGGTAGAGTTGCAAAGTTCGGTGGTACTTTGGAGAATGAGCAAAGCAAGCGGAGCTATCACCCGGAGTGATTTCTATGTATTCTTCGATGCCCGAATGCTGCTTGCTTCGTGCTTTGTGGAACTCTCGATGATGGGAGTCAGCCGAGTGAATATGACGATATTTAGGAGGTAGATGGTTGGCATCATTAGGAGCTCTTTAGTAGCTGATGGCGGAGAAGTAGGAGGGACAAGGAAGAGCCTAGGGAGTAACCTTAGCCAGATGAGTACGCTGGCGGAGTAGAGCATTTCGATGCAGAGCGAGCACGTGTGACGGAATTGGTGAACGAGAAGGTTGAGCAGCTACTTAGGAGCTCTGGGATGGCCCATGTGGAAAGTATGGGTAGATGTGGCAGGTAGTATGGGCCCATACTACCGAAAGCAGAGGACCCATACTCGATACAGGGAGTATTCTGAAGGTTCTAAGGAGCAAACCGATGAGTGATGTTATGGTTCGAGTACCATACATCGGAGCAGACTGAGGAGTGATGTTATGGTTCGAGTACCATACATCGGAGCAGATTGAGGAGTGATGTTATGGTTCGAGTACCATACATCAGAGCAGACTGAGCAGTGATGTTATGGTTCGAGTAACATACATCGAAGCAGACTGGGGAGTGATGTTATGGTTCGAGTACCATACATCGGAGCAGACTGAGGAGTGATGTTATGGTTCGAGTACCATACATCGGAGCAGACTGAGGAGTGATGTTATGGTTCGAGTACCATACATCGGAGCAGATTGAGGAGTGATGTTATGGTTCGAGTACCATACATCGGAGCAGATTGGGAAGTGATTCCATGGTTCGAGTACCTTGCATCTTAGCAGATTAAGGAGGTGATGTTATAGTTCGAGTACCATATATTGTAGCCGATTGAGGAGAGATATCATGGGATGAGTACCATGGTTCTTAGCAAATGATGTTTGCGATTCTCCGGTTGTCCGGTCAGGATTGATTGGTGGAGTTTGGACGTGATGGGGTTTTAGGCCTAAGGGCCATGATTGAGTCGGAAGAGGCATCCCTTGAGTGGGAGGTCGAGATCATTTCAGAGTATTATTGGTAAGATGTCAGATGTAGTTGCAAGACTCATGGATTAGTAGAGAAGGCATTTATGGGGGATTGCGGTCTGAGTGAGCAATCAGTCGATGGAGGAGATGTCACCTTCTGTGACCTGATGGGTGCTATTTATGTTTCTTGTGGGAAACAAGAGCAACATGAGATTTCAGTTCTAGGTTTAGGAGTAAACCCTACGGGTTGACATTAATGTCGATTTTTCCTCCAGTATAGCAGGCATCAGGTTTGCCGTGAGGAAATGATCTACCATGAGCAGGTAGTCAGTGGGGACTGAGATGGTCAAGGACCACATTACACCCTAATTGGGTATAATAGGGCGTGTGGTAGCGGTATCAGCGGGTAATCCAGAAGAGTATATCAGAGCGGTGGTTATTCTGTCTATGATGGGTATTGAGTATGGTAGTGGAGTCCCTGTTCTTGTGATGATTCACGTGTTGGAACGGGGGTTGAGAAGTCGAGGGTGAGGAGTATGATGATTTGTTGTTCAGTCTAAGAGTCGGTAATAGTACTGGACAGTTAAGATGTTCGGTATTGGGATGGTATGAGGCTCTAGACGGCTAGGGGCAGTCGTGATGAGAAATTCCTGAGGATTGCATTAGAGATTTAGGATATTTGAGGTATCTTGATCCCTACGTGGGGAGATAATTGGGCATTGTGTGGCACCTTCCAAGCATAGATGCGATGTTTCTAACGGAAACCGTCTGTGGGGTAGATTGTTGATGCGTTAATTGGTGATGGTTCGAACCCTAAGTGGGGGAGAACCAGGTATTTTATTAGGGAAACCAGATGTTGGGATGAAAACCCTAATTGAGATTTGATGAACAAGATGCAGAAAATAAGAACAAACACAAATATGAAGATATGTCGAATGATCACTCGATTTATTCAATTATGAGGAATAGATTACACTTTAAGGAATAAGAATCTAACTCTACAAGAAACCTCACAACGTGGCGGCTACATTTTGACTCACTCTTAACCCTAATAATGAATAATACATGAATATATATAGGGAAAAGACAAGTATTGGGCTTTTAACCTACAATTCATCAAAGGGGCCCATTGTCATCATCCATGGAGTGCTTTGAAACCCTACAATCTCCCCCTCAAAGTATGGAATGGATGACAATGCTTTAACTTCCAAAACAAGCATCTAGCAAATAAAAAGATCTGCAACGAGGAATATATGAAGCAATCCACGAATCTTGATTCTTCAATAGTCTTCAAACACGGGCTCTAGGATATATAAATCAAGCATTGAAGTAATGTCCTTAAACTTCATTTTCGAATGTAATCCCAAAAAAAATTTCATGAAAACCAATCCCGCCATAAAAACCCATTTCAGAACAAAGAAACTGAATCACTTCTTGTCTTTGAAGAGCCCCCCCTCCAAGTCACAATGATCTTCAAATAAGCTAATGATATAAACCATCAAAAAATATCATGTAACAACCCAAATTTTAAGATTCGTAACGCCACTTGATTGAGAAAATACTAGAAGTCGGAGATATAATAAGTCCTTAGCCGAGCTCGATGAAGAACTTCTACTGTAAAGGATACTTCTCTGTAAAAGCTTTAGCAGAGCTCGATGAAGAACTTCCACTGTAAAAGCTACCTTCATAATTCTACCACAAGCTTCATCAAAAATCTTCAAATTTGGAAAGTCACAAATCAAATTTCGAATGGCCATACCAAATTCTCCCCCGATTTATAATCGAAAACGTGATTATAAAGCCTTCAAATGGTCATGAGAATGATCTTGAATGTATAAAAAAATAATGTGCTCCCTCGCGACAAAATGATATATACAATGAAGTATAAAATCCGAAAAAGTTGTGAAAATTTGACATTATCACGAAAAACGACTTTCCGAACCGCCAAGACTTGGTGGAATCTTTAATTTTTCTGTTCATGAAAAAAATGCGTGCGTTAAAAAATTCAAAACTATTCACCAGCCCTTAAAATTGCAAACTTTTTCAAAAAATGGGCTGAAATTGCCACTTGTTGAAATTCTGGGATTAAAGTAATAAATCAGCATCATATTCCCCTTCATTTGTAACAGTTTCTGGAATTGGACCATAATCGCCAAGCTGTGACAGCAACAGGGACCAAAAGTCTCAATTCTCTGAAGTTACAGGGACCAAAAATGTGACATTGTGTCTTCTTCCCCAAGGACGATTAAAAGACCCACTGGAATGGCGACTTAATAACAACGTTTGTAAACGAAAAGCCAAAAACCAATTCCAATCAATAAAATAACGTCGTGTAGACTTTTGTTCCGAGTACACCTATATGAAAGCGAATCCGAGCCAACACTGATTTGCACTTTCGCTCCGAGCACAAGGTTCGTTTTCACTCATTCGTGCCTATGGGACTCCGAATCCGATTATAGTTCCACCTTTCGTTCGAAGTTCATTGATTCAACACCCAAAGCGAATCTCCACAAATGGAATCCAATCACAAGTGTGAATCCTAGCCGATGTAAACCCGGATCCTTGACCCCTCGCTCCGAATCAATCGAACCCAGTGCGAATCTCCAGTAAAACCGAATCCAATCACGGGTTCGCTGGAATCAACTTCAACCACGAATCCATAGAGCGAACGTTCACAGGTAAGATATTCATTCCAAAAAGATTCACAATTTTGACTTTTCGTTAGACCAATGTACGTCCCAATTAAGTTTTGATTACAATATTATTCGTTCGATTGTATCAAGCTCCGAACTCGTGATTTCAATTTGCGAAAATGTTCATAACCGAGAGATATTGTTTCGAAATTAACCCCATATCCCCGTGATCCGATTACGTTTCCTTTCTGATTCCCTTCACAAACCTGATAATAAGACTCTTCTTGTTCCGACTGACTTCATTATTCCGATTGCGAAATCCATTTCACAACTGATAACTATTTGTGAGATAAGATTGACCATCCGGAACCCAGTTGAGTTCATTGTTCTTCATCCATTCTTTATCGATCCTTCAAACAATCAGTTCATCAATAAGAATACTGAATAAACATCGAATCTCTAAATCATCTTTATCTTCTCAGATCCATACAATCAAGAAACAAAAATCGATTTTGGAACATGGTAGATTAGACTCAATTCATACATATAATCAAATAACAAAATCAAAATTGATTTTCAGAATGATACTTTTCAGAAATTTCGACTCAAAAATAGAAATCGATTAATAAAACAAATAAGAGAGGTGAACAGAAATCGACTCAAGACTCGCTTAATTTGAGCAAAGCATTTCTAGATACAAGATGAGTCGACTTGTGTTATTCAGAAGAACGATTCCAAAGAACAAAAATATGTGGGCTAAACCAATGAACAGTATCAACATCTATGGGCCAAAAAAAAGAATGAACAGTGAAAAGAAATAATCAGGATCGGCTGACTGCAAAGTAATTAGATCAAGAATACGGATAAAAAAACGCAAGACGATTTGGTTTAGGGTAAGAAACTAGATCAGATCCAAAAACAAATTAAGAATGAAAAGAGAATTGGATCGAAATCACCATGATGAACAGTAACGAACTTCGTAAATTTCCATGAACAGTTGATTGAACGTAATTTTGATTCCAATACGCCAAAACACCAATAATCTTCAATAATTTGTGCAGAAAATCATCAAATCAAGAACCGATACTTCAAAAATCAATAGATCTTTAAAGACCCGCTCTGATACCACTTGTTGGGATGAAAACCCTAATTGAGATTTGATGAACAAGATGCGGAAAATAAGAACAAACACAAATATGAAGATATGTCGAATGATCACTCGATTTATTCAATTATGAGGAACAGATTACACTTTAAGGAATAAGAATCTAACTCTACAAGAAACCTCACAACGTGGCGGCTACAGTTTGCCTCACTCTTAACCCTAATAATGAATAATACATGAATATTTATAGGGAAAAGACAAGTATTGGGCTTTTAACCTACAATTCATCAAAGGGGCCCATTGCCATCATCAATGGAGTGCTTTGAAACCCTACACCAGAGATTTGTGCAAGAGCGGTTAGGGGTTGGATACAGAGAACTGCGGCTCGAATTCATCATTGGTGATCAAGGAGAGGTGCATAGCGAGATAATGCATGGTATGGGTAGTTGAGGACTTCTGGGTCGAAGTATGGATAGAAGATTATCGAGCAGCCAACTCCCGGACCGGTATGTGTATTTTTGCTTGGATTTTGAGCGGTAGGGGAAAGGGTTTCGGAGGATCATCAGCGTGTTCTGAAGCGATAGCGCTTTCTTTGTATTCCAATTCAGTGTTCGGATAAACTGAAGTTGCAGCTTGGGTAAATGAAGAATTATTTATGGGGTTCAGAGGAAATGTATTGTTGTATCTGTATGGTGCTAGGAGTAGGAGATCAGTGGTTGAGGCAGGACATTGTGATGTTCTGTAATGGTGCTCCATAATACCCGGGTATAATGTTCCGATTTCAGAGTTAGTTGGAATCTTGAGTTTGAGACGACTAGTGTTGTATCATGTATCTACAGTTCCAGTGGGAGCCCTTCGGGTATTGGCATCAAGAGGGATTAATTAAGAAAGTGGATCTCCGCAGAGGTAGGTATTTTGTTATAGCGGTTACCGCCAGAGTCTGTGATGCACATGTGGGACAAGGGTGTGTAGCTATCTATGATAGTCTACGGAGCATGGGTTAGTGGACGTAGTGTGGCGTTGTGATGAGAATGAGAGTATGGGGTGAAGCTACGCGGAGCCGTAGTTTTCACTATTCAGAGGGTGTTGTGATGCTACGGGGAGCCGTAGTACTCACAAGTCAGAGAGAGGGAGTCGTGGTACTGCGGGGAGCCGTAGTACTCACTAGTTAGAGGGTGTTGTGATGCTACGGGGAGCCGTAGTACTCACAAGTCAGAGAGAGGGATTCGTGGTACTGCGGGGAGCCGTAGTACTCACTAGTCAATTAGTGTTGTGGTGCTACGGGGAGTCGTAGTACTCACTAGTCAGAGGTTGTCGTGATGTTGCGGGGAGCCATAGTACTCACTAGATGGAAAGAGAGTGTGATGATGGGGTGTTCTCCGATCAGAGTATGATGCAGAAGAGTTTTGAGGCTTAAGTAGCCCTAGTATTGTGTTTTTGGAGCCTGGTGGTTGAACCAAGGGTGAGACTAGGGTCTCCGTCTCTGTTGGGAATCATTATATTTTGTTTTAATTTGTGATTGTCGTAACATGAGGAAGTTGGAAAAGTGGTATTGCACGGAGCGCAGATTGAGTCATGAGAAGAGTATCTTATTGGATAGCGAGGTTCCAACTTTGGGTCGGACCAAACTCTTAAGTTGAGTTTGGCATTGATGGTGCATGGGTAAACGAGATGAAATTCTGGAATTCTAAGGTGAATTCTTGGATGAGGGTATTATTGTCCTCCGATGTCTAAAACCTGTATAGGTCAGTAATCGGGTACGGGAGATACCGTGAGATACACATGAGATATGTGCAGCAGACATCAGAGGTCGGGGTTGAGTCGATCTTCGGTTGGATTTTACTTTTCGTATGAGGCAAAGAGAATTTTGTGAGTTGTGTGTCACTAGGCTAAGATAGTTGACACGAGAAGGAAGTTAGTGAGACATTTTGAATCATGTCATGGGTAACCATGGAAGTTCAACTATGGGGTTGAGGTTCTATGAGTTTTCCTATAGGAACAGCCATCATTCGAGCATCGGTATGCCACCCTTTGAGCTGCTGTATGGGAGGAGGTGTTGGACCCCCAATTGCTGGGGAGAGGTAGGGCAACGTGTGATGGGTAGTACAGAGATTGCGCTTCAGACGACCAAGCAGATTCAGCAGGTTAGACAGAGGTTGTTGACCGCTCAAAGTCGTCGGAAGAGTTATGCGGGCAGGCACCGGTCCGAGCTCGAATTTCAGGTTGGCGATTTCATGCTCCTGAAGGTCTCTCCTTGGAAAGGAGTGATCCGATTCAGGAAGAGGGGCAAGTTGGGGCCCCGATATGTTGGACCTTTCGGGGTGATCGCAAGAGTAGGCAGGGTAGCCTACTGTTTGGAGCTACCTGCAGAGTTGGGTCAGATACATGACACCTTCCACGTGTCGCAGCTGAGAAAGTGTATAGTCGACGAGTCGGCAGTGGTACCATTAGAGGATATTCTGGTGGATGTGAGCCTGAACTATGTTGAGAGACCGGTGGCGATTAGGGATCGGAAGATCAAGGTTCTGAGGAACAAGGAAGTGCCTTTGGTGCAGGTCCAGTGGCAGCATCGGAAAGGGTCAGAGTTCACTTGGGAACCGGAGCGAGAGATGCGTGAGCAGCATCCAGAGTTGTTTGCAGAGTGAGACTTCGAAGACGAAGTCTGATTCTAGTGGGGGAGAATTGTAACATCCGGATTCTCAGATATATTATTTGATTCATTTATTTTGGAGTTTGTGGAGGGACTCGCGAGTTGGTGCTTAGACTCGCCGAGTAGGGTCGCGAATTCTCATCTGGATTAATGACCGGACTCGGCTAGTCCGTGCTGTTTTATGAAACCCTAATTTCCCAGGTTTGGGACCTATTTAAAGTCCCTTAGGGCCGTCATTTGCGGCTACCAAACCCCAGAGAGAAACCCTAAAAGAGCTAGAGCGTTTGTGAGAAGAAAGGAGCCATTTCTTGATCTTTGTGGTTCATACTTGCAAGAAGGAGGTGATTCAATCTTAGAGGTGACCAAGGAGGTTGTGCATTTGGGGATTTCTAGCAAAAGACTTCATCTTTGAGGTATTATATCGCCCCTTTATCTGTTTTGTTGAAGGAATCCATAGATGTAGAGTTTTTATGTCCTTTATTGGAATGAATTGTGAGAATATGGCCCATATTCATATTAAGACTTCAGATTTGGACCCATAGTGGTCTAAAGAGCTTATTCCAGCTTGCTTTATGTTGAGCTATGGAGGTAATGAGCTTAGGGTGTTGTTTTTGGGGCTAAATCACCAAGTGAAACCTCCTAGATGTCACATGAGTGTCAAGATCCGAGCTTTACGTGATTATCAGGCTTGGGAAGGTCAGATCTATGGATCAAAGGAACAGATCTGACCTCATGAGGTCAACTGAGTTTATGCATGCAATGAACTCGCCAAGTCCAAGGACAGACTCGGTGAGTTAGGCTAGGGTTTCCCGTAAGTCACTCAGTGAGTAACTTGCCGACTTGGGGGAAATGACTCAATGAGTCAGAGGGGGATAGAGGACCGGAGTTCAAGGTGGAACTCGTCGAGTTGATCTTGAGACTCGGCGAGTTGAGTCGGGGTGGCCCCGCAATTCATGTCAGGTGTAGCTCGTCGAGCAAGGGGAAAGACTCGACGTGCCAAGCGAGACTAGAAAGATAGTGGACATGTGTAGACTTGCCGAGTCGCCCAAGTGCACTCGACGAGTCAGGTCAAAGTTTGACCGTTGACTTTTGTTGACTTTTAGGGCTTGGTCAACAATGGGGCCGTTGAGCCATGAGAGGGGTAAAATTGTCTTTTACCCTTCTGAGGATGCCAAGAGAGAGTTGAGTCAAGCCTCGGGAGTTATATTTATGAGAGTATTTACCTTACGTGATCAGGCGGAGGCGAGACCATATTTCTACCGAGTCAGAGATTTACCGAGATATCCAAGGTGAGTCTTCTCACTATACTTTAACTTGAGTAGGTAATTAGAGTTATGTGACAGAGTTATTGTATGCTATCTATGTGATGTGTTGCACTGCATTATTTCTATGTGATTTATGACGTGTGTATATCAGAGTATATCAGAGTTAGAACCGGGAGGTTCACAGAGCTAGGACCAGAGGGTCCACAGAGTTAGGGCCCAAGGGCCCGCAAAGTTAGGGCCTCGAGTGGCTAGTATGTGATATGTGTGGTATTTTGGGGAACTCACTAATCTTCGTGCTTATAGTGTTTTGTTTTATGTGTTTCAGGTTTTCTCAGGATCACGGGACGACACTGGCTCGATTGTACACACCAGAGGAAAAGTTTGTTTTGAGGATCCTAGTTTATTAAGTGATTGAACAAAAGATTCATGTATTGTAATTTCGGTGTTACAATAGAGCTTACGGAATATGTGGTTGTCATGTACCTAAGCTTATATATAGAACCTTACAAACAATTTAGTTTTGATCCATTTATATCCAAACTAATCATGATATCTTTTTTACTATTCTTCCTTAATTATGTGACTTACTAAATCGATCAAATTTATGTTCTTTTTGTTCATTGTGTCTAAGAACTTAATGTATTAAAAGTCGTGACCATTTAATCAACCCTACTAAATTTTAAATGAAAAATAATAGAATAAAAGATAAAAGAAGAACAAATCATAACTCAATCAATCTTTTCAAAAAATCATTGGATATATTTTTTCTATTGAAAGACAAAACGCTTGAGTTATATTCATTCAAAAATATTGCTTTTTATTTTCTCTATAAACTTCAATAATTATTTGCAATAAAAATATATATATAATTATCTTTTTTATTTTATAATTGAACTTAATTCAATGCTATTCTATTAAAGTAAAACTAAGATAAAATAAAATTGGATTTGTTATGTTTAAAACTACGTCGTTTAAAATGTTTTATACCTATGCTTAGGTACATAACAGCCACATATTCGTTTTTCCCATATATATATATATATATATATATATATATATATATATATATATATATATATATATATATATATGTATATATATATATATATATAGAGAGAGAGAGAGAGGTAAGATCAATAGAGAACTAAATTGAGGGAGAGAACCAACAAACTTTTTATCTACAAAGAATTTAGTTACCAAATTTCATATTTGTATGTACATACATATATCTAAGAAAATTGCAAAAAAAAAAGAATTTGATAAAAAAAATTATATGCTTATACATATGTACATTTTTTTGAAAAAAAAATATATGTATAAAAAATATGACTATGCATTAAAAATGCATTTTAAAAAAAAATCTTATTTTCAAAATATGTTAGTGTCAAATATGTTGTAATGAGTCGAAGTTATTTGAGTCAGTTTCGAAAGTCATTTTATCTATTTACTAACCAACAATAGTTTCGAAGTCTTGATGTTTAGCCCTTAGTAGTTTTTGTATATTTTCTTATTCTCCTATAAATATGAGTGGTACTCAGAGGTAGATAGAAATTTTCCAAGTCATTCTGTCTGATATTCTATCTTTATTCGAATGTATAATTGAGCTATAAACAAGATCTTATTTACTCTCCGTGTTCATACTATTTTGATTACTCTGATTACATTCATACTCGATTAATTCGCTACATCAATTGGTATCAGAGCAGGAATCATACTGCAATGATCTGATTTTCATGATGTATCAATCGTTTTTTTAGTTACATCTTTGATTCAAAAATTTATGCATCATTGATACTGAAAATCATCCTTGATCTTCAGTTGTGATTCGATTATGCAACTAGTTTGTTTAATCGAGTGTTCTTCTTGTTCTTTATGTCCAATTCATCCGTTAATTCTCAAATTTCTGAAGTTTTTCTGAGTATTCGTTCGTACATTCATGGCGAATTTTAACATGAACACGGTGACATCGTATTCTCATATCCTTGGGTCGTCTATGAAGATTCCAATGCTGATTCTAGAGTATTATGATCAGTGGGCTGATTGGATGGAGGATTACTTGAATGACATAGATGAAGAGCTATGGATATGCATTACTAATGATGTAATTCCACCTTCTTCTGTTGAAAGCATAGGTACTTCTTCATCAACTCCGAGTGTAACTGAACAAAATGATAGGTTGAAGAATTATGAGAAGAAATGCATGAGAGAACTTCGCAGCAATCTTCCTCCTATGGTGTATAATCATGTTCGCACTTGCAAAAATTCAAAAAAGATATGGAATACATTGAAGGAAAAGTATCAGGGGAGTGTGAAGACCAAAATCAGACTGTCAAACAGTGTCTGATTGAATTAAGAGAATTCTAGCAGAAAGATGGAGAAACGATTGAAATGTATTACGATTGTCTGAACGAGCTTATCTACAAGTGCACAAGGTATGGAATCAAAAGGACTAACATGGAATACAATATTGCTTTTGTTATGGGTCTTCGTAAAGAATGGAGGGGTGTAAGCTTGATGATTAAGACACAGCATGGCTTCGATTTTTCTACCCTGAATGATGTTTACAATCAGCTAAAAACTTATGAAACTGAGGTGAATGAAATGGCAGAAGAGTCAAGGATTAGTCTAGGTGGACCTTTGGCTCTTGTATCGAAGGTCAGTGGTAGAGAAAGTGAGACGGAAGTTGCTGATAACTAAGGTTCTGAGGAAGAAGGTCTTATTGTCGACTCGGACGATAAAGTTGTTACATTTTACTCCAACAATAAGGTGAAGAAGTTCTACAAGAAGCCATTTAATGTGAAGATGAAGCTTGGAGAAACAAAGAGAAGTTATTCTGGGAAGGTTAGTCAGGACAAGTAGTTTGATAAGAAAGAGGTAAAGGCTGAGGATTCGAAACTAGAGAAGAAGATGAAGGGTGATTCAGGGATATATTGTCATTATTGTCATGGAGCAAAGCACATGTCTATTGATTGTATGCTGAGAAAGAAAGAAGAAAAGAAGAATAAAGTGAAGGATGAGGCTTATTACTTTGAGAAGCTGGAGGAAGTCAATAAAAACTCGAAAAATACTTCACTTGTGGTTAGAGGAGAAGATGGAGATGAGGGAAAGTATCAGATATGGTCATCGGGGTCTGATAATGAAGAGATGAGAAATCCAACTCATGGGGCCATGTATGCAAGATACGAGGATGCCTAAGAAGAGAAAATAACAGACATATGTTTTGTTTTGAAGTCAGGAGATAATGCACCAATGACTGCAAAGGTACGTTCTCTACTTCAATCCTTTAACATTCCTTCATCTGCATATGATTTTGTATTAACTGAGTTTGATTCTTCTGTTACTTATGTGAATAATCTTGTTATTTCTGCTAGCAATGAAGCTAAGAAACCTAGTACTCAGTTACTAGAGACTCAAAGAGTCTTGGAAACAAAGAAGACTAAGATAGATTGTTTAGAGTTGCAAATTACAAATATTATGGTAGATAGAGATAATCTTAGCACTGAAAATAAGATCTTATTGAAACAAAGAAACATATATTGTAATTTTGCTAAGAGACTCTATGGAAAATTAAGTGAATTACATCATTCGTGTGAAATAAGAAGAAAACAACATAGGAAGCTTCTACCATTTTTAGCTTTCGAAAGAGAAAAAGTAGATGAAACTTCTTATGATTGTGAGATGAATATTTTAGATTTTGATAAAGTTCCAGATAATAGATATACATATGCAATTGTGAAAATTGATGAATGTTCAGATGCTAATGAACTAGTTGACATTGTGAATGACACCTTAAGAAAAAACGGACAATTTAAAATTTTGAAAAGAACTAAAATTTCGAATTCTGACAATCAATCTAGTTTTGCTAATATTGAAGAAAATTCTGATAATTTTAGCGAAATCAGTGAGATTGAAGATTTCGATTGTTCTCAGTTATTTGTCATTAATGTCACATATTTGAGTAAAGGCAAAGAAAAATATAATGATTTGTTAGCTAAGACTGGCACCGATCAAGCCTCCACTTCGAAAGTTTGTGATTTTGATCATATACGAGTCAAAGATAGTCAAACTGATAGTAGTGATGATGAGGAGGATGATGAAATTTCCCAAAACACAACCACAACAAAAGAAGTTTCAAAAGAAAATGAAATACAAAGAGTTGTTGTTGATCAGGTGTATGGTGAAACAGAAAAATTCGACAAAGTGTTGAAAGAAAAAGGTGTTCATTATCTCGAAACAAATATGGTTGTGTATCCAAATTTCAAGTGCATAGATGATGTCATTTTTCCAAATCAAGTATTTGTTACGACTGGAAATGTTGAAAACAGCAAACCAGAATTTAACAAATTGATAGATGAAGATAATAAGCAAACTTTGAAAGAATGTTTTTTTCTCAAATCAAAGTGTTGTCGAAAATAATCTAACAAAGAATTCATACATTTTTCAAATACAAAAACACGAAAATGGTTTGAAAAATCAAAATTTTCAAAAGAGGATGACACACAATTGGAAGTCAAATCACAAAATGTGAAAATAAATCCAAAAGAATTTAAGGATCAAATTGACAACTTTTCGAAAGAAAATGGAATTTCAAAGAGACAAGAAAGAAAGAAGTTTTTTTGGCAAATTGTTGAGTCTCGAAAGAAACAAAATGATTTGCAAAAGAAAAACACTGAAAATGAATTGTCTAGAAAGGTTAAGACAATGTCTTGATCAAGTTCAGTTATAAAGAAAAATCTAGCTATGTTTAAAAAGCATTTGTCACAATCAACTTCACATACTGACTTTTCAAAAATAAAAAATCAAGAAACCAAGTTTTTGTCACATCCTCAAAGTTACACATCTCATAAAAGGAAATTTTCAAATTCGACATATTCATCATATTTGAAGAAGTCTCATTATAATAAACCTCATTCTAATAATCAAACAAGATTTTTTAATAATGGTTCTTCAAAATCATTTCCATCGAAAACCAATTCATTTTCATTGAAGAGATCTCAACATCATTTTGAGTCAAAGGTTGAAATACAACGGTTTGATCAAGTTCATTCAAAACAAAATGTCAAATTCACACCACAACAACCAAATTTTCCCAATCCCCTAGCGAAACAAGCTTTTAAAGTTTCATATACCAAGGGTAGATCAAATGTGTAAAATATCAATCATTGGATTGAATGCAAAGGAAAGTCTTATCAAACAGTGAAATACTCTCAACAAAAAATCAAACATGCTTATGAAAAGTATTTGAATGAAATGCCGAATGTCAGTTCATCATCAAAAGACTCGACATCTTCAGTTAAGGCATGACGACCTGTTTCAAAAGAAAAGACAACAAAGCCACAAACTGAGAACGCAAAGGTGAACGTCAGTGTAAATCCTAAACTTTCAAAGTATTATATATATAAGCCTTTACCAAATGAAGTAGACTTAATTGAAATTGTTAAATCTAAAGTTCGTAATTGGATTATAGGATCTTCATTTCACAATGTATTTCAAACTAATCACAAAGGACCCAAACAACCTTGGGTACCTAAAATTTTCCATTGATTGTAGGTTTTATGTGACGAGCGATATGTTGAAAAATGGTATATCGATAGTGCTTCTCGCGTCACATGGTTGGAAGGAAAGAGAATTTTCGTGATTATCGAAGTCTGGAAAATGTTGGTGTTGTGAAGTTTGGTTACAATCAAAAGTGTCAAGTAAAGGGATATGGAAAGTCACAAATGGGAAGTTTACTGTAAACCGAGTTGCCTATGTCGAAGGTCTTCAACATAACTTGATTAGTGTTTCACAACTTGTTGTGGGCACTGAAAATCAAGTGGGGTTTAATGAAGAAGGAAACATTATTTTGAATGTAAATACGAAAGAAGTTTTGCTCAAATCCAAAAGAAAAGGAGTTATGTTCACACTTGACATAAAGCTAATTATTGGTGTTCTATCTGTGTTTACTTTCGAAAGCTTCATCAGATGTTAGCTGGCTTTGGCATCGACGTATTTCTCATTTAAAATTTTGAAATCTTAATTAATTAGTTGTGAATGATCTTGTTCGAGGTTTACCTGTTTTAAAATTTGACAATGATACATTATGTGTAGCTTGCGAACAAGGGAAACAAAATCAACAAGGACATCCCATTATCATTGATTCAAAAACCATTGAACCATTGGAACTTATTCATATTAATCTTTTTGGACCATCAACTGTTGAGAGTCTTAACAAGAAATAGTATATTTTAGTCATTGTTGATGATTTTTCTCGATTTACTTGGGTTTATTTTCTCAGGTTAAAATCAAAAGTTGCTCAAATAATGGTTGATTTTATCAAAAAGATGGAAACAAGCTTGAAGAAGAAAGTTCAAAAAATCAAGAGTGATAATGGTTTCGAATTTAAGAACGATGTTCTTGATTCGTTTTTAATAGACAAAGGAATTTTGCATAATTTTTCTTCACCCTATACACCTCAGCAGAATGGCGTTGTTGAAAGGCGAAATCGTTCTCTTTATGAAGCTGCAAGAACGATGCTCACATATGCGAATCTACGTCAATATCTTTGAGCTGAAGCAGTGTCTACTGCATGTTTTACACAAAATAAATTATTCATTTATCAAATATTCAACATTAATCCTTATGAAATTATCAATAACCGAAAACCTAATGTCAAATTCTTTCATGTTTTTGGTTGCAGGTGTTTTATTATGAATCTCAACGATAATCTTTCGAAATTTCAGTCCAAAGCTGACGAAGGTATTTTCTTGTGTTATTCTCATAATTCGGTTGCATATCGAGTGTTGAATAGACGAACAAGGAAAATTGAAGAAACATTCAATCTTACGTTCGATGATTATTATATCAAACAAGTTGAAAAGTGTTTCGAACAAAAACCAATAACTAATGAATTAAAAGATGAATCTGAAAGTCTTAATTGGCCTGATTTTGTTTATGATTTAATCTTTGGTGTTCCAAATAGGGTTGCGGATGCTAAAATAAATGCTCAAGATAATAAACTTCCGGAATCATCAAAGCATTCTGATTGTTCGACATTTCCTCAAGATGCAGTTAATGAAAATGCGACATCATCTTCTCCTGGAAATAGAGAAAGTACGACAAATGATCAAGTGGAGGAGGAGCACTTGCATTCAAATTCTCATGTTGTGGGGGAGCATTCTTTCGAGGGGAGAATAGGAAAATGGATGATGATGTTGAGGGGGAGCAAACAGAAAATGAAGTTGTTGAAGGGGGGCTAAATATGTCGAATAATAATCGATATGAAACTTTTCATGATTTTAATGATAATAATTTTGTTGCAGGTTCAGAGAATGAAGAAATGTTCGAAGATGCACCATTGGAGAAATGGACAAGAAATCATCGAAAAGAACAAGTGCTTGGAAATCCACAAGATGGTGTATTAACTAGAGTTCAACTTAGTGCAAAGAATGAGGTTCTTAATGCTCATCAGAAGTTTTGCGTGTTTAATGTCTTTATTTCGAAAATTAAACCAAAATTAGTTAAGGCTGCAATGGAACACTCAGATTGGGTTGTTTCAATACAATCTGAATTGTCTGAATTCGAAAGAAACAAGGTTTGGAGATTAATTCCTAAACCAAAAGATATTTTGATTGTTGGATTAAAATGGATTTTCAAAAATATAATAGACAAAGATGGTAATATTGTTCGAAATAAGGCTAGGCTTGTAGTTAAAGGTTATTCGCAAAAGGAAGGTATCGATTATGACGAAACCTTTTCCCCTATCACAAGACTCGAGGTTGTTCGAATATTTTTGGCCTATGCAACACATAAAGATTTTGATGTCTATCAGATGAATGTCAAATGTGCTTTTATCAATGGAAAACATGAAGAAACTGTATTGATTTAACAACCTCCAGGTTTCATAAATGAAAATTTTCCTAATGATTGTTATATTTTAGATAAAGTTATATATGGGTTAAAACAAGCACCAAGAGCATGGTATGCAACTCTTACCTCTTTTTTTAAACAATCAAAATTTAAACAAGGATCAGTTGATCCCACACTATTTCAAAAGAAAATTGGGGATCATCTTATGCTTGTCCAAATATATGTTGATGATATTATTTTTGGCTCAACTGACCCTGCTTATTCTAGGGATTTCGAAAATCTGATGAAAACCAGATAAACTATCGCAAAAGGAATGATTGAGGAGCAACGCTGGAATGAGAATTTCTATAACGGATTTGGCTCGAGAAATACTCCCATAGTATTTCATGATTCGCTATGATGACTGCTCGTTGTTTGGGTATTGGGTAAGTTTTAGGCATGCTGCATACCACAGTCACTCCCAATCACATGTTGGCCGTGTCTCGAATGAATATAGTTGGCCAGGCTATATTGATCCTAGACACGACTACATAACTGCCTAGGTTTAACCGCATCGTACAACACCCATTTACTTATGTTCTGTTCTACTTGTAGTTACGGATTTCGACGGTTAGGTATACTTGTATACTCTTAAAAATACTTATATTTTAAGGTATACTTTTAGTTCAGAGCACTTAGGCCCCTTAGTGTTTATAGTCTTATACCATGTATGGTTTGGTATACTAGTTCACTATAAACAAGGGCTCTGATACCAATCTGTCACACCCCGAAACCGAAGGCGGAAACGTTCCGGGGCGGAGGACGTCATGAATATCGCAACTAATGTACATAGTAAGCATAGTAAACACAAAACATTACATTACATAGAATTTATTACATTTGTTTGAAATCAAAGTGTTACAAGTGTTATACATATATATCATATGAACAAAAGTTAAGACGAGTCTGATAAGCGCTCCGTCTTCTCCAAAAAATCACGGGTGCCTGTCTAATGTGGACCTGAGAATACAAGCAGTTTAAAAATCAGCATAAAGCTGGTGAGTTCATAAGAGGTTTGTTTTCTGAAAATGTACAAGTTTCCTTTGGTTTTTCCAAAAAAGTTTGTTATCCAAGAAAATCCCTTATTTTCCTAAAAGTAAAGTTTAGTTATCCATTAGTTACACGGGCTAGTTAACAACAATTCTGTTATCCCAGGAAAAACCCTTATTTTCTTAAAAGTAAAGTTTAGTTATCCATTAGTAACACGATCTAGTTAAGAACAGTTCAGTTATCCCAGGAAAAACCCTTATTTTCCTAAAAGTAAAGTTTAGTTATCCATTAGTTACATGGTCTAGTTAAGAACAGTTCAATTATCCCAGGAAAACCCCTTATTTTCCTAAAAGTAAAGTTTAGTTATCCATTAGTTACACGGTCTACTTAAGAACAGTTCAGTTTATAGTTTAATACATAAAACTATATATTGAAAACCACTGGGAATACCATCCAGTACAACAATAGATATTTTGAATACATAAAAATATTGATTGAAAACCATGGGAATACCATCCTGTACTAGATATAAGATAGTTTTAATACACAAAAACTATAGATTGAAATCCATGGGATTACTGTCCCGTACTAGATATAAAAACCATGGGAATACCATCCCGTGCTAGATATAAAGACCATGGGAATACTATCCCGTACTAGATATAAAGACCATGGGAATACCATCCCGTACTAGATATAAATTTTATAGATCAAAGATAGATATGAAAATAAAATCTATGAATAAACTTATATTAATACGTATTGTGAGTCGGGTAACCATGCTAATATGACAACGAGACTTCCTTGACGTTCTTCAGCCGTCGGATGATATCCAGAATTTGTCACCCCGGGCGTGCCCGCCTAACTATAGCTAGCAGTTTAGGTGTGGGATTGTCAGTCCCGAATAGATCTATTCACAAATTCCACGCTCTCCCTCCAGGAGGTTCTGGTTACACTTCCGGGGAGAATTTACGGATAACCCAAAGGGTTTAATGAAGATAATCTCACAAGCTAGTATTAAACTATTCATGGTGTTCTCGGACGTTATCTAACATAATAATCATTTTGAAACATAATACAGTATAAATAGTTTATTATAATGAAGTTATCTAGCATAATACTCTAAATTAAACAGAGATAAACTGAATCAGACATAGCTTATCTATTAACTTTACATAAATCTGTGCTCGTAAAACAAGAACTGAAGATCCCAAATTATTCCCATAATAATTTGATTGTTTCCTTTACTGTAATTGAAATCTACTTAGCTATATTCAGTAAAACATCCCTTATGCTCCGCATAAACGGGGTAACGATATCTAAAAGTTTGCCAGATATTTATAGAATTACACTAGTTTTAGGTTTTGAAAACATTTATTGTTTGCTTGTATTCCCCCCTGAAAACATTGAAAAACACAGAAAAAGGTGTAGGGGTATGAACTCACCGGACGAGGAATGTATCGGCTAGGATGCTAAACGTCAGTTCGGGGCTTGAACGCGTGCGAGGTTCCTATGTAATATGAAATGATACACAATTGTATCTAATTAGATTTTGAACCACTAATTAGATAAGATTATACACTCCAAGACGTGAAAACACTTCAAAATAAGTGTTTGGAGTGACCCAGGTGACATCTAAGGACGTATAAGGCTTGGAAATGGAGTTTACTCTTCAAGAGTAAACTCATAAGAGATTTTACGGCCCTAATGACCCACTCCCCATGAGTTTACGTCCGTAAACTCATGGTGGGGGTGTTCTTGGTTGCTTAATATCCTTATAACTCATGAGAGGTGATGCTAGGCTTGGTTTCAATGCTTTTGAATGAGATTTGAACATTCTAAGGACAATTTGAGGAGTTTACGGCAGTAAACTATGAGTTTACGGCCGTAAACTCTTATGTTCCATTCCTTAAGGTGTTTTGGTGGTCCTAGGTAAATTACAATGCACATAGGAAGGTTCTAGGGTTGATTCCATGGCTTAGGAAGTGATTGGGACTTGAATTGACCTTGGAAAAGTAGTTTACGGTCTATGAAGAAGTTCTTGGGAGTTTACTACCTTAAACACATGAGTTTACAACCGTAAAGTCATGTTTTTCTAAGATTCATGGCTTTTAGTGGTTGTAGGTTAAGCATACAAAGTTCTAGGTCCAATTCCAAGCCATACAAGGTGTTAAAGGCACTTTAACAACCATTGGAGGAGTTTATGGTCTAAGGAGATGTGTTTACGGTCCAAGAATGTTCTTGGGCCCTAAAATCAAGTTTTTCCCATTTGTGTATGTTTTGTTGCATTTCTTGAAGGATTTTAAAGTTCTATGCACTCATGGAAGTTTGTCGGAGGTGTTTAGGGGAAAACTAACACCTTAAATGATGTCTATGGTCCATGAATGAGGGTTTACGGTCCAAGCATGTTCTTGGGCCGTAAACTCAAGTTTACCCCCTAAATGGTTTGCTCAAGATGTTCTAAGTCCATGCAAATAAGTCCTTAGGTCATATCTAAGCTCCAAATGAGGTTTGGAAGGGTTTTAAGGCTCAAAAAACCCTTTTGTGTGAGTTCACGGCCTAGGGCTGTACTAGGACCGTAAAATCATGCTAATGGTCCTATTTCATAGATTAACCACGAATTTGAAGGCTAAAGGTGTTATACTAGGAGCTAGGATATTTACCTTGATGATTTGGAGCTTGAAATGAGTGATGTTGAATCAAGAACTTGGACTTGAGGAGAGAGGTTAGAGAGAGAGTAGAGAGTGAGTGGAAAAGGCTTCAAATGAGGCTCTCTCAACTTTATATATGCTTAAAGTTTGGGACACGGTGGAATTCTACCCGATACTGATGTTAAGCGAGGCTTTTGGTCGTACCCGATTTAATTATTTTATAACTCGACGGAATAAAACTAAAATTTTTCCAAATAATAATTTGGGGAATTTTCATGAGTTTTTAACGTGTTTGGACAACCATTAAGTCATAATAGCAAACTCAAAAGTAATGAATTAATTTATAAATGAAACTGAAAAAATTCAAGACGACGAATTTTTTAATGACGAAACGGGTTACGACGACGGAACGAACTCCGGGTTGTCGACGGAACGAACTTCGGGTTGTCACATTATCCCCCCGTTAGAGGGAATTTCGTCCCGAAATTCAAACTTAAGATGCGACTCGCGGATTTGGAAAGAGAATACGGATACTTCTGTTTTATCGGATCATTGCGCTCCCAAGTGAATTCGGATCCTCGCATGACATTCCAGGAAACCTTTCACTTATCGGGATACAACTTGTTTCATATGTTTAATCTCTTGATCTATGATTCCGATTGGTTTTACCATGAGTTTCAGACTTTCGTTGATTTCGGTCTCATCAAAGGGATTACAAGGGTTTCATCGGGTAGGCACTTCTTAAGGACAGAGACGTGGAATACCAGATGGATGCTGCTAAGTTCTGAGGGTAGTCGGAGTTTGTAGGCTATGGATCGATCCTAATGAGGATTTTGAAAAGTTCTATGTACCTCAGGTTTAGTTTTACGCGTTTCAAAATGTAACATGCCTTCTTCGCTTATTACATGACTAAAGAAAAATGGTTAAACCGAAGGGCATCACTACATCTTCGTAGTGACTATATCGAGCCTTGAATGCTGTTTTGAAAACATCATTCCTGTGAACTCGTAGCTGACTGGGTAACTCCTGCATTTCTGCTGGAGCCTATCGATACAGATATTTGGCTACAGGGCTTGCTCCAGGAATTAGATTGATGCGAAACTATACTTGGCGTTCGGGAGAAATTTACGGGAGCTCTTTGAACAGACATCAGGAAATTTTGTAGACTTTGGGGATGCAACTTCCTGTTTCTCGATGGTCACATAGACTAGGAATTTATGGCACTCCCTTCGGAGAAGCCTTTTGAGATTTGATGTAAGAAATGATGCAACGGCTGAAACTAAGTTTATCGTTGCAGATTATAAGAGTTTGACCGAGGGAAGGTTAAGATGGATAGATTTTTCGGAACAAAGGATATCAGCATGATTGAGACTCAATCAATCCATGCCAATGAATATTTCAAAACTCTTAATTGAAAAATCGGTATAAGATCGATGGAAAAAGGATGATTGCCGAGGGTAAGGGTTCAACCTATGAATAGATCGCTAACGTCCTCTTTCTCGTTGTTAGACATCTCGACGGTAGGAATTTCGGTTACTAATGGAGGACTAAGGTTAAGATAAGGTTTGATTGAATAGATAACAGATTCTCTTTCAACAATATAATCGAAAAGGTTTGCAAGTATAAGGGTTGTCGAGGAAGAATATATACCTGTGGCAACGATGGGATCAGCGGCTGCCTCAACTTGTCCCATAGCTAGGACTCTCCCAGTGTTGCCAGTTGTTGCTGTCTTGGGGCAGTTTCTCTTGAAATGCCCGGCTTCGCCGCAACCGTAGCAGGCCGGACTGATTCCCGCTCTGGAAGCTTGATTGGTTGATTGGGTTGGTTTTCTGCAGTTTCGAGCAAGGTGGCCCTTCTTGCCACAGTTGTTGCAGAGTCTTTCGCGACATGGCCCAGGAGTACGATGATGGTAGCTGCACTTGTCGCACCAAGGAAGGGTACCAGTATATCCACCGGTAGGAGTTTGAGCTGTGGATCCGACGGCAGAGACAACAGCAGGGACAGTAGCAGCGCGAATTGCAACCGTTTGCTGCTTCTTCGAGGACTCCTGAGAAAGCTGACTCTTCTTCTTTTTCCAAGATTTTCTTTTCTCACAACTCCTCTCTGTCGGCTCAGGAGTGGTGGCTGCTTCCTCTAGGCAATCGCTATGGTCGATCAGAGTTTGCGCTAGGCATTTGGCACTGTCATAGGTGTCTGGCTTCGCAGCCAAGACATTTCCTTTGGTTGGCTGGGTCAACCCCCAGATGAACCTCTCAATCTTTTTACTCTTCGGGGTAACCATTCCCGGACAGAGTAGCGCCAAATCATCGAATCTTGAAGTGTAAGCGGCGATATCGGAACCCTTCATCTTCAGGCTCCAGAGTTCGTGTTCTAACTTCTGCATTTCGCCCCGAGGGTAGTACTCTGCAAGCAGAAGTTCCTTCATGGCCTCCCAACCCATGGCATTGGCTACATGTAGGCTTAGGGATTTAACTCGGCCGTGCCACCAAGTTAGAGCTTTATCGGTGAACGTGCACGCAGCAAACTTCACCTTATCCGATTCAGAGCAGGCACAAATTTCAAAAATAGATTTGATTTTCTTGAACCATCGGGTTAAGGCAAGTACACCTCCAGTGCCATCGAAAGATGTGGGTTTCGCATTCATAAAGTCTTTATAGGAACACTCATTCCGATGTCCCTGACTATCATCTTGGTTTTGGGGTTGGGGACCACCTCCTGAACCACTGGGGTTCATTTGAGACATGGCGGCTGCCACTGCGGCAGTAACAGCTGCCTGGAACATTACGGGATCAAATTGGGGAGGAGGTGGTGGCGGAGGGTTGTCGTTGTTCTTTGAGCTGGGTCTCTTCCTTAGAGGCATCTTGATCTAAAAAGATCAGGAAAGAGAGGATCATAAGTCCTCTGAATTGAATCAAGAGATATGGAACAGGGGATATCTCATTAAGACAGATATAGAGTTCTATTAAGCGATAAAGCAGGAAAGAGTTATCAAAGCAGATAAACTATCTCTAAATGAATGATTGAGGAGCAACGCTATAATGAGAATTTCTATAATGGATTTGGCTCGAGAAATACTCCCATAGTATTTCATGATTCGCTGTGACGACTGCTCGTTGTTTGGGTATTGGGTAAGTTTTAGGCATGCTGCATACCACAGTCACTCCCAAGCACATGTTGGCCATGTCTCGAATGAATATAGTTGGTCATGCTATATTGATCCTAGACACGACTACATAACTGCCCAGGTTTAACCGCAGCGTACAACACCCATTTACTTATGTTCTGTTCTACTTGTAGTTACAGATTTCGACGGTTAGGTATACTTGTATACTCTTAAAAATACTTATATTTTAAGGTATACTTTTAGTTCAGAGCACTTAGGCCCCTTAGTATTTATATTCTTATACCATGTAAGGTTTGGTATACTAATTCACTATAAACAAGGGCTCTGATACCAATCTGTCACACCCCGAAACCGAAGGCGGAAACGTTCCGGGGCGGAGGACGTCATGAATATCGCAACCAATGTACAAAGTAAGCGTAGTAAACACAAAACATTACATTACATAGAATTATTACATTTGTTTGAAATCAAAGTGTTACAAGTGTTATACATATATATCATATGAACAAAAGTTAAGACGAGTCTGATAACCGCTCCGTCTTCTCCAAAAGATCACGGGTACCTGTCTAATGTGGACCTCAGAATACAAGCAGTTTAAAAATCAGCATAAAGCTGGTGAGTTCATAAGAGGTTTGTTTTCTGAAAATGTACAAGTTTCCTTTGGTTTTTCCAAAAAAGTTTGTTATCCAAGAAAATCCCTTATTTTCCTAAAAGTAAAGTTTAGTTATCCATTAGTTACACGGTCTAGTTAAGAATAGTTCAGTTATCCCAGGAAAAAACCCTTATTTTCCTAAAAGTAAAAGTTTAGTTATCCATTAGTTACACGATCTAGTTAAGAACAGTTCATTTATCCCAGGAAAAACCCTTATTTTCCTAAAAGTAAAGTTTAGTTATCCAATAGTTACACGGTCTAGTTAAGAACAGTTCAATTATCCTAGGAAAAACCCCTATTTTCCTAAAAGTAAAGTTTAGTTATCCATTAGTTACACGGTCTGGTTAAGAACAGTTCAGTGTATAGTTTAATACATAAAACTATATATTGAAAACCACTGGGAATACCATCCAGTACAACAACAGATATTTTTAATACATAAAAATATTGATTGAAAACCATGGGAATACTATCCCGTACTAGATATAAGATAGTTTTAATACACAAAACTATAGATTGATAGCCATGGCATTACCGACCCATACTAGATATAAAAACCATGGGAATACCATCCCGTACTAGATATAAAGACCATGGGAATACTATCTCTTACTAGATATAAAGACCATGGGAATACCATCCCATAATAGATATAAATTATATAGATCAAAGATGGATATGAAAATAAAATCCGTGAATAAACTTATATTAATACGTATTGTGAGTCGGGTAACCATGCTAATACGACAACGAGACCTCCTTGACGTTCTTCAGGCGCCGGACGATATCCAGAATTTGTCACCCCAGGCATGCCCGCCTAACTATAGCTAGCAGTTTAGGTGTGAGATTGTCAGTCCCGAATAGATCTATTCACAAATTCCATGCTCTCCCTTCAGGAGACTCTGGTTACACTTCCGGGGAGGATTTACTGATAACCCAATGGGTTTAATGAAGATAATCTCACAAGCTAGTATTAAATTATTCACGGTGTTCTCGGACGTTATCTAACATAATAATCGTTTTGAAACATAATACAGTATAAATAGTTTATTATAATGAAGTTATCTAGCATAATACTCTAAATTAAATAGAGATAAACTGAATCAGACATAGCTTATCTATTAACTTTACATAAATCTGTGCTCGTAAAACAAGAACTGAAGATCCCAAATTATTCCCATAATAATTTGATTGTTTCCTTTACTGTAATTGAAATCTACTTAGCTATATTCAGTAAAACATCCCTTATGCTCCGCATAAACGGGGTAACGATATCTAAAAGTTTGCCAGATATTTATAGAATTACACTAGTTTTAGGTTTTGAAAACATTTATTGTTTGCTTGTATTCCCCCCTGAAAACATTGAAAAACACGGAAAAAGGTGTAGGGGTATGAACTCACCGGACGAGGAATGTATCGGCTAGGATGCTAAACGTCAGTTAGGGGCTTGAACGCGTGCGAGGTTCCTATGTAATATGAAATGATACACAATTGTATCTAATTAGATTTTGAACCACTAATTAGATAAGATTATACACTCCAAGACGCGAAAAAACTTCAAAATAAGTGTTTGGAGTGACCCGGGTGACATCTAAGGACGTATATGGCTTGGAAATGGAGTTTACTCTTCAAGAGTAAGCTCATAAGAGAGTTTACGGCCCTAATGACCCACTCCCCATGAGTTTACGACCGTAAACTCATGGTGGGGGTGTTCTTAGTTGCTAAATAGCCTTATAACTCATGAGAGGTGATGTTAGGCTTGGTTTCAATGCTTTTGAATGAGATTTGAACATTTTAAGGACCATTTGAGGAGTTTAAGGCAGTAAACTATGAGTTTACGGCCGTAAACTCTTATGTGCCATGCCTTAAGGTGTTTTAGTGGTCCTAGGTAAATTACAATGCACATAGGAAGGTTCTAGGGTTGATTCCATGGCTTGGGAAGTGATTGGGACTTGAATTGAACTTGGAAAAGTAGTTTACGGTCTATGAAGATGTTCTTGGGAGTTTACTACCTTAAACACATGAGTTTACATCCGTAAACTCATGTTTTTCACAGATTCATGGGTTTTAGTGGTTGTAGGTTAAGCATACAGAGTTCTAGGTCCAATTCCAAGCCATACAAGGTGTTAAAGGCACTTTAACACCCATTGGAGGAGTTTATGGTCTAAGGAGATGTGTTTACGGTCCAAGAATATTCTTGGGCCCTAAACTCATGTTTGTCCCATTTTTGTATGTTTTGTTGCATTTCTTGTAGGATTTTAAGGTTCTATGCACTCATGGAAGTTTGTCGGAGGTGTTTAGGGGAAAACTAACACCTTAAATGATGTCTATGGTCCATGAATGAGGGTTTATGGTCCAAGCATGTTCTTGGGCCGTAAACTCAAGTTTACCCCCTAAATGGTGTGTTCAAGATGTTCTACGTCCATGCAAATAAGTCCTTAGGTCATATCTAAGCTCCAAACGAGGTTTAGAAGGGTTTTAAGGCTCAAAAACCCCTTTTATGTGAGTTCACGGACTAGGGATGTTCTAGGACCGTAAACTCATGCTAATGGTCCGATTTCATAGATTAACCACGAATTTGAAGGCTAAAGGTGTTATACTAGGAGCTAGGATAGTTACCTTGATGCTTTGGAGCTTGAAATGAGTGATTTTGAATCAAGAACTTGGACTTGAGGAGAGAGGTTAGAGAGAGAGTAGAGAGAAAGTGGAAAAGGCTTCAAATGAAGCTCTCTCAACTTTATATATGCTTAAAGTTTGGGACACGGTGGAATTCTACCCGATACTGATGTTAAGCGAGGCTTTTGGTCGTACCCGGTTTAATTGTTTTATAAGTCGACGGAACAAAACTAAAATTTTTCCAAATAATAATTTGGGGCGTTTTCATGAGTTTCTAACGTGTTTGGACAACCATTAAGTCATAATAGCAAACTCAAAATTAATGACTTAATTTAGAAATGAAACGGAAACAATTCAAGACGACGAATTTTCTAATGACGGAACGGGTTACGACGACGGAACGAACTTCGGGTTGTCACAAAAACGATGAAGATTCTTTGAAGAAATCTCGAAAACAAAAGACAGTTGTTGTTGTTCCTAAACAAAACATTGATTAAACACCCAAGAAGAAGGCTGGAGTAGTGATTAAAGTTTTGAAAAAGACAGAGAAACATGTTGAGCCTGAAACTGATGCACTTTCAAAGGAAATTGTTCCTTCGAAAACTGGGGTATTCAAGCATCTTAAAAAGAAAGCTCATAGATCAAAAAAGTGTCCTGAAATATCTTCTAGCTTTTCTCCTTTTGTGGTTCGAAAGCCACATGTTACACGGAAAGTTCATGTTATTCGTGATGTTCCTGTTCCTGTTTCTCCATCCTCCAAGAAGCGAAGGGCTGAGGATGTTGCTATGCATATTTCAAAGAAGAGCAAGAAGAGAAAGTTGATTATTCGGGAAGATATATTCTATGGAAGAGGATGAAGTTCCTGAAACACCATTAGGTGATGTTTCATCCAAGAAGAAATCTCCTGTCAAATCGAATATCAAGGAGATAGGAATTTCAGTAGCTCTGTGGAAACTTCTATAGGGGACACAACTACTATTCTTAGTGACTCAACAAAAGTATCAACTCCTCAGTAGATTTTGGTCACAACACCCGAGGATTCGTTAACCAAGTCTTCTCATGAGGAGGTTCGAACCTCATACATTTTTACACACGTATCTAATACGGTTGTAAACGTCAATATGGGTGAAGGAGTCTCGCACAATGAAAACCTAGTTTCTACTCAAGGTATTTTCGATACCTCAATCATTACTACCAATACTTCGTTACCACCGTTTGTCACCACTGTTTCTACAACCACATATTCACCAATCTTTGATCTTGTTATGAATCAACCCATCACTTCTCTATTTTCTTCTCAATCCACTGAGCCACCTAAACCAATCAATGATGATAATACAAATGATAGAGGGTTTGGAGGATCATTTGCTAACTTAGAATTTGATCCCGAAGAAGAAAACATATCAGACCATATGCTTATGTCGGGGAAACAGTTCAAAATATTCAATAGAAAACTTAACACTTTGTTGCAATCACAAGCAAATGAAGGGGGTAGGAATTTTCTTTTTGGTATTGAAGTTGATGTCATGGTCAGAGCACAAGAGCTTCGTCTTCTGAATAAATTGAATGTGTTGATACAAGAATCTGAGTCTCAAATTCAAGACAAGCTTGATGTTTTGGAAAAAAATAATGAGTTAAGAGTGAAGTATACGTCTTTGACCATTAATGAGGAGCTCAAGGATTTGAAACATGTTGCTATGGAACGTCATGTTCTTTTTGTGTAAGATGTAAAAACAGTTCGTGAAAATGTGAATCAAGAGCTTGAAGAGATGAAAGTGAGTGTCTCAACAGAGCTTAGTGAGTTGGACAAAAAGTATTCTTTTATTCTTGAGAAAGTTGATATTATTGATGTTGCTGTTACTATGTTTGTCCAAACACATCAATCTTTTGTTCCTAAGTTTGACGAGAAAGCAACTGTTGATGTTAATAGTTTTGGTAAACATAATACCATAATTGTCGAATTAAAGCAACTTTTTTTGAAGTCTGGCTCATCATCTATTATATCTCCTGAGTTTTTAGCTAAGAGGTTTCGTTTATTCGAGGCTCAAGTTCAAAAAGTGTTGGCTCCATTGTCTCAATTTATCAATCTCTTACCAACGAATGCCCCGCTTGTTGTTACATGGGTGCAAGGGGGAGAAAAGAAAGATGTTGGTAAAGGGGAAACATCAAAATCGAATGGAGAAACAAAGGTTGTTGGAAAGATTTTCAAAGCTCAAATTCCTACAACAAAACCAAAATTTTCAAAGGCTGAACCAACAATGGCAACTATAGTTACTACAAGGCCAATTGCTAAAGGCATTGTAATTGGTTCTAATGGTGAAGGAAGTTCTTCGAAGCCTAAGTCTTCAGAAGTTGACAAGGGAAAAGGAAAAGAGATAGTTATTGAAAAATCAAATGAAGAAAGAAAAGTTGAGATAGAAGCAGAATTGGAGAAGCAACACCAAATTCAAAGCATCATGAGAGTTCGTGAAAATGATCCTCCTACAATGGATAAAAGTGATCCATAGAAGTTACACAGTTATGAAAATATTGAAGCAAGAGTGTCATATAATGAAATGTATGCATTCGAGAAGAAGCTAAGAAAGATTTATGCAATAGAAAACACAGATGTGAATCAACTTGATTTCCCAATTAATGAAATGATGTTCATCACAGAACAATACAAAATTATTGAGAAATTCAAGAAAGAAGATGACTTTATTCATATGAAACTGAGGTTTCATGTTGTGTTGGGAAAGGAGCTGGAGGAGGTTCGGTCCCTTATTAAGATTGTGTGTGTGATAAGCGTGACTAAGGATGTTTTGTTTGCAAACATGATTCAGAATTTTCGATTTCATGTTGTAAGGGAAAACAATGTGGTTTGTATTTTTTTTAGTTGCTGACTTTCCATTGATGAACTTGAATGATCTTATACAAGTTGCATTGATTCTCAAAGATATGGACGCTGCGAAACTTCAAGGGACATGCAAAGAGATTTTCATACTTGGTCTAGGTCACATCAAAATCTTTATAGATAATTACTATGATTGTCTAGCCTTAACTGATATTTAGCTGTGTATGGCATTGGGAAAGGAAGTAAAAGTTGCTCAAGAAACTGTGAAGAGTCAAGAAGAACTAAAGAAGTTTGTTTATAGGGAAATTTGTTTAAAGCCAATCGGATTAGTTTTTTCAGGAAAAGACAAGAAAGGAAAAAGCTAAGAGGTTCTTATTTCAAGCTTCAGAAGTGGAACGGTATACAACTACTCAATATACGAACTTTATTGTTTTAAGAATAATTGTAAGAAAAACAACAACGGAGATAAAGTTGAGTTGAATAAGGTTATGAGCTGGTATACAGAGGTTCGAAGATTAATGCATATGGCTCCTCAAATTCTCAGAAACTGAGTTTGACACTAATTACAAAGGGGGAGAATGTTAGCGTCAAATATGTTGTAATCTGTCGAAGTTATTTGAGTCAGTTTTGAAAGTCATTTTATCTATTTACTAAGGCATAATAGTTTTGAAGTCTTGATGTTTATCCCTTAGTATTTTTTGTATACTTTCTTATTCTCCAATAAATAAGAGTGGTACTTAGAGGTAGATAGAACTTTTCCAAGTCATTCTGTCTAATATTTTGTATGTATTCGAAAGTATAATTGAGCTATAAACAAGATCTTATTTACTCTCCATGTTCATACTGTTTTGATTACTTTGATTAAATTCATACTCCATTAATTCGCTACATCAAAATACAAGGTACATTTTCATATATTAGAAAAAATTTATTTTTTTTAAGTTTTTTCTTCATTTATTTTTTTATTTTTAAAATCAGCGAAGATATTCCTTACAATTCGAAATTAATATTTAAAAAAAGATTTTTTTTCAAAAAAATGCATTTTAATGCATATTCATTCTTTTTGGGTATACGCATATTTTTAAAAAACATGTGCATATACATATGCAAATTTAAAAAAAAAAAAAAAAAACAATTTAATGCATTTATTTGTATGCATAAGAGTACGGATATACACATACATATGAATAAATACATGTGTATACCTATGCATATGCTTATATATATATATATATATATATATATATATATGTGTGTGTGTGTGTGTGTGTGTGTATACCTACGCATATGAATAACTATATGCATATGGCAATTAAATACATATGATTATGCTTATGTATATGCATATCCATAACAATATGTACATGACACATGCATATGCATAAGAATAAATATATGCATAAGACAATTAAATACATATGATTATGCTTATGTATATAAATATGCATAAGAATAAGTATATGACATACACATATTCATACGTATATGCATATGCACATGTATAACTCTTTATGTGTGTGTGTGTGTGTGTATATATATATATGTATGCATAGGAATAAGTATATTCATAATGTAATTAAATACATATGATTATGCTTATGTATAGCATATTCATAAGAACAAGTATATGATATATGCATATTCATAAGTATATGCATATCTATATGAATCAATATATCTATCTATATATATATATATATATATATATATATATATATATATATGCATATGTATATGCATATACATATACATACGCATATTAATAAGTATATGTATATACATATGCATATGAATATTTGATGTATATTCATATTTTTTTATTCTAAAAGGGTTAGTCAAAATAACCTATAGGATCGAGTCATTTGGGACTGATTACAATTATGCATCTGCATCTAAGGGTTCAAAAATTTTGGCATAAGAATAAGTATATGCATATGCATAGGAGTAACTATATACATATTCATAAGTATATGTGTGTGTGTGTATATATATATATATATATATATATATATATATATATATAAGATTAAGTATATTCGTATGCATATAAATAAGTTTATGCATATGCATATGCATAAGAATGACCTTCCACATCAACAAACTTATAGAAAAAATATAAATTATTCAAATTGAGACTCACTTGTCGATTAAAAGTTTGATTAAAACAGTCACATGCACATCCATTGATGGCTTCCCACCACAGCTACTAAATTTAGATGAGATTGCCATGATATTAGAAACCGTAAATGGTTTTTTTGATCAAACTGCAGCTATAATTTCTCTATAAAACAAGAATAGATGAAGGACTATATATTAACAACATAACAACCTTGATGGAAAGTAGCATATAAAGTTTCTACATACCAAATTTGACGAGGGCCTGTTTTGGAAATATTAGAATCTATTATTGCTCTTAAGTGAGCATTGATAGATGTGAAATTTGTTAGTATTGAGTAATGAGGGTTGTAATGGTTGATCATGGTAAGGCATATCAATGCTACCAATATTTCTCTAAAATTCACCCTTTGTTTGTTTTAACTTCCATATCCCCTAAAAGAAGAGCAACAACACCTACTTCAAGAAAAATGTGCTTACTTATGTCCTAATGATTCAAAGGATTATCAGAAGAAACCAAAAACACAAAATCAATGGTGATTGGTTAGAGTTCCATATCAAAACCCATATTTTTTTTATACATAATTGAAAACATACTTGTTTTAGTGGAATTAGTTCTTTGAAAACAAATTTGTGTATTTTTTATTATTATTGCACACTAGTTGTTCGCTGAAATGCTTAAAAGAATCAATAAGTCAGCAATGAAGATGTTATAGCTAGCCATCAACTAACACTAAAGGATAAATTTATATGCATAATTGTTTGACTTGTAAAGCATTATCTTCCTCTAGTTATAGTTCTTACTGATGTCTATACATCCACATACAAAAATTAGTTGAGGAAGAATGGCAAAAGGATATATTTTAGCGGGTTGAAGATGACTTTCAATTTCTTCTCTCGAGCATTTCAACAAACTGGTAACAAAAGAACCTTGAACATAATCATTTCAAGCGAAAAAAAATATTCTTCAATCTTATTGCAGAAGTGTCGATCAGAAAAAATTAAGAAGGTCTACCCAGCAAGAAGAAAGATTAAAAAAAAGAACATATTTTTTGTTCTCTTAAGCACTTGAACAAACAGGTATCAGACGAAACCTGAATCATCATCTTTTAAAAAAAAAAAACAACAAAAACCATATGATAGAAGAAAAAAACGACTACAAAAGTTCAATTAAGGTGAAATTTTAGAAGAAATATTCATGAACGTACCTTGAAGAATACTAAAGACCATGACTTACTTGTAACATACGAAAGATAAGATCATATCTATATGTTGGGTTGTATTTATATCTATTGAGTTTCATTGGTGGGTTGGTTTTATGAAATAATATTGCAATTCGATCAAAACAAACCTTAAAAACTCCATGAGTCTATATACTTGCACAACCAAAATCTTGGTGCAATGCATTGCACCATCTCCGACCATTTGCTCTATTCTTCGGTATTCCTTCTAATCGAACTTGAAACTTGAGAAAAAGGAAGAAGGGCTTGCGATCAATTGAAAGAAGAAACAATGGGTTGAGATCGATTGGAGAGGCTGATAAAAAAGGGTGATTACCTGCGATCAATCTCCAAGAGAGAAGAGGCTTAGGTGGTAACATAACAATTTTGTTTTAAAAAGGAAATAATAGTTTAATAATGATGTTCTTAAATTATTGAATTTATTTCAATCAATTTCAACAAAATATAAATCTAAAAATCAAGAATCAATCATAAAAAATCTAGTTGCATGAATCTACAAAAAATCATGACTCCGAACATCAATAAAATTCTTAGAGTAAATTACACGAGTGGTCATTATGGTTTGGAGTAATTTACATGTTGGGTCCCTAACTAATTTTCTTAACTTGGAAGGTCCCTACTATATGTTTTTGTTATGCGTTTGCTCCCTACTATTTATTTTTGTTACACGTTTGATCCATATCTTACATAAAAAGACTATTATTTAAATAGGAAAAAATAGTGAGATAGGTAACGTAAGGTGAAGGGGGGTGGGATTGAGGGTATGTTTATTTAAATAAATCAAAAAATCAAGGGAAAAATAGTATTTTGGACAAATTACACGAATGGTCCCTATGGTTTGGTGTTTGTTACGCGCCTAGTCCCTAACTCCATTTTTTAACCCTGCCAATCCTTAATAGTTTGGTTTAGTGCACGCCTGGTCCCTCATCTAACCTTCTGTTTGATTTTGGAGTTAAAACCCCCACGTGCCTTGCACGTTGAGGGGTATTTCCGTCATTTTACTTATTCTTCATACCGCCTGTTTAAGAAATCAATGCGTTCAATTAAACGATCATACGCTCATACTCTACATTACACAATCGTATACCCAAAAAAACACATAGCTATGTGCAAAATCCTTACGTGAAAACCCTAGTGGTGACGACTGCAAGAACGAAGAATTGCAATGGTTTCTTGGCTCATTCGTGGTGAAATGGCTGAAATAGACGTTGATCAAAGTTATGGTATGTTTGATTGACTTTCGTTTGAATGATATTGACTGTTAAAGGTTTAATTTTGTTAGCTAAAAACGATTCTCTCCTCTACAGCTGGACATCCGACAATGTTTTCAATAAGAATGCACCATGGAGGTGAGTTTACAAGCTTTCCTGGAAGGAAGTATATTCGTGGGAAGCAAACATTTGTTGATTTACTGGACATTGATACCTTTTCCGTTCATGACATTGATGAGATGATGGAAGACCTAGGGTATGCTTCAATAGGTAAACCACTTTACTATCACTTTCAAAGGCCTTTAAGCGATTTAGATTTTGGGTTATTCGCTTTAGCTAGTAATGAAGATGTGGGGAGTTTTATGGCTAAGCATAAGTTAATTGAGGTATATATAGAGCATGACAAAACTACTTTGCACACCCATTTAATGTCCCCAACCCACAGTAAAGTTCGTATAACGGAGATTACTGAACCTCCATCTTGTTCAAAGAGTCTGTTCCTGGAGTGGCATAGCACACCTGCTGTTGACTTGGAGGATCACATGGATCACATGGAGAAAGAATCGGGTAACGATCCTACACCCACTGGTCATCTAGAGAAGGATTTGGGTAATGATGCTACTCTCACTGATCATATGGAGAATGATTTGGGTAATGATGCTACTCTCACTGATCATATGGAGAATGACTTGGTTAATGATGCTAATAACTTTGGTAAGTTTGGTGAGTTAGAGAGTGACAATGATGAAAGTGATGATAGTGATTTTTTTGTGGACATTGAAAATATATTGGATGATATTAATGTGGATATGCAAGATTTTGAAATGAATATCGACAAAGATGTGGAATGGGTTGGAGGGTCGTCTAACACTGTGGTTGATGAAGGCACACAGGATGAAGCTTTAGAGGTGATTAACACTGACTTTTTAGCATCTGATTCATCATCAGATGAGGGGATTAATGGTCAAAGAAAGAAATCAATAAGACCAATTCAAAGGGGACATGAGAATGATGAAGCACTTGTTAGTGAACCCTTCTATATTTTTCAAAAATTTGGTTCAGCAAAGGAGTTTAAGGATAAGGTAAAACTCCATGCCATAGAGACTAGAAGGGAGCTGGCCCTTGAAAAAAATGACAAGAATAGAGTGAGATGGGTTTGTAAGGGAACAATACCAAAGCTTGGGCCTAATGTAGAAGTCAACGATGAAGAAGAAATATGTCCTTGGGTCTTATTAGCTAGTAAATGGAAAAAAGATGTCAACTGGACAGTTAAAACGTACAACAAAGTCCATAAATGTCTTCAAACTAGAACAGTAAAAGCATGTACGTATAAATTCCTCTCTTCTAACATTGTTGAACAGGTTGAAAGTAACCCTACTATTCCAATTAGGGCTTTGCAAGAACAGCTACAATGGAGGTTTAAGGTAGATCTTTCTAGGATGAAAACATTTAGGGCAAAATCTGAGGCTCTAAACCTTGTGCAAGGAGATTTCGTTACTCGGTATAGTTTACTCAGAGATTACATTGTTGAGTTGCAAACTCGTAACCCAGATACGACTATTAGGGTTGATGTTGAAAGCGAAGGAAATCCACACAGTGAAACAAGGACATTCAGACGCATTTACATATGCTTGGGAGCTTTAAAGAAAGGCTTTGCAGCTGGAAAGAGGGATTTTCTTGGCTTTGATGGTGCTTTCATGAAGGGTCCATTTCCAGGACAAATTCTTTCAGCCGTGGTAAGTTTTAGTTATGGTTCTTTTACTTATTGTTATACATAAAAATAAGTAAAAATCTATTCATGATTGTTATTTATCATAAAATGAAGGGACTAGATGGTAATAATGGCACATATCCATTGGCATATGCGGTGGTTGAAACAGAGAACATCAGTTCATGGACTTGGTTTTTGAGTTGTCTTGGGGAGGGTCTTGGCTTGAATACTAATTCTAATTTCACTTTTATAACAGACAGGCAAAAGGTACTAAAATCATAGATTTTTTTACTTTATTTCTAAATTGTTTACTAACAAAATCTATGTATGATTGTTAGGGTATTCTAAATGCAATTGCAACCTTGTTTCCTTGTGCTGAAAATCGTTACTGTGTTCGTCACATTCGGGATAACATGAGGAAGCAATGGAGGGGTAAACCTTTCGAAGACCTCTTATGGACATGTGCAACTGCAACACATGTACAATAGTTTAACAAAGGCATGGAAGAGCTAAAGAAATTAAACAAGGATTGTAATGAGTGGCTTAAAAAGATACCACCTCAGCACTGGTATAGGTCCCATTTCACTGGTATAACATTTCACTCTAATAACATTCTTTATGTTTTCCTGGTTTGTGTAGTTTTTTAGAATTGACTTTAAGTGATGTGATTGGACAGGGAGAGCACATTCTGATGTGATTCTTAATAACTTGTGTGAAACATTCAATGGAAAACTGAATGAGGGTCGTGATAAACCAATTATTACTTGCCTAGAGTTCATTAGGGAATATCTAATGAAGAAGATTGTGAATGTAGAAAAGGCCATTGGGAAATGTACTGGTCCTTTGACACCTACAGCTATGCAGACTTTGGAAAATATAAAAAAAAGGCAGAAGATTATAGATCTGTATTTTGTGGAAATGGTAAGTATCAGGTAAGTGGCCCTTGGATGGACCAATGCGCGGTGGATGTGGTTCAACAAACATGCTCCTGCAGGAAATGGGAACTCACTGGGATGCCATGCAAACATGCTGTTGCTACTATATGGGAGATGAGGAAGAATAGTAAGGATGTTGGAATACCAGAAACTTGGGTGCATGAGGTATATTGGCTAAAAACTTGGAAACATATGTACTCATTCAAAATTGAGCCCATTAATGGGAGAAGCATGTGGGAAAAGTCTGTGTGTCCAACAACTTTGGTTCCTCCTAAACATCGTGTCACAATAGGTAGACCAAAGAAGAAACGCAGAAAATCAACTTATGAAATTGATGACATGGTGAAGGGTAATAGTGCATCAAGAATGCTTCAATCGGTTACTTGTTCAAAGTGCAACAACATTGGTCATAATGCAAGGAGTTGTAAGGGACAAAAAGCTAGTGCTCTTAGTGGTTCTGGTGGTCCTGGTGGTTCTGGTAAGGGAAAAGGAAAAGCTGGTTGAGGGAAAGAGACTTGATCTATTAGTGAAAGTTTGTTTTGTTGGTTAATCAGTTCTTTTGGTTAAACTGTGTCTTTTTGGTAAAAATGTGTCCTTATGGTTAATACTTTTGGGTAAATTATGTTTCTTTTGCTTAACCATTTTGTTGATGTATGAAACTATTAACCATTTTGTTGATGTATGAAACTATGCTATGGAAAGTATGGAAACTAAATTACCCTTTATTAAATCTCACTTGTGCTATTGGTTGTTTATGTCGATTGTTAGCATATGTTATTGGTTGTTTTTGTCAATTGTTAGTGTTTACTTTTCCAAATAAGTTCCAGAAACACTTGATGAAAATACATGGCTCATAGAAGTCAAAATAAGCTCCAAAAACACGTAATCAAACACTTAACCAAAATATTATCAAATTCACAAACTCTTAATCAAAATACATTCCAGAAACACTTCAAAACACTTCAAATTCACATACAACAACCAACTAGATGGATCATAGAAGTCAAAATAAGTTCAAAAAAGACAAACATCATACATAGCATACTAGTTGGATCTTCTTAAGCACTATAACTTGTAAATAATGATTCCTATGAACACCCAACTTAAAATAATGATTATCTTTAGCAGCCGATTCTCAGCTTCAACTTTGTTCTTAGCCTTCAACAGCCCTGGAATTATCCTAGTAGATCGTCCACATCCTTCCTCATCAACCCATCCAATAAACTTACATTTAGGTCCCTGTCAAGTTCAAATCCAACAGATTTGTGGTCATTGTCACACAAAAGCTTGAGTTAGAATCAAAACGACCTTACCTTCTTTGTACAGCCATAAAACTTTCTTCCGGGGTTGTCGTCGGTCCATGATGTCAGTATAACACTTGGTTGCCCGCAATTACATTTCATCATTGTTGATTTTTTGTCCATTAAAGAAACGAGAGATGAAATGAGAGAACAAATGTAGAGGAAGAAAAGGGGGATGCATTGATCTAGGGTTTTTAAAGGATGAATAAGTAAAATGACGGAAATACCCCTCAACGTGCAAGGCACGTGGGGGTTTTAACTCCAAAATCAAACGGAAGGTTAGATGAGGGACCAGGCGTGCACTAAACCAAACTATTAAGGATTGGCAGGGTTAAAAAATGGAGTTAGGGACTAGGCGCGTAACAAACACCAAACCATAGGGACCATTCGTGTAATTTGTCCTAGTATTTTTAGGTAAGACAGGGACCAAGCGTGTAACAAAAACAAACAGTAGGGACCTTCCGAGTTAAAAAAATAAGTTAGGGACCAAACGCACAAATTACCCTAAGCTACAGAGACTATTCGTGTAATTTACTCAAATTCTTATTATGACTAATGTTCATATGTGAAGGTTAATGATAAATGTTCATAAATGAGAATTGGTAAATATAAGAACATATATTAATGTTCATAATCGAGTATGTATCAACAACAATCGAATACATTTTCTTATATTATGTTCACTCACAAACGTATGTTCACGTGTGTATACATGTTCATAACTGTACATTCATACAAAACATATGTGCCTATGTTCATGAATGAACATTTATAAAAAACCATCACTACTAAAAAAAGGCGCTATTTCCAAGGACACTTTCCTCAGAAATTCCTAGGAAAACGACATTTCCGAGGAAATGCCGAGAAAATCCTGTGCGTCGGTAAAACCCTCCTAGGAAATGTTTTGTAAGGGATTTCCGAGGAACTTTCTGACGCATTACCTAGGAAATGGTTTTGTCGTAAGTACTGAGGGTTTTCCAAGGAATTTTGTTTCCGAGGAATTTCCTAGGAAGATCATTTCCGAGTAATTTCTAAGGAAGATTATTTCCGACGGATTTCCGAGGAAGTTTATTTCTGATGAATTTCCGAGGAAATTTATTTTCGAGGAATTTCCATTCCGGCGAATTTCCAAGGAAGTTTATTTCTGACGAATTTCCAAGGATTATTGTTGAGGGATCTCCGAGGAAATTTTTTTCTGTGGAACCTTTTAGGAAACTTTCTTGACAGCTTTTTGTGACACTTGTTCATGACAGAAGTTCCTAGGAATTTCCTAGGAACAATGCAGCTGTAAAAAAATAAAAAACAAAAAAACCAAAAAATTTAGCCTAAAATGCAGAAAAAGAACTAATACAAAAAAAATGTAACATCCAAAATTTCAAAACAATTAAAACTTTTCAAAATCATCCATTTTATTAACGTTGTTACAAAAGGTTTTCAATACATTATTTAACAGAGTAATTTCCCAGGTTTATATCGTAAGACACCAACGCGAGGAACGGTACAATCACGCCTTTGCCTTGCCACAGACTCTTGAGAACCTGAAACACAAAACCACAACTGTAAGCCCGAAAGCTTAGTGAGATACCCCCAGAATACCAACCACATATACGCCTTTCCAGGCCCTGACCTTCCGGTCCATCACACAACATATTGCCTTCCGGCCCATAACATATCGCCTTCCGGCCCATAAGCATAAAATGCATATATATAACATAACAAATAATCATATAGCAGTTCATAGACAATAATCGATCAACATATCACATATCATAGCATTACTCTAAACAAGATACCGATCTAGCCGGTCACTATCATAACATTACCCTATGAATCAGTCAACATACTAAATGCATACATACGCCTTTCCAGGCCATGACCTTCCGGTCCACATAGTAATGCCTTCCGGCCCATAACATGTATTGCCTTCCGGCCCATAACATATAACAACCGACAACTACCCGGATTTCCATCCGATAAAAGGGTTGGCATTGGTGCCATACACCCTAGCGATATAGTGAGGATAACTCACCTCGAAACTGCCGACTGAACAGATAGCTCAAGCTGCTCCGATCACTGATACGATCTCCACCTCTGGACAGTCACCAATGCACTGAACTCAAACAATAACAACAATTACCAAAATACCCCTGGAACCACTGGTCAATCCTTGGTCAAAGACAAGGTCAAAGTCATCCCCTGACTGACCCTACTCGCCGAGTCAACCCTATGACTCGCCGAGTCCCCATACTTAGAACTTCACTTAACCCGCGACCTAACTCGCCGAGTCACCCCAAGACTCGCCGAGTTCAACGACTCTGAGTCCACTCGCCCTTGACTCACCGATTCCTTAAGATTCCCTTTCTATACGTCGAGTATCCCCTTTTACTCGACGAGTTCCTCCTGGAAGAATCGCGGGGCCACCCCGACTCAACTCGCCGAGTCTGAAGAACAACTCGACGAGTCCCAGTTATTCTTCAAGCTACTCGCTGAGTCTATTCATCAGACTCGTCGAGTCCATGCCATGCAGTCGATCAAACTGCTTCCTGAGATAAGTATTGTCCCGAAATACACAAGCATGGGACCTTCTGGACCTCTAAGGTCCTAATACAGGGTCACAATCGTTTGGGGGACTAGGGTAGCATTCAGTCTAATCAAAAAAAGGTTCCACAAACCCTAATTCCATAAACACATCAATATGGCAGAGCATAACTCGAATTCTTACCTGAATAATGTGCCCTCTGTGTCCCCAAATCTTCAGAACGTGACTCCCTTGCTGTTCCTTTAGCCAAGCCCTTCTCTTCCTTGCACAACAACTCTTCCAAGATCAACAATGGCTCTTAAACTTTGCTCCAGATGCACCCACTCGATTTAGGGTTCTTCTCAGAAGGCTAAACTGAACAATGACGGCCAATGGGTGCCTCTTATACGTCCCAAACCTGAATGGTTAGGGTTTTCTCCAAACAGCGCAGACTCGCCGAGTCCCTATTTGGACTCGTCGAGTCCAGTCGCGAACCCGCGACCCGGTCTGCGATCCTACTCGGCGAGTCTAGGTTCCAACTCGCCGAGTCCCTTCTTAAAACACCCCCAAATCATAATTATATCGATATTTGAAATTCTGGGCTGTTACAACTCTCCCCCACTAGAACTAGACTTCGCCCTCGAAGTCTCACTCTGAAAATAGCTCCGGATGCTGCTCCCGCATCTCACATTCCAGCTCACCGGTCATTTCCGGCCCATCCGGTGCTGCCACCGAACTAATACTAGAGGTATCTCCTTATACCTCATAGCCTCGATCTTCCGATTTCTGATGACCACTGCCGACTCATCAGCTAAGCACTTCCTCAATTGCGACACATGAAAGGTGTCGTGGATCTGTCCCCACTCCGCTGGCAACTCCAATCGATAGGCTACCCGGCCTATCCTTGCAATCACCCGAAATGGCCCAATGTACCGGGGGCCCAACTTGCCCTTCTTCTTGAATCGAATCACTCCTCTCCAAAGAGAGGCCTTCGGGAGTACGAAGTCGCCGACCTAAAACTCAAGCTCGGATCGGTGGCTGTCTGCATAACTTTTCCTGTCGGCTCTGGGCGGTCAATAACCTCTGTCTCATCTGCTGAATCTGCTTTGTCGACTGAAGCCCGATCTCTGTATTGTCCATCGCTCTCTGTAACCGAGAATTACCCAAGATGCAACTCTGCTCTAAATCCCAACAATCACTCGACCAATAAGGGTTAGGAAACCATGAACCACTGGATCCCCGATCCAAATCCCACTTTGTCCATCCCGGACCAACTGAGAGATCCATTCTCCCTCTCAGAGCAACTCTCACAAGTCCTCCTCTTGCCATCACATACACCTACTGAACTAGTCCCAACACCCGCAGGTTGGAAGACCCGATACACTGATGATATCCTCGAACATCTCCCAAGATGAACCATTACATCCATCCTACACTCTGATCAGAATCACACGGAGAATTTAAGATTCTCTCTCCCCCTGCATCCCTTCTGAGCCTCAACAGACATCTCCAACCCAGATGGGTTCCTACTTCGCTGCCGCGAACACGATGCTCAAAGCCATACTCGAAATACTCTAACCATAATTCTGCTCTGTAGCTTTCATTCCTGTGAACTTGCACTCCCCTTCGGAGTTACACACCTTTCTCTTTTCCTTCCAAGGGACCCTCTTGGCCATAATGCCACTCCCACCGGTGCCACGGTGCTTGCCCCAAGTGACACCACCCTTTTTGCGTCACCGCTATTCACATACTCTGGTTCTCATTGCAAGGGCTCTCAATCCCATGCACTCTCTCCACTCATCAAAATCACTGCCTCAGCTAAACAAGATCACTAACCCGGGGCCAGACCTTCCAATGCAATCACACTGTAACATACACGATCCACAATCTCAAACTGATCCAGCAATACCAACAGAGTCTCCAGCATGACTGGACCGACTCTCATAACACATACTAGCCACTCGAGGCTATATCTCTGTGGTTCCGTACACCCAAACTCTGCGAACCCTCAGGTTCTAACTCTGGGAACCTTCCGGTTCCAACTCTAGAAACATGCACAACATAAATCCCGTGGGATTAATGCAGTACAACCCATCACGTACATCAAGAATACAAATACTCTGATCGCATAACCTCGGTTACTTACTCAAACTTGATCCCGGCCTTCTCTCAGGCCTCCACAATCAAATGCCCTAGGTCTGTATCCCGCCCCGCGTACCCGACACTCGCTCTCGTCGGCCTATACTCTGAGCTGACAAACACTGCTGAATCCCAACAGCTAAGCATCCTCACATGCTCATCGATCTCCCGGAGAATTCTCCATTTCTCCCCCACTAAAGCACTGACTAACTGCCACCGATCGTCATTAACGACCTTTCAGAACAATCTTGCACAAAGAGAACATTTACCCACTGACTGCTCCCCACAAGCATAAGCAACCCTCAGCAAAACACATCTCCTCCCTGATCAATCCACTCAAAAGAATCCGGTCTTTCAATTGTCCACTCTACGACTGCAGATGCTACCCGACATTCAACCCAGTGCCGCATCTCCACTAACAACCCTCACGAACGATAACCAACGGAATTCCCAACAATAACCCGTAACCAAACCCACAACCTACCAAAGGATGAATACCACATCGAAAACCGCACAAGGCTACCGGTACCAAAACACCAAAATATAACCATACCAAACCATCCGGGAACAACGAATGCCAAAGCGAAAACCTGAAGCACTAATCCATAACCATGCCAAACCCGCGAAACAACGAACACCGCATCGAAATCCACACAAGATACCAGCACAACCAATACGCCACAATCAACGCAAGGCAATCAAGACACCAAGAGAGCATCATACCCGCAGCTGCCTCCGGCACTGCTCCGTCTCCCTCTGCCGCAAGCTAATAAGCACGACCCTGAGCCCTTGGGGCTCTGCTCCATCCTGTCCTCCTCCTGAACTCCTCAAGGTGGCCGGTGCTAGAGCCTGCACCGGTCCTGCAGAAAGCTGTGGACATTTGACTCTCAAATGTCCAACCTGCCGACACTGATAACAAATCCTCAAATCCCGAATTGGCACTGACTGCCGACAACCCCGTGCACCGTGCCCCTCCTTTCCGTACTTGCGGTATGCACCACCGGACCAACGAGCTCCGGTGCCATCCCTCCCACACTTCCCACAAGTGTGACCGCTCCGATCCCCCATTCTAACGTCTACGGTCCTGGACCGTTTCGGCGCCGACTGCGACTGCATCGGGGCCTGCCTCAGCTCACGCAACTGCAACTCAACCTCTAACTCACGCCACATGGCGGCCTCCTGCAACTCCAACAAGGTCTCTCACTTCTGCGCAGACAAGAACTGTCTGATATCCCTCTTGAGCATACTCAGATATCGGGACATCTGAGCCTGCTCCGAAGCGAACTCAAGGCAAAACATCGCCCTCTCAATAAACATCCTGGTGATCTCAGTCACCGGCTCCAAATCCTGCTTCAGCTCAAGGAACTTCCGAGCCGATCTCTCCTTTTCATCCCGCGGAACATAGCGAGTACTGAACATCTCTCTAAATGATCCCCTAAAACCGCAGCCCTCTGCGCGTCGGAATATGACCCCATGGTCAATCTCCACCAATAGGTCCAGAGTACACCTCGCCCTCTGATCAGCAGGGCATAAGCTCGTGGAGAAACACCCCTCCAGCAGGGCATAAGCTCGTGGAGAAACACCCCTCCACGTCTGATAACCATCTCATAGCAGCAATCGGGTCCTGAACTCCATCGAATGTGGGAGGCTTCGTATAATAGAAGTCCCGATACTGAAAACCCTGACTAGCTCCTCTCTTTGCCGTTGTTACAGCCGCTGTAGCCGCCGCGGCAACCGTCTCTGCGAGAGCCGCATATCGCTCATCGAAATACTCAATCATGGCGGTCTTGATCGACCCAAACAACTCCGACAACTCAGCCCGGAGAAATGCAGCAACCCCATCACGCAGGATCTCACGAATCCTCGCATCCCGCTCGCTCGTGCTCGTCCGATCGATAACCCTCGACGGCACTGATCCACCCGGAACTCGCTCTCCAGCTCCCGATCCTGATCCGGATCCACTATCATCTTGCCTCGAGATCTCCATAATGAAGACACCCTACCAATCTCAGACACTTCCCAAAATCCTGGGATCCAACTCTCGCAACCCTACCCTAGAGACCATGGTTTCCCTGATACGCGTATGGGTCCTGTGCTTTCAGTAGTACGGGCCCATACTACCTTCCACACCTACCCATATTTGTATGAAGTACTACCACAATACCCTAGGGAACATGCATAACAACTATCAACCCTCACCACTAGAGGAACACTGAGAACATCCCATAAGGGACCCTAGGCTACAGGCATCACATATCAGGCAACATTATCATGAATTCCTGAAGATCCCTAGCCTAACTCTAGCATGCTGTTCTATCAAGCTCAAATAAACAAATATCATGTATGGTATCTTGGGGTTACTTACTGGCTCCGGCTGATCGTACCTCCGCGTCCTCCTTTTACTAACTTTGAAAACCATTTTAATTTCTCATTTTAATTTTTCTTTTTAAAATCCTCCTCGATTTGAGACTGGAGTCACACGAATGTTTCCCCAATTCACTCAAACCAAGACTCTGATACCAACTTGTAACATCCAAAATTTCAAAACAATTAAAACTTTTCAAAATCATCCATTTTATTAACGTTGTTACAAAAGGTTTTCAATACATTATTTAACAGAGTAATTTCTCAGGTTTATATCGTAAGACACCAACACGAGGAACGGTACGATCACACCTTTGCCTTGCCACAGACTCTTGAGAACCTGAAACATAAAACCACAACTGTAAGCCCGAAAGCTTAGTGAGATACCCCCAGAATACCAACCACATATACGCCTTTCCAGGCCCTGACCTTCCGGTCCATCACACAACATATTGCCTTCCGACCCATAACATATCGCCTTCCGGCCCATAAGCATAAAATGCATATATATATATAACATAACAAATAATCATATAGCAGTTCATAGACAATAATCGATCAACATATCACATATCATAGCATTACTCTAAACAAGATACCGATCTAGCCGGTCACTATCATAACATTACCCTATGAATCAGTCAACATACTAAATGCATACATACGCCTTTCCAGGCCATGACCTTCCGGTCCACATAGTAATGCCTTCCGGCCCATAACATGTATTGCCTTCCGGCCCATAACATATAACAACCGACAACTACCCGGATTTCCATCCGATAAAAGGGTTGGCATTGGTGCCATACACCCTAGAGATATAGTGAGGATAACTCACCTCGAAACTGCCGACTGAACAGATAGCTCAAGCTGCTCCGATCACTGATACGATCTCCACCTCTGGACAGTCACCAATGCACTGAACTCAAACAATAACAACAATTACCAAAATACCCCTGGAACCACTGGTCAATCCTTGGTCAAAGACAAGGTCAAAGTCATCCCCTGATTGACCCTACTCGCCGAGTCAACCCTATGACTCGCCGAGTCCCCATACTCAGAACTTCACTTAACCCGCGACCTAACTCGCCGAGTCACCCCAAGACTCGCCGAGTTCAACGACTCTGAGTCCACTCGCCCTTGACTCACCGATTCCTTAAGATTCCCTTTCTACACGTCGAGTATCCCCTTTTACTCAACGAGTTCCTCCTGGAAGAATCGCGGGGCCACCCCGACTCAACTCGCCGAGTCTGAAGAACAACTCGACGAGTCCCAGTTATTCTTCAAGCTACTCGCCGAGTCTGTTCATCAGACTCGTCGAGTCCATGCCATGCAGTCGATCAAACTACTTCCTGAGATAAGTATTGTCCCGAAATACACAAGCATGGGACCTTCTGGACCTCTAAGGTCCTAATACAGGGTCACAATCGTTTGGGGGACTAGGGTAGCATTCAGTCTAATCAAAAAAGGGTTCCACAAACCCTAATTCCATAAACACATCAATATGGCAGAGCATAACTCGAATTCTTACCTGAATAATGTGCCCTCTGTGTCCCCAAATCTTCAGAACGTGACTCCCTTGCTGTTCCTTTAGCCAAGCCCTTCTCTTCCTTGCACAACAACTCTTCCAAGATCAACAATGGCTCTTAAACTTTGCTCCAGATGCACCCACTCGATTTAGGGTTCTTCTCAGAAGGCTAAACTGAACAATGACGGCCAATAGGTGCCTCTTATACGTCCCAAACCTGAATGGTTAGGGTTTTCGCCAAACAGCGCAGACTCGCCGAGTCCCTATCTGGACTCGTCGAGTCCAGTCGCGAACCCGCGACCCGGTCTGCGATCCTACTCGGCGAGTCTAGGTTCCAACTCGCCGAGTCCCTTCTTAAAACACCCCCAAATCATAATTATATCGATATTTGAAATTCCGGGCTGTTACAAAAAACTTAGTTCATTCCATATATCTAAAAGTCATACAAACGTTTACACTTTAGAACATAAGTTTCAACAATCGTGTAAACCAAAAAGATAATATAGAAGTCTTAAAACTGTACAAACTTTTACAACAAATAACCTAAGGAGCATTCGATGGATTGGATGGATTGTCGGGACAGTTATTAGTGTCATATAGTCTCATGAACTTGACCATTTCTGCCATTTGTTTTTCCATTTGTGCTTGTCTTTTGGCCATTTCACCATTTTGTCGGGCCAATTCAGCATGAGCTTCTTCCAATTCCTGGACCTAATAAGATGTTAAAAGAAACATACATACATTAGTAACATAAAAAATAGTAAAAACAAAGTATATATTAACATTGATATCTATTATACCAACATATATTTCACTTATAAATGAAATGAACTTAAATTTTCTTATTCACAATAGCAACATATTATCATTTTTATATACAATAGCAACATACTTTTATTTTCTATCAATTATAGCATTTTACCTTTTTTCATAATACCAACATACTATAATTGTTATTTATTATCAAAGACCATATACTTCTATGTTTTTTAAATAATAGCAGCAACTTTATTTTATCCATAATAGCAACAAACTTGATTTTTTTTATCTATAATAACAACATATTTTATCTACTTTGCATTTTTTATGTCAAAGAAAAATACCCGCTGTTTTGACTGCTAGTACTCAGAAGAGGTCGGTTTGTTCCCCTTGGATGATGTCCCCGTGACAACAAAATGTAGATCTGAACTTCCTACCCCGTAAATACATCTGCACTTGCCTCTCCCTTCTTGTGCTTGCACCCACAAGTCAACATCACCCTCTGGATGTTGAGTTAGGTCCTCCTCGTACTTTTCAACCATGGCACTAGTGTATCTCTCCTACAATTTATCAAAACAAAACGATTGTTATTATTGTACTATTTCAAGTTGAAGCACTAATTATCTATAACGGAAAAGATAAATTACACATATTGCTCTAGTGTACAAAACTCCAACTCTTGAATTGTATCGTAATCTTTAGCCTTGAATTTTTTTCTTGGCCTCTGCAGTAAGGTGGGTAATAAGAAAAAGTTCCAGAAATGTAGGGATACGCTTCAATTCCTTTTGCTACATAAAACACATAGTATAATTAGTGTAATCTATGATTAAGTAAAACCAATTACTGAATTATCGATACTGATCATAACCCCTGGATCCCCCTGTATGTCTCGAAACTGTATCGGTGTCGTCACCGCTCATACGGTTGGATCTCCCGGCCACCGACTTGTTTCTCCAAGCATCTGTGTCCCAATACTATAAAAAAAATATGTAAGATAATATATAAAAGGAAAAAAAAATAACAAAAAATAATAATATATTAATTAGCTTACTTTACACAAATCCTTCCATACGTCCTCATTGAAAGTAATAGGCTCAAAATCACACATGATTGCAAAGTCATTATTTGTGTTCGGGATGTTGTGACCGGCCGCTCGAGCTCTATTTGCAGATTCATGTCGATATTCACTCATTATGTCTGAATAACGATCTTGCACCACACTTCTAAATCCACTTTCGATCATTCCATCATTTACCGAATCCCACTGATAGTATTTCTGTTAAAAAAAAGAAACTAAAGCTAAAAGTGCAAACATAAAACAAATCAACTTAAGGTATGCAAATTATTAATTGATATTACCCCAAAAGCACGAAACATTTGCTGAAATACTATAGGCGGAAGCTTAGTAAATGTGGGCCATGCTCCATCCAAAAATTGATCAAATATAAGTCTGATCTGATGATGTACCTGATAGGATGCAAACCTACAACAGTGAAATATAACCAAATAAGTATTTTTATAATATGAGTCAACAACATAAATTTAACTATTAAAATGACATACTTTTTTCCGAACTTCTCAAGATACGGCCTAGTATCGCCATATCTATGAGGTGTATATGCGACATTTGAGTCGCATTGCGTATCATCATCAACTTCTTCTTCAGAATCATTGTTAGAGTCGATGCCAGAATTGTGGGCCTCATGTACACGACGACGTTTAATTATCCTCTGTGTATCGTCCATTTGATCAGATATACCAACATCACTAGTACTCCCAACATATCCACGACCTAAGTTCTCAGCATCATGAACACTCAACGGTGTAAGCCGTGTATATCCTTGTCGCTGTTGGTAAACTAAAACCAATTCATGTATATATTATGCATAACTTGGTAAACTAAAACCAATTCATGTATAATGATGTTGTACAAAATATTGAACGAAAAAAATCAATGTTTCATATTTTAATATTTGAAAATGGATTCTTTTCCTAGGAAATCTCTAGGAAATTTATGGGAACTTCCGATGGATTTCCAAGGAAATGCCTCGGTCGTCACAAATTTGTAGGAAATGCATAGGGAGTTCCAAAGGACTTCCTAGGAATCAAAGTCATTTTTTTATTCATATTATTTTTTATTCGTTCCATACTTTGTGCAACTTTGTTATATATGAAATACTTTTATCTTACCAAAATATGTATTCTGCACATACATAAACATAAATATATACACATACACTATATTGAATGTGTAATGATAAACAAATGTTTTGAGTAATATGTTATTGTGGTGTACAGACTTACGTATGTATAAATCATGCATAACTTCGTAAGCTAAAAACAATTCATGTATAATGCAACTGTAAAAAATATTGAACGAAAAAATAAATGTTTCATATTTTAAAATTAGAAAATGGATTTTGTTCCTAGGAAATCCCTAAGAAAAATAAGGGAACTTCTGATGGATTTCCGAGAAAATAGATTAGTCGTCACAAATTTATGGGAAATGCATATGAAGTTCCAAGGGATTTCCTAGGAATCAAACAAAATTTTTCATTCTTATAGGTTCAAATGTTATTTTTTATTCATTCCATATTTTGTGCAACTTTGTTTTACATGAAATACTTTTATCTTACTAAAATATGTATTATGCATATACATAAACATTAATATGTAAACATACACTATATAAAATTTATAATGATAAACAATTGTTTTGAGTAATGTGTTATGGTGGTGTGCACACTTATGTAAGTATATATCATCGCATAACTTGGTAAACTAAAAACAATTCATATATAATCAATTTGTACAAAATATTGAATGAAAAAAATAAATGTTTCGTATTTTAATATTAAAAAATGGATTATGTTCCTAGGAAATCCATAGGAAATATGTGGGAATTTCCGATGGATTTCCGAGGAAATACATTAGTCGTCACAAATTTAAGGGAAATGCATAGGAAGTTCCAAGGGATTTACTAGGAATCAAACTCATTTTTTCATTCTTATTATTTTTTATGCGTTCCATACTTTATGAAACTTTGTTATACATGAAATACTTTTATCTTACCAACATATGAATTATGCATATACATAAACATAAATATGTATGCATACACTATATAGAATATATAATCATAAACAAATGTTTTGAGTAAGGTGTTATGGTGGTGCGCACATTTACTTATGTATATATCATGCATAACTTGGTAAACTAAAATCATTTCATGTATAATGATGTTGTGCAAAATATTGAACGAAAAAATAGATGTTTCAACTTTTAATATTAGAAAATGGACTGTGTTTCTAGGAAATCCCTAGGAAAAATTTGTGAAGTTCCGATGGATTTCCTAGGAAAGACATTATTCGTCACAAATTTCTAGGAAATGCATAAGAATTCCAAGGGATTTCCTAGAAAGCAAACTCGTTTTTTCATTTTCATAGTTTCAAACATTCTGTTTTTTGTTCCATATTTTGTGGAACTTTGTTATACATGAAATATTTTTATCTTACAAAAATATGTATTATACACATACCTAAACGTACATATATGCACATACAATATATAGAATATATAATAATAAACAAATGCTTTGAGTAATGTGTTATGGTGGTGTACATACGTACGTAACACAAGTGTCTATATAAATTATTTAAGTCTAGTAACAGTCATGGTTTAATTTGTTTAAGTAACACAAGTGTCTATATAAATTGAACATTTGTATGCTAGTTCCTAGGAAATGCCTCGAAAATACTGAGGGAATACCGAGGAAAGTGTAGTAAGTACGACATTCATACGAAAAATGTAGGGACAATGGTTGTATTCTCTACTAAACTCGATATGATTTATTTGTTACAAGGGGAAAAAATGTTAAAAAAAACTATTACTAAGGAAATATCGAAGAAAGTTGGGCATTGATAAAGATCCTAGGAAAAGCGTAGGAAATACCGAGGGAATACCAAGGAAAATGTAGTTAGTACAACTTCCATGGGAAAAATGTAGGAACAATGAGTGTATTCTCTACATAAACTTGATATTTTTTTGTTGTTACAAAACAAAATTGTTAAAAAAAATGTTACTAAGGAAATATCGAGGAAAGTTGGGTATTTATAAATATCCTAGGAAAAGTGTAGGAACTTCCGAGTGATTTCCGAGGAAAGCACGTTTATGGTTATTCCTAAGAATTTCGGTAATTAGTAGGTAATACCGAGAAATTCATTTTCCTCGGAAATATTCCGTAGGAAATCCCTCCTTTTTCTAGTAGTGCATTAAATGTGCTATCTTATGTTCGTGTATGTGTGTGTCTGTGTGTCTATATATATATATATATATATATATATATATATATATATATATATATATATATATATATATATATATAGAGAGAGAGAGAGAGAGAGAGAGTGAGTGAGTGAGTGAGAGAGCTAGGTTCAAGTATTCTAACTAATTATTGTGCGAATATCGTATGTTATGAGAATTAGTAAGAGAATAAGTTCTTTAGCAATGCGAATACGTTCAACCTTACAAAAATATCGTCATTTTCATATATTCTCGCTAATTACTATTTAATTTTGTTCTCACACTTCGTTTTTCACTCATTTTCATTCTGACAGAATACGACCCAATAAACATTTTGACAAAAATAAGAATAGTAATAATAATAACTGTATAATAACCTTATAGACGATTTAATTAGTGAGATTATGTGTTAATGATAATAGTTATGTAAGATTGAACGTATTTATAGTATCAAATAATATATTTTCTTTATCATTCTCATAGCATACGATATCCGCATAATAATTAGTTAGAATAGAATAACCTAAGTCTATATATATATATATACATATATATATATATATATATATATATATATATTTTTTGAACATTATACAAAACCTTGGTAACTAAGCATTTACACAAAAATCATTAAATGTGCAACATATGTACATATATATATATATATATATATATATATATATATATATATATATATATATATATATATATATATATATATATATATATATATATATATATATATATATATATAACTGAACATTTATATAAAACCAAAATATGTTTATGTTCGTGAATGAACATTTGTAAAAAATCCATAAATATGCAACATACAATCATAAACGTCTAGAAGTGTGTGAACTAGGATAAAAGGCATAGAAAAGAAAAATCAAAGCCTCAAACAGCTCTAGATTTGTTTGTTCTTGTCTCTTTTTATGGTTCTCCTCATTGAGTTTGAGCTCCCAACAAAATCAAATAATAGTATCGTGTTCTTATCCTTGAGACCAATTTTTATTTGCATCTGGATTGCTATCTACTTCTGTTTGTGTGTTACTATCAATTTTTGTAGCATCTTGTTCTTCATTAACATCCATGATATGCAATTAATAAAATAAAAAATTAATTAACATATTTAACTAATTAACAAATACATTACTGTAACTGTGTAACAATGTATACAAAACATTTTTTTTATTTTTAAAGCATTAGTTATGCTTACATAAAAAGAGATTACGCAACTATTTTGCCATTATTTAAAGTACAAGAACAATATTTGTTTCAGTAAATATAATGAATATAATGACACATAACGATATTTGCGTATTATTACATCTTTAAGTAATATTATATTATTGGTAACATTATTCAGTGGTTCATATATAGTTGATGATAGTAGTAAATTTATAACATAAAACAAACTTAGATAAGATTTAATATTTAAAATATCAAACGTGTAAGGTGAAAATATATTCGAGACGAAAAACCAAAAGAACCAAATGTCAACGAAATCGGAAAAAGCAAAACAACCAGCACTCAGATAAAGTTCAAGATTGCTAGATGAAAAAAACAATTACAAGAATATTAAGCAATGCGTTCCACGGTTAAAATCCAAAGAATTCGAGAACACAACAACCTTAAACCCACTGTGACCCACCGCAACCATCCCTCTACAACCACTGTAAAATTAAAGACCTTACCTGTTACTGCACTGCCACAAGAGAGAACCAAGTGGCGGTGTTGACGACGACGGTCATACGGAAGAACAAGGTGGCGGCGGAAGAAGCGTATGGCGTCGGGAAGGCCACCGGCGATGGTGATACAGGAAGAAAATGGTGACAGTTGGTGACTATTTGGGAGAAAGAAAGAGAATCGATGAGTGTAGGGAGAATGACCGACCTCCTCTATTCCTCTTTTATTATCTTCTTCCCCAATGAGAGGCGTCAGGTGGTGTCGATGAACCAAGAGGTTGATGGGCGATCGGCTGGCTTATGGTTTAAGGGAGGGGACGTTATTGAGAAATTAGAGGAGCATTGTTTTCAATTTAATGATAAATTATGATTTTAATGGATAGTTATTTCCTCTATTAGTTTAATTTCAATAATCTATAATCCTTATTATACATTTTGTATACGATTCTATGGATAAAGGTACATAATTTTTATTATGCAATTTTTTAATCTAATCTATTTATCTAATAATCCTAAGGTTAAAAATATGGTTATATGATTGTGAGTTGAACATAGGCACATATGTTTTGTATGAATGTACACTTAAATGTTCATTCAACTAAGAGCATTGGGTGTGGGCAATAAGGTGCAACACCAAGTTGTGTCACCTCATATGTCATCTAAGCTAATGGTGTTATGACATCAAGTGGATAAATGGACAACAAGATGCAACAAGATACAACACCAACTTTTTGAAAATAAATATTTTTATTTTTATTTTTTTTTTACTATTTTGTTTTTTTTCTTTTTGATACTTTTTTTCCATTTTATAATTTATTTTTTATTTATTTCGATTTTTTTAAATTGATACAAATATTTTTTAAATATAAATAATAAATAAAACATAATGTTTAAAAATTATAAAAAAAATTAAAAAATTTTAAAGATTAAAATTAACATAAAGGCTAAATTACACATAATATCCAAAAACAAAAAAAAAAATAATAATAACATCCAAATTCAAAAAAAAAAAAAAAAAAAAAGACAACGCTATTCGTTATCGTTATTGTTACCATAGAAGATATAATCCGCCAAATCCTCTCGAAGTTGTTTGTGTTTATTTGCGTCATGAATGTCAACAACGCGATGCAAATAATCTGATGTTCCTGGTTGAAACGGAACGTGTCTGGGCTCTGTTGGGATATAGTGTGCAATATTTCTCCCTTTATCTTCTACTACCATGTTATGCATTATGATACATGCATACATGATATATCGTAAAGTTTCTAAATCCAATGGTCGTGCTGCATGTTCGACTATATGCCACTTCGCCTTCAGCACTCCAAAAGCATGTTCCACATCCTTACGTGCTCCTTCTTGTCTTCTCTTAAAAAAATTGTTTCGTTCTTCAACCGGGTGGTGGAATGCCTTCACGAATGTGGAATACTGAGGATATATTTCATCTGTAAGGTAATACCTATATTTGTATTCGTTTCCATTCACCGTGAAAGGAGCATCCGGGGCTTTTCCATTCAAAAGATCGTCGAATATTAGCGACTGATCAAGAACGTTGACGTCGTTGTTGGAACCCGCAACCCTAAAAAATGCATGCCAAATCCATAAATCTTGAGAAGCGACAGCCTCTAACACCAATGAAGGTGATCCGTGATGACCACTTGCGTATTGCCCTTTCCATGCTACCGGACAATTTTTCCATTTCCAGTATGTGCAATCAATGCTTCCGATCATTCCGGGAAACCCATGTCGTTCTTCATGCGTCGCATACAATTCTTGCAAATCATGCAACGAAGGTTTCCGCAAATACACGTCTCCAAAAGTTTCAACAACACCCCTTGACAATGTATACAAACTCTCTCTTGCGGTTCTTTCGGACATTCTCATATAGTCGTCCATGGTTTCGGGTGACTCCCCCATAGCCATCAAACGAATGGCCGCAGCACATTTCTGCAACGTTGTAAACCCCCGTCTATCTCTAGCATCATATCGTAATTGAAAAAAATTCGTACCTAAACATAAATTAACTACAGTTTAAAAATATATTGTATATGTTGTAAAATTAAAGAAACATGTAGTACATTTTTATTTATTTGGTATATAAATATAGTAAACAAATGATACCGGCTTTCCAAGGCGTTGGCGATTCGTAAGAACACATCCCTACTCAAACGAAATCTTCTTTTGAAGTCCTTCGCCTCGTATACACAATTATCCGCAAAGTAATCGCGATATAGATGTTCATGTCCTTCCTCGCGATTTCTGTTTAACATCGCACGTCTTGTTAGTAGCGGGGCTGGGTCTGGTTGTAGCAGGTCGGTAGTGTAATAATGATACATCATCCTAAAGAAAATACCGTCATCTGAATCATCGGACGAGTCGAAAGGATCCATATTTTTTTTGAAGATAATTGAAAGTATGTAGAGAGGATAAGAGAAAGTGTGTGAAAATTTTAAATAAAATGAGAATATTTATAGGATAAAATGTTTTTTTTAATAATTAACTTTTTTTTCAAACCGTTGCAAATCCAACGGTCATTTTTTTTAATAATTAATTTTTCTTCGTTTCTTCCCGTCGCCACCCCAACGGGATTCACCTCGACGAGAAGCAACGAGCAGGGGGGCGGTGTTCCCTGTGTCATAACGGCGTTGAGGGGTGCCACCTCACCCCCGTTGCTTCTCGTTCGACCCGTACCGCGTAGTATAAAGAAATAAGTTATATATATATATATATATATATATATATATATATATATATATATATATATAAACTTTTTTCACGTATCAAAAATATGTAATTTTAATATTATAAAAGGGTGGAACTTATGAATTGGGTATTCATTGATTCCGGTCATACAAGTATTGATTTAATTTTAAAAGGAAAAATACCGGGTATACATATTTTTTAGGGTTGAATTCCAAAATTTAGACATAAAAAATTAGTTTTTCGGATATAGACATTGATTCCGCGGAGATAGCTCCGAGGAGCTCCGTGGAATCCACTGTAGCTCTGCGGAATGGAAAAATCGTAAATAAATCAAGGTGTTAAAAAAAACTTAAGATCCATTCCGCGGAATTACCTTCGAGGAATTAACTCATTCCGCGGAGGTAGCTCCGAGGAATGTATCTTCAAAAGAAAAAATATATATATCTCCAATGATTCTTTTATGTAAAGATCTCCAGTTAAAAGATCAATTTTTTTTCCATCTCACATTCATTCCAAATATTGTCAAGAAAAATTCATACTATCATAATCTTTTCTTGAAAATAATTAGTTGGATGATGAATATAAACCGCAAAGAATCGATATGAAAAAAAAATTATGAATATCAATTCCTTGGAGTTACCTCCGCGGAATGAGTTCATTTCTCGGAGGTAGCTCCGCGGAATGGATCTAGAGTTTTTTTTTTTTTTTTAAACTCTGATTTATTTACGATTTTATCATTCCGCAAAGTTCATCGGAGCTACCTCCGTGAAATTAATGTCTATACCCGAAAATTCAATTTTTTATGTCTATATTTTGGAATTCAACCTAGAAAAATATATATACCCGATATTTTCCCAATTTTAAAAACCATGAGTCATATTTTCAAATTTATTAAACGGTGGAAGCACAACTAGAATCTTGATAACAAAAACATTACTCGCTTACTATTTTTGAGATTTTTATTTTGGGTAACCTATTTGATCTATTTCGTCTTTAACTAAATTATTTATTTCAACTCTTTGACACATTAAACATCAAATGCTACGAAAATTAGTTCATTTATAAATAAAGTGGACAAAATATTACATCTAAAACTAAATAAAAGTATATGTATTAATTTTATAGATTTAAATATTTAAATTAGCACATGCAACTAAAGAAACCAGTTGGCAAACTTGCACCCTTTTACAGAGACAGAGATAGGATACTGCCATAGATGGCTAGACCTGTATTTAAGCACCGTGCCCTATTTCTATCTTCTAGTGCCTATTCTTCCAACCAATAGACAATAAAAGACAAGAGAAGTATATGAACAAAAAAGATAATATAACATCTTAAATTCGATTTTTGTTGAGTTGAAATATAACTTGAGCTCAAAACATATAAAGCTTCATTTAAATTTTATTAAGTTGCCCAAACTGCAATCTCAGATAATTTGTATATATTTAGCATCATATTTTGGTGTATATCTTTTAGTGAACCATGAATAAGTGTATAGTGAGTTAATAAAAAAATATTAAACATGACTTAGCATTTTGCAATTATATCATATCATTGTAGTAGAGTATTTGACATAGGATTGTAACAACGTATTTTGACAAAGCATTCTAACGGAACACTATAACAGAGCATTGTGGCAAAACATTTTGACAGCGCATCATGGTAGAGCTTTCTGACAAAGCTTTCTTCTAGAGCTTGCTAATAAAACATTTGAAAGCGGTGGTGTTCCGGAAAGCATTGGTGTCCCTGATCCAAGTGCGAGTCATGTGTTTCCGGTAGTATATGCATCTATTACCTTTCACACCTACTCATACTCGTCCCAAGTATTGTCTCGCAGATCCCAATTCCTAAAATCACAAAACAATTTAACACATACGAACGTATCCAAATAATCATAAAAATTTCCCTAGACTCTACTAGGACTTCTTTATTGTGTATCTTCGATCATCAATTCTACTTCAACTCGATTGGTGATGGAAATACCAGATGAGGAGACCACTTCAAGACTTACACCAATTGTTCCATCATCTTGCCAATCGAAGGTGTACTTCAGACGTACTATACTCCTCTAAATATACTGTTATTTTATAAGACATATTCTAAAGGCAAGATACCACTCTTACGATAGGTGTCATTCACTACCATAAGCCTTTTCATTCCCTCCATTTACTCAATTCTCTACGAGTCATCACCATGACTTTTTGTACATCCAAGCAGACGTTCGGTGTACTGGGCGAGAATTTAAGATAGGAAAACTTCATTTACGATAAACGTATAAATCTTGTTATCACTCTGAAACGTTTACATGCTAGTTCTAATATCATAGTCGTATGCTTAGAATCCTAAACACATAAGGTTTCCAGATCCGGTTGACAACAAACCATAGATCTGAACAAATAATATCATATATGGCAAACATATAACATTTAGCACATAAAAGCATTTTAGGCATCATTTCTAAAATATACTAGTGCTTGTGTCAATTTAGGTGTACTACGTAACATATTTTAGACACACTCCTCACGATCATTACTTAGAATTCTAAGTTTAAGTCTAGAAATTTCCTACAAATTTCTAGTTCGTTTAAACTAATGCTCTGATACCAACTGTGACATCCACAATTTCACGGCCAGAAAAAGACTGATTTGTTTATGCTTTGTTTTTAAAATCAGAGTAATCTTTTACAGAAAACAGTTGCGGAATTTATTCCCAAAACAAAATATGATAAGAATTTATCAAAGCATTTCTTTAAAGAAATGTATTTTCATTATATAACAAAATCTCGACATGTTATGTTCAATACATACCAAAAACATAAACAGAACAACATAGACTTTACACAGTTAATTATAACTACGGGCCTATAATCCATATCTCTCGTTACGTCAGCCAAATTATGCTCTTGTGCCACAACCTGTAATACAAAGAAAACTGAGTGGGTCAGGCTTGGGAGCCTGGTGAGCATATAGGGTTTTCGACCCACAATACTATAATTATTATATTCAACCATCAAACAATCAACATAATTACCCATCCCCATTATCTTTTTTATTTCTTAGGATTTTACCCTGAGAATTCAACTACCCGTCATTCATTCATTCCTAAGGATTGACCTAAGGAATTGGCACAAAATCTATTGCTACATAAGGCACATCTACCAACATCATCCTTTAAGCGCCTCTGCTAGGATTACGTCATACACTATTAGGCGCGACTGCCAGGTTTATGACATTCTCTTTTAGGCGCATCTGCCGACATTATCCTATAAGCGCATCTGCCAGGATTATCCTATAAGCGCATCTGCTAGTATTATGAGATTCTCTATTTGGTGCATCTACCAATATTATTCTTAAGCGCATATGCTAGTATTATGACATTCTCTAATTGGTTCATCTACCAATATTATTATTCTTAAGCGCATCTACTAGTATTATGACATTATCTAATTGGTACATCTGTCAATATCATTCTTAATCATCTTACATACCTCATCATTTTATCACATACCAACTATCTCATCTACCCATGTTCTACCCAACATATTAGTAAATATAAAATATATATAGTTTAACTCATTTAAAACCTATATAGTTCATCCATTCCACCAACATCTCAAATAAACAACAATATATAAACACATAGCACGTATTTCATAGCAAATACTTCATACTTATATGTTAGAAGAAAATAACTATACACTCACTCCAAATAAACAACAATATATATACACATAACACGTATTTCAAAGCAAATACTTCATATTTATGTGTTAGAAGAAAGTAACCACACACTCACTTGACCAGAAGATGATCGGACCGCATTACGGCTTGTAGAAGTAGTATTCTTCAGTAAATCTGGAAGATCTTCACAAAAATTGGCCTCTCGCGGGCAGAGCTTCAGCTCGAGAATGATACCGGGGCTTTGGGACTTGCTTCGGGGCTCGGGAATGATACCAGGGCTTCAAGATATTTCTTGCATGTAAAATGGGGTAAAAACGAGTGAGAGAGAAGAGTTTGAACAAAAGAAATCGGCAGCCCTCGACATCTATTTATAGGGTGCTGAAACCTTGATTACGCTGGGCGTAAATGCAGGTATGTTGGGCATACTAAGCCTTACGTTGGGCGTACGCGACGTCACTGCATGCGTATGGCACTCGAGTTCGGTCAGGTGACGTAGCTGAGGTGGTTCCGGGTACGCTGGGCGTAGTTCGGATCAGATCGATGACTCCCCCCTCCTTCGGATAATATCTGAATTAATATTAAAATTAATATATTTTAATTATTTATAAAACTTCCGAAATTCATATCTTCCTCATACAAACTCCGTTTTTGACGTTCTTTATATCCATGCGTAGGTGAGACTACGCTCTACAACTTTCATTTAGACTCTATCAGCTAATTTTGAAGTTATTTTATTATTTATTTTTAACAGGTCGGGACAGGAAACGTTCGTTAAAAATTCATAACTTCTTCATCTGACGTCCGTTTTCGTCTGTCTTTTTACCGTTGAACTACTATCAACGAGATCTTCGATTCCCGTTTAGATTGTTTCGACTAGAAATCACTCGATCTCAAATCGAGTATTCGAGCTACATACTGCTAAGCTGAAATTTCGGAAAATCATAACTTCTTCATGCAAAGTCAGATTTGGGTGTTCTTTTTATGCACGGTCTCGGTTAAACGAACACTACGACTTTCGTTTAGATCACTAAAGCTAAAAATCACTCCAACGTAAATTCACTTTTTACGTCGCGTTGTCTCGTGCCAGTTCTATCGCGAAACTTCGACAAGTCATAACTTCTTCGTTATAACTCGAATTTCAACGTTCTTTATATGTACGAAATCCTTGTAACATATACCACAACTTAGTTAAGATTATTCATTTTAAATATTCTTCTATCAAAAAGTCATTTTTGACGCTTAACGTCTCTAAATTGACTAGCCCTGATCTACGGGCGTTACAATTATCTCCCCCTTAGGATGATTACGTCCCGGAATCATCAACAAAATAGGGGTTAAGTAATGATTCCATACGTTATCTCTTCATCCTAAGCAATAATCGTAACTTCTATGTTTCCTCGAAAGAGTATTTAACTCTAGGGTTTCTTGACTGCAGACGATGCTCAATATTGCATCTACTTTTCGTACTATGATGTACTTTCAATCATAACCTTCAAGTTACCAAATAAGTCCTTATTTTTGACTCATTCTTCTTCTTAGGATAAATACTTTCATTTATCTATTGCAACAGACCGATGGGTCGTGCTCTATTGACCTCTCATCGCATGATGCGACACTTAGACTCGTTTTTTTTAAAGTTAAATTCCAGATTGGAATATACCTTCCTTCATAATCTAATGTGATATAATCACATTTCAGCATGTAGCATTTCTAGGTAATAAATTCTTTCATAACGAGCGCGATACCATTGATCGCATTAAATTCAACCTACTGAATTAAGTCAGATGTTACATCGAACTTGGTCCTCTGGACCATGTAACAGACTCATCGTAGTCGAAATCAAATTGGATATGACCACTAGGGTCGGAATAACAACAATCTTACTAGTCATTACTTAAACAAGGGTAATAACATACTAGAATAAAACAGAATCAATCACTAGCTTCTTGGTAACCTTGTGACTTTCCCTAATCCAAGTGCGAGTCTTGTGCTTCCGGTAGTATATGCATCTACTACCTTTCACACCTACTTATACTCGTCCCAAGTATTGTCTCGCAGTCCCCAAGTCCAAAAATCACAAAACAATTTAACACATACGAATGTGTCCAAATAATCATAAAAATTTCCCTAGGCTCTACTTGGACTTCTTCATTGTGTATCTTCGATCATCAATTCTACATCAACTCGATTGGTGATGGAAATACCAGATGATAAGACCACTTCAAGAATTACACCATTGTTCCATCATCCTGCCAATCGAAGGTGTACTTCAGACGTACTGTACTCCTCTAAACGTATTGTTATTTTATAAGACATATTCTAAAGGCAAGATACCACTCTAACGATATCTTCCGATCAGTGTCATTCACTATCATAAGTCTTTTCATTTCCTCCATTTACTCAATTCTCTACGAGTCCTCACCATGTCTTTTTGTACATCCAAGCAAACGTTCGGTGTACTGGGCGAGAATTTAAGATAGGAAAACTTCATTTACGATAAACATATAAATCTCCATATCACTCTGAAACATTTACATGCTAGTTCTAATATCATAATTGTACGCTTAGAATCCAAAACACATAAGGTTTCCAGATCCGGTTGGCAACAAACCATAGATCTGAATAAATAATATCATATATGGCAAACATATAACATTTAGCACATAAAAGCATTTTAGGCATCATTCCTAAAACTACTAGTGCTTGTGTCCATTTAGGTGTACTACCTAACATATTTTAGACACACTTCTCACGATCATTACTTAAAATTCTAAGTTGAAGTCTAGAAATTTTCTACAAATTCCTAGTTCGCTTACACTAATGCTCTGATACCAACTGTGACATCCCCAATTTCACGGCTAGAAAAGACCGATTTGTTTATGCTTTGTTTTTAAAATCAGAGTAATCTTTTACAGAAAACAGTTGCAGAATTTGTTCCCAAAACAAAATATAATAAGAATTATCAAAGCATTTCTTTAAAGAAATGTATTTTCATTATATAACAAAATCTCGGCATGTCATGTTCAATACATACCAAAAACATAAATAGAACAACATAGACTTTACACAGTTAATTATAACTACGGGCCTATAATCCATATCTCTCGTTACGTCAGCCAACTTATGCTCTTATGCCACAACCTGTAATAAAAAGAAAACTGAGTGGGTCAGGCTTGGGAGCCTGGCGAGCATATAGGGTTTTCGACCCACAATAATATAATTATTATATTCAACCATCAAACAATCAATCCAATTACCCATCCTCATTATCTTCTTTATTTCTTAGGATTTTACCCTGAGAATTCAACTACCTATCATTCATTCATTCCTAAGGATTAACCTAAGGAATTGGCACAAAATCTATTTCTACATAAGGCGCATCTACCAACATCATCCTCTAAGTGCCTCTGCCAGGATTACGTCATACACTATGAGGCGCGACTGCCAGGTTTATGACATTCTCTTTTAGGCGCATCTGCCGACATTATCCTATAAGCGCATCTGACAGGATTATCCTATAAGCGCATCTGCTAGTATTATGAGATTCTCTATTTGGTGCATCTACCAATATTATTCTTAAGCGCATCTGCTAGTATTATGACATTCTCTAATTGGTGCATCTACCAATATTATTCTTAAGCGCATCTACTAATATCATGACATTCTCTAATTGGTGCATCTGCCAATATCATTCTTAATCATCTTACATACCTCATCATTTTATCACATACCAACTATCTCATCTACCCATGTTCCACCCAACATATTAGTACATATAAAATACACATACAGTTATCTCATTAAAAACCTATATAGTTCATCCATTCCTCCAACATCTCAAATAAACAACGATATATAAACACATAGCATGTATTTCATAGCAAATACTTCATACTTATGTGTTAGAAGGAAGTTACTATAAACTCACTCCAAATAAACAACAATATATATACACATAACACGTATTTCAAAGCAAATACTTCATATTTATGTGTTAGAAGAAAGTAACCACATACTCACTTGATCAAAAGATGATCGGACCGTACTACGGCTTGTAGAAGTAGTATTCTTCAGTAGATTTGGAAGATCTTCACAAAAATTGGCTTCTCGTGGGCAGAGCTTTGGCTCGGGAATTGCAATTCTCGGGATCTTCGGGACTTGCTTCGGGGCTCAGGAATGATACCGGGGCTTCGGGATATTTCTTGCACGTAAAACGGGGTAAAAACGAGTGAGAGAGAAGAGTTTGAACAAAAGAAATCGGCAACCCTCGAGTTCGGTCAGGTGACGTAGCTGAGGCAGTTCCGAGTACGCCAGACGTACTCAACTACGTTGGGCGTAGTTCGGATCACATCGATGACTCCCCCCTCCTCCTGATAATATCCGAATTATATATATATATATATATATATATATATATATATATATATATATATATATATATATATATTAAACTTATCCTACAAGATGAATAGTGAACTGGTGAACAGTTTGGAAAAAATGGTCCCTTATGCGTATTTTTTTTAACGGGGGGCATATTTTGACATTAGGTATATTCTTTGTATATACGTGTTAGCAATCCACCGCATCTTTGTCTTTGCCCACTGTATTGAGTGTACACGTGTTGACGATCCTCCATCAGATCGACATGTTCTAGATTCTTCTCATGTTTCTGCTTCGTGATCTCAGTCGGTGACATTCCCCACTTCTTCTGGGTCTTCACTCCGTTGTCTCTTCTTTCTCGCGTTGCTTCTTCCTACCATACCCACCGATTCATCGATCTTCAACTGCTTCTCTTTTCTCCTTCCCCACCTCCAATTGCTTCGCTTTTTCTATACCGACATCGACTTAGTTGCAGAGGAAGACCGACAAACAGAGTCGTTTGACGATGCGATGTATCACTCCGCCGTTGCTTACATCTGTTTCTTGTGCGACAGATGCAGAAGCGACAGGTAGGTGAGCAAGGCGGAGGGTTGGGTGGCTCCTTGACTTAGACGACAGCTGAAACACACACACACATATGTGTTGCTTTGAAATCCACCACTGTCGCTTTGCAACCCACGGCCATCATCACATCAGGTTTAACTAAATGATCATCACTGTTGCTACAATTGCTAAATACAACATCGATTTGTTTGTTCTTCACAGTTCCTCACACTCACTGTTTGATATGTCGATGTATTTATGGACTTCATGCATAGGTTTGCAGATAAGATCCAAAGCAGATGTCGACACAAACAATATCAGTGATGACGTTTTTTAGGAGATCGAAAGGGTTTTCATTGTATTCGATTCCTGAGAGGTTAGGGCTTTCAGTTGACTTCCGTCCTATTTTCCACTAGGTTTCTCATTCCATGAATTTCTCATAAGGGATGAATTGTCGATTTTCAGAGAGATGGACCACGGTGGTTTTCAATTTGACGGAATTTGTGCAATAACATAGGTAAGTAGTTTTTCCTTTGTTTTTTATCATTTCATTTTCATTTTCGTGTTCAATTCTATAGATATCGGAAGACATCGAGAGGGAGGCAAGAAGAAGTGAGATGGTGTGACCATAGTCCAATTACCCCTAAATCCCATACTCGCACTATAAAGCTCTTAAAGGTATTTTATTCTTTCATAGTTCTCTCCTTACCCTTTTACTCATACCAAAGAAGGTCACATAATCCCTAACGTTTCTATATTCCTTTCTATTTATTTCTCTGTGCTTACTGTTGATGCGGTCTCCTGACTTATTGGAATAGCTCTCAAACTACGACTCCAACTATATGTTGTTTGGTTATCTCCGAGTAAGCTTCTTTCTACTGTGACATCTACTATGATTTTCATGTGATTTTTGCTAATGGTTTGTGTTTATGGTTGTAATCCTGAAATCTGATAATTGTGATTGTGATTCGAAATTCAGAAATTTGAATCGAATGCATTTTTACTTAAAATTGTATCCTTGCTAATCTTAAAATTGTGATCCTTAAAACAACGAGGGTAGGCCGGGTAGCCTATCGTTTGGATTTGCCAGCAGAGTTGGGGCAGATTCACGACACTTTTCATGTATCGCAGCTGAGGAAGTGTATAGCCGATGAGTCGACAGTGGTTCCATTAGAGGATATTCAGGTGGATGCGAGCCTGAATTATGCTGAGAGACCAGTGGCCATCAGAGAGCGGAAAATCAAGGTTCTGAGGAACAAGGAGGTACCCCTGGTTTTGGTTCAGTGGCAGCATCGGAAGGGGTCCGAGATGACTTGGGAACCGGAGCATGAGATGCGTGAGCAGTATCTAGAGTTATTTGCAGAGCGAGACTTCGAGGGCGAAGTCTAGTTCTAGTGGGGGAGAATTGTAACAGCCTGGATTCCCAGGTATTATTCATTTATTTATTTTTGATAATTTGTGAGGAGACTCGGCGAGTTGGAGCCTAGACTCGCCAAGTATGATCGCGGATTTGGATGCGGGTTCGCGTCTGGACTCGGCGAGTCCAAGGAATGGACTCGGCGAGTCTGCGCTGTTTAATGAAACTCTAATTTCCCGGCCTTGAGCCCTATTTAAAGGACCTTAAACCCCTTCATTGCGGCTACCTTCGACCTTGAGAGCACCAGAGCAACTGAGAGTTCTTGTGAGTGAGATAAGAGGCCATTATTCACCATTTTTGTGTGTATTTGCAAGAAAGGAAGAGGAAGGCCAAACTAGGAGAGTTGGGGAGCTTGGATCTACTCCCATTTCGGCAGAAGAGGCTACTTGAGGTAACATTCAGAGCTTATACTCGTGTTTTTCTTGATATGGTCAAATCTAGGGTTTCTTCATGCCTTGTTTGCCTTGTGTTTGGAGTATGAGAGGTCCCATGGGGATATGGTACCTAGATCTGGACCTTAGAAGATCCAGAGAGTCCCAAATGCCATGCTTTATGCCTTTCCTTTTGAGTTGGAGACTTAGGTTACCATTTTAGAGGTCATTTCTTCAAAAGAAGCCTCGTAGGCGTTGCATGGTAGCCAAGATTGTGACTTTATGTGATGAATGTGCTTGGGAGGGCCAGATTTATGAGTTGTTGGAGCGGATCTGACCTCAGAAGCAAGATTGAGTTGATGCATGGCATGGACTCGCTGAGTCCGAAGAACAGACTCGGCGAGTAGCATGAAGATTGTCCTTAACCACTCAACGAGTGGTCTTGCCGAGTTAAGGGTTGACTCAGTGAGTCAGGGAGAGTTAGAGAGGGTTGACAGGTGGACTGAGTCGAGCTGGAACTTGCCGAGTTGTTCTTGAGACTCGGCGAGTTGAGTCGTAGTGGCCCCGCGATTCATGCCAGGTGGAACTCGTCGAGTTGGGGGTACTCGACGTGTCAGGAGAGGATCCTAGGGAGTCAGTGAACACATATAGACTCCCTGAGTCGCCCTAGTGCACCCGCCTAGTCCGGTCAAAGATGACCGTTGACTGTTGACCAGAGTTGACCAGTGTTGACTTGATAGGGGTAGTCAATCTTAGTGGTAAAAGTGTTAATTAGAGATATATGATGTTATAGGATGATTATAGCTCGGAGGATCGAGCACGAGTGATTTCCAGGATTCGTGAGTTATCGAGATAAACGAGGTGAGTCATCTGACTATACTTTACCTTGAGTAGGTAACCAGAGTTATGTGATAAAGTATTTGTATGCTATATGTTATGTGTTGTACTGCATTATTTCTATATGATTTATGATGTGCATGTTTATAGAGTTAGAACCGGAAGGTTCACAGAGTTAGAACCAGAGGGTTCACAGAGTAGGGTCCACGGACCCACAGAGTTATAGCCTCGAGTGGCTAATATGTGTTATGTGTGGTATTTTGGGGAACTCACTAAGCTTTGTGCTTAAAGTGTTAGTGTTGTTTGTTTCAGGTACTAGTGATGACCGTGGGAAGGCGCCGACTTGATCTGTACACACGCATGGGATTTTTATGATATGTGATCTTGGGATTTTTGTATGATATGGATTGGAGTCTTAAAACATTGATGTTTTTATGAAAATTAAATGAAAATGTTTTTTTTTATGCGAAAAATTATTTTGAAATTCACAGTGTTACAAGTTGGTATCAGAGCCTTGGTTTGAGGGATTCGAGTAGACCTTCGGGCGTATTTGAACTCAAACTGAGTATTTGAGAAGTATTTTCAAAACGAGTAAAAGATTTTTTGGAAAAACGCAGAGCAGAGTTGTGTGTACGATCAGTCCGCGCCCGAACGATGATTTCCCAAAATACCCTCATATTATGTGATATTAATATTGATACGATGTATTCTCATGCTAGAGTAGGCTAGGTACTCCTATTAGGACTAGAGTGGCCTGATTTGTGATGCCTTAGCCTAGGGAGATGTGATATGCTATGAGATGCTTGAGAGTGAGTAGGTAGCAGCGAGGGGCTTACGAGAGATTTGTTAGAGAGTGGATTGTGCATGATAGAGTACTTGGAATTTGGGATCCGAAGAGGAGGACTTGGGGTGTATTCTGGTACAGCCCAAGTAAGAATCTTTGGAATACCAAGGATCAAGGAGGGATGAGTTGTCGAGTGTGAGTATGCTCGAATGGATTCTAATTTATCGTATGTTGTATTTTAGAGGTAGATCATGGTGAGGACATGTTTGATGCCTGAGAGCAGTGATACCAGTGATGAGGAGATCCGCCGGATCATCCATGAGGAGGTGGCTGCGGCCATCAGGGCAGAGATACCAGAGATGTTCGGGTCTATTAAGACCACTCTGATTGAGACCTTCGACGAGTGTTATGTCGCTCTTTCTGAGGCTGTTGTTGCAGCGGCCACCGAAGCTATTGTTGCCGCGAGGCCGCAAGGTGGTGATGCGTTGTTGTTCCAGGAGTTCAGCAACACAAAACCGCCAGAGTTTGATGGGACCCAGGACCTGGTGGCAGCTATGAGGTGGATTTCTGACATAGAGGTGTGTTTCTTCACTTGCTCATCTCCTGAGCATTTGAAGGTTCGGTTCGCGCTGAACCAGCTTCGCTTGGGAACGAAGGACTGGTGGAAGTTTGTGACGGCGCACTTTACGCCTGCTGAGCTTGCGACAGTGACCTGGGAGAGGTTCACTGCCATGTTCGGAGATGAGTACGTTCCCCAGGTGGAGAGAGAGCATTTGGCCCAGGAGTTTCTGACCCTCAAGCAGGGTACTGAGTCTGTTACGGCGATTACCAGGATGTTACATGAGAGGACGATGTTCTGCCCTGAGCACGTGTCCACTGAGCAGGCACGTATGAGCCGATATCTGAGTATTTTGAGGAGAGACATTCGGGAGTTCGCGGCGAACTCCTCGTACCAGACATTTTCCGAGCTTCAAGAAAATGCCCGAAAGAGGGAGATTGAGCTAGAGACTCAGGCCAGGGAGGAGGCGGAGTCTCAGGGGAGGGATCGGCGACCGACACAGTCTCAGCCGGCAACCAAGCAGGCCAAGCCCGCTGGTCCCAAACCAGGGAGCCAGAAGGGCCGCACTTGTGGGAAGTGTGGCAAGGGTCATGATGGAGTCTGTAGAGCGGGATCTTGGTACAAGTGTGGCAAGGAGGGGCACATGGCCAAGGACTGCCCCAAGGGGTTTGCGGTGTGTTTTCACTGCAATCAGACTGGACACCGGAAGGCAGAGTGTCTGCAGTTGCGAGGATCATCTCAGGGAGCACCTCAGGGATCTGCCCCTGCTAGCATTAGAGCTACCGAGAGTCGTCCAGTGAAGGCCGAGGCGCCGAGGGCATGAGGGAGAGCTTTTCAGCTGACCGCGGAAGAGATCCGCGCAGCGCCCGATGTCGTGGCTGGTACGTTTCTTGTGAATTTTGTACCTGCCTTGGTGTTATTTGACTCGGGTGCAAGTCGGTCTTTTGTATCTTTGGCTTTTAGTCAACATATCAGTGTTAGTCATGAGGTGTTGAGTCGGCCTCTGAGAGTTTCCATAGCTGATAAGAAGGTGACGTATGCCACGGAGGTTCTTCTAGGGTGCGTAGTCGAGATTTTCGGAGTTGAGTTCCCAATTGATCTGGTTCCTATTGCGATGGGTGATGTCTGTGTCATTGTGGGCATGGACTAGTTGAGCAGATTTAGTGTGGTTATCGACTGCGAGCGACAACTGGTGACCATATGAGACCCTAGTGGGGGAGTTCTTTTGGTGTACGGCGAGGGTACACGTTCAGGATTAGCGTTTTGTTCGGCCGCTAGGGCGAGGCAGTGTCTACAACAGGGATGTAAGGGTTTTGTGGCGTATGTGATGGATACGCGGGTGGATTCCGAGAGGCCGAGTTCAGTTGAGGAGGTTCCGGTGGTGCGTGAGTTCCCGGATATATTTCCCAAGGAGTTGCCGGGTGTGCCTCCTGTGAGGCAAGTGGAGTTTAGTATCGATTTGGTTCCGGGGGCCGCGCCTATCGCTAAGGTGCCTTATCGCCTTGCACCTCCAGAGATGCAAGAGTTATCCTCGCAGCTTCAGGAGCTGCTGGGGAAGGGGTTTATTCGGCCAAGCAGCTCGCCGTGGGGAGCGCCTATCCTGTTCGTCAAGAAGAAGGATGGTTCACACCGGATGTGCATTGATTACCGGGAGTTGAACAAGCTGACGGTCAAGAACGGTTACCCGTTGCCGAGGATCGACGATTTGTTCGATCAGTTGCAGGGAGCATCTTGGTTCTCCAAGATCGACTTGAGGTCTGGATATCATCAGGTGAGGGTGCGGGATGAGGACGTCCAGAAGACAGTGTTCAGGACGCGTTATGGGCATTAAGAGTTTGTGGTGATGCCTTTCGGGCTCACCAATGCCCCGGCAGTGTTCATGGATCTCATGAACCGAGTGTGTAGGCCGATGCTGGATCGATCGGTGATTGTATTTATCGACGACATTCTGGTTATTCGAGATCCAAAGAGCAGCATGAGGAGCATTTGAGAGAGGTTCTCGGAGTTCTGAGATCGGAGAGGCTTTATGCCAAATTCTCCGAGTGTGATTTCTGGTTGCGGGAGGTCCAGTTCTTAGGACATCTCGTTAACCAGAAAGGGATATTGGTCGACCCGGCCAAGGTTGAGGAAGTGATGAGTTGGGAGGTGCCGAGGTCACCCTCCGAGATCAGGAGTTTCCTAGGGTTGGCAGGGTATTATCGGAGATTTATCAAGGATTTCTCTAAGATCGCAGTGCCACTCACCAGATTGACCCGGAAGGGTGTTGCTTTTTCATGGGGCCCCGAGCAGCAGGCCTCCTTTGAGACACTTCGCCAAAGGTTGTGCGAAGCCCCGGTGTTAGCCCTCCTGGAAGGGATGGAGGACTTTGTGGTATACTGTGATGCATCGATTTTGGGGTTGGGAGCGGTGCTGATGCAGAGAGGGCATGTGATAGCATATGCATCGAGGCAGCTAAAGCCTCATGAGACGAGATATCCCACCCATGATCTAGAATTGGGAGCAGTGGTGTTCGCCCTCAAGATTTGGCGTCACTGCTTGTATAGGGTTCGGTGTACGATATACACGGACCATAAGAGTTTGAAGTATTTGATGGATCAGCCCAACCTAAATATGCGTCAGAGAAGGTGGTTGGATGTGGTCAAGCATTATGATTGTGAGATCCTGTACCACCCAGGCAAGGCTAATGTGGTAGCCGATGCATTGAGCCGCAGGGCGGAGAGCACCCCGCTGCGGGATGTATGTTTGAGATTGACCGTGATAGCTCCAGTGTTGGACGCCATTCGTGGGGCACAGGCCGAGGCTATGCAACCTGAGATGCAGAAGAGGGAACGGGTTGTTGGTTTGATTTCAGAGTTCGTTACCGATGATCGGGAGCTTATGACATTTCAGGGGCGTATCTGGGTAACATTTGTGGGAGGAACGTGTACCATTTTGATGGAGGAGGCTCATCGGTCGAAATTTTCGATCCATCCGGGGGCCACTAAGATGTATTTGGATCTGAGAAAGGAGTATTGGTGGCCCTGTATGAAGAGGGATGTCGCGTGGTATGTTGAAAGGTGCTTGACCTGCCGTAGGGTTAAGGCCGAGCACCAGAGGCCGCATGGTAAGTTGCAGCCATTGGAGGTTCCCGAATGGAAGTGGGAACAGATCACTATGGATTTCATCACCAAATTTCCAAGGACTGCCAGAGGATTTGATGCAATTTTGGTGATTGTGGACAGATTGACAAAGAGCGCTCACTTCCTTGTTATCAGCGAGAGTTCTTCAGCAGAGAAATTGGCGGAGGTGTATGTGAGGGAAGTGGTATCTCGGCATGGGGTGCCGATCTCGATTGTTTCAGACCGTGATGTGCACTTCACTTCCAGATTCTGGAAGAAGTTTCATGAGAAGTTGGGTACTAGACTGCATTTTAGTTCTACATATCATCCCCAGACAGACGGTCAGAGTGAGCGGACGATTCAGACGCTCGAGGACATGCTCCGGGCATGTGTGTTGGATTTCGGGGGTAGCTGGGATGCATATTTTCCCTTGGCAGAGTTTTCCTACAACAACAACCATCATATGAGCATTGGTATGCCACCCTTTGAGCTGTTGTATGGGAGGAGGTGTCGGACCCCCATTTGTTGGGGAGAGGTTGGACAGCGGGTAATGGGCAGTACAGAGGTCGTGCTTCAGACAATGGAGCAGATCCAGCAGGTCAGACAGAGGTTGTTCAGGTCGGCGACCTTGTGATCCTGAAGGTCTCTCCTTGGAAAGGGGTGATTCGATTCAGGAAGAGGGGCAAGTTGGGGCCCCGATATATCAGTCCTTTCCGAGTAATCGCGAGGGTAGGCCGGGTAGCCTATCGTTTGGATTTGCCAGCAGAGTTGGGGCAGATTCACGACACTTTTCATGTATCGCAGCTGAGGAAGTGTATAGCCGATGAGTCGACAGTGGTTCCATTAGAGGATATTCAGGTGGATGCGAGCTTGAATTATGCTGAGAGACCAGTGGCCATCAGAGATCGGAAAATCAAGGTTCTGAGGAACAAGGAGGTACCCCTGGTTTTGGTTCAGTGGCAGCATCGGAAGGGGTCCGAGATGACTTGGGAACCGGAGCATGAGATGCGTGAGCAGCATCCAGAGTTATTTGCAGAGCGAGACTTCGAGGGCAAAGTCTAGTTCTAGTGGGGGAGAATTGTAACAGCCTGGATTCCTAGGTATTATTCATTTATTTATTTTTGATAATTTGTGAGGAGACTCGGCGAGTTGGAGCCTAGACTCGCCGAGTATGATCGCGGATTTGGACGCGGGTTTGTGTCTGGACTCGGCGAGTCCAAGGAATGGACTCGGTGAGTCTGCGCTGTTTAATGAAACCCTAATTTCCCGGCCTTGAGCCCTATTTAAAGGACCTTAAACCCCTTCATTGCGGCTACCTTCGACCTTGAGAGCACCAGAGCAGCTGAGAGTTCTTGTGAGTGAGATAAGAGGCCATTATTCACCATTTTTGTGTGTATTTGCAAGAAAGGAAGAGGAAGGCCAAACTAGGAGAGTTGGGGAGCTTGGATCTACTCCCATTTCGGCAGAAGAGGCTACTTGAGGTAACATTCAGAGCTTATACTCGTGTTTTTCTTGATATGGTCAAATCTAGGGTTTCTTCATGCCTTGTTTGCCTTGTGTTTGGAGTATGAGAGGTCCCATGGGGATATGGTACCTAGATCTGGACCTTAGAAGATCCAGAGAGTCCCAAATGCCATGCTTTATGCCTTTCCTTTTGAGTTGGAGACTTAGGTTACCATTTTAGAGGTCATTTCTTCAAAAGAAGCCTTGTAGGCGTTGCATGGTAGCCAGGATTGTGACTTTACGTGATGAATGTGCTTGGGAGGGCCAGATCTATGAGTTGTTGGAGCGGATCTGACCTCAGAAGCGAGATTGAGTTGATGCATGGCATGGACTCGCCGAGTCCGAAGAACAGATTCGGCGAGTAGCATGAAGATTATCCTTAACCACTCAGCGAGTGGTCTTGCCGAGTTAAGGGTTGACTCAGTGAGTCAGGGAGAGTTAGAGAGGGTTGACAGGTGGACTGAGTCGAGCTGGAACTCGCCGAGTTGTTCTTGAGACTCGGCGAGTTGAGTTGTGGTGGCCCCGCGATTCATGCCAGGTGGAACTCGTCGAGTTGGGGGTGTACTCGACGTGTCAGGAGAGGATCCTAGGGAGTCCGTGAACACGTATAGACTCGCTGAGTCGCCCTAGTGCACTCGCCGAGTCCGGTCAAAGTTGACCGTTGACTGTTGACCAAAGTTGACCAGTGTTGACTTGATAGGGGTAGTCAACCTTAGTGGTAAAAGTGTTAATTAGAGATATATGATGTTATAGGAGGATTATAGCTCGGAGGATCGAGCACGAGCGATTTCCAGGATTCGCGAGTTATCGAGATATACGAGGTGAGTCTTCTCACTATACTTTACCTTGAGTAGGTAACCAGAGTTATGTGATAAAGTATTTGTATGCTATATGTTATGTGTTGTACTGCATTATTTCTATATGATTTATGATGTGCATGTTTATAGAGTTAGAACCGGAAGGTTCACAGAGTTAGAACTAGAGGGTTCACAGAGTAGGGTCCACGGACCCACAGAGTTATAGCCTCGAGTGGCTAATATGTGTTATGTGTGGTATTTTGGGGAACTCACTAAGCTTTGTTCTTACAGTGTTAGTGTTGTTTGTTTCAGGTACTAGTGATGACCGTGGGAAGGCGCCGGCTTGATCTGTACACACGCATGAGATTTTTATGATATGTGATCTTGGGATTTTTGTATGATATGGATTGGAGTCTTAAAACATTGATGTTTTTATGAAAATTAAATGAAAATGTTTTTTTTATGCGAAAAATTATTTTGAAATTCACGGTGTTACATTTTACAAAACTTCTTTTATGCTTTTATATTATCAAATGCATGCCCGTATATGTATAGTTATATAAGTAATGTTTAAAGGACTTAGGAAGGCTAACTCACTCTGTTTCCTTTTCCTCGTTGGGATGTGGCTATAGGGTATCGGTTATCCGTCCGAATGTTGTCTAAATATTAGTTATATATCATGTATACATATGTAGACATAAAAGTTTTCCTCAGTTAGTTCAGTACCTTTGGGTAGCAAAGGCATACTTCAGGTTATACACATACATTATTAGTAACTATTATATGTATAGTTAGGAGATACTACTTACCATTCCAAGTACAAGGAATCACACAAGAGTCAGTTCATTCATGAGTCTAGACTAATACATTACATGTTACATGAGTACGTTTACATAGATACGCTTACATGAGTACGTTTACATAGATACGCTTACATGAGTATGTTTACATAGATACGCTTCCATGAGTACATTTACATAGATACGCTTACATGAGTACGTTTACATAAATACGCTTACATGAGTACGTTTACATGAATATTTTTACATGGATACTGTTACGTAGATACTATAATCGATGAGATAGATTGGACTTAATATCCTAGTACCAAAGGATACTTTGTGGGACTAACCATTCCTATAACCGCTGTTAGCTACAGAGGTAAATGCACATCTACGGTTGTCTACGGTTGATACCATTATAGGTATACTTTAAGGGACTAACTATTCCTACACCCAGATGTTAGCTACAAAGGTAAATGTACATCTACGGATGTCTACAGTTAACACTGTTAGTTATCCTATTACAAAAGGATAATACTTAAGTTATTTATATTATTACCTTTATCTTGTGACACATTCACATAACCGATGAGATGAATTATATTTGAATATCCTAGTACCTAAGGATACAATTTCTTATATTAATAATAATAGTAGTACAGCCGGGTCTTGGTAGAAGGCTACTTTCAAATCAGTCGGGTCTTGGTAGAAGACTACTTTCAAAACAATCGGGTCTTGGTAGAAGGCTACTTTCAAAACAGTCGGGTCTTGGTAGAAGGCTACTTTCAAATCAGTCGGGTCTTGGTAGAAGACTACTTTCAAAACAGTCGGGTCTTGGTAAAAGACTACTTTCAAAACAGTTAGGTCTTGGTAGAAGATTTCTTTTATACTAATAGGGATCATAGGGATTTCTAGGGCTTTCCAAACGCTTTCAACTACTTACAAACATTTTCCTACTTATACGAACTTTCTTTCAAAACAATTTCAAGTCTTTCATTACAAGTTTTACAAATCAAAGACACATTAATACTTATGAATTCACCAGCTTTTTGGCTGATACTCGCTTTCAAAATAACTTGTTTTCTCAGGTCACAAATAGACAGGTACGACGACCAAGTTTTGTGAAGACGAAGCAGTTCAAACTCGTCTATTATTTTGATTATTCATTATGTTGTCTTATACTATGAAAGAACACACTTGTAATTAAAATTATATTATTAATGCAATGGATGATGTTGTTGCTTGTTTACTCCTTTACATTGTTGTGATACATTACATGACGTCCTCCGCCCCGGAACGTTTCCGCCGTTCTCGGTTTTGGGGTGTGACATAAGGTATTTGGTTGTGATAAGTGGAAAGAGCAATTGCACTGAATGCTGGCAGCAAAAGTTCTAGTGCTTCAACATTTTTCTTCCCTCTAGAACGTGTTAGTTAACAATTATCAAACTTTATTCTTATTATTTATATTTATAAAGAAAAATAAAACAAGTGACAACTTATATAAATAATATTATTGCAGGTGGTGAGGGCTTTAAATTTCTTACAAAAAGAGAGAGATTTTGGTCAAGATAAGTGGGAGGTTGTTTCAATACCTCGTGATACCCTCCAGGTTTGTTTGATTCAACTTTTAATTACATCATTAAATGAGAGTTCTTTAATCTTAATTTTGATTTTGATTTTGATTACCCTTTTTCTAAATGATTCATATTTACATTTATGCCACTGCTTTTATTCAGACAACTTTTGTCCACAAAGGATTTGATGAAACCCGTAGGCTAGGCCTGCAAACCGAAACAGAGCACGTATGTTGTTTTACACTTTTATTCATCTTTATTCTTTGTTAGTATTTCTATTAAGATTTCATAGAATTTACCTTAATTTTAACTTCAAATATTTTATAACTTTTTTATATTTATTTACCAAAAAAATTAAATAATTTTTAAAATTACATTTTTCCACAGGATTTATTATCTTTTTTGCTGTCATTTGGATCCTCAAGAAAAAACCACAGTCCACATCCTTCGTTATGTCATTTTGTTCATTGGTATGATTTATAGATATGATCTTATATTACTCTTCCCATTTTGTCCATTTTAGGAAATGACAATTTTGTCCTTTTCTTCACAAGTGTCATTAACAGTTTGTTTTCGGTTTATGGTAAGTATACATTCTTTACTCATCAAAACTGAAAATTTAACAAATTATATCATTATCATTATATGTAATTATGTAAGTTTAGTATTATTATTATAGATACTAAATAAAATAATTTTTTTATTGGCAGATATTTATGATGATTTAATTTCAAGGAGAGTTAATTCTAGTGATGCTGAGAAGTTTACAAAATTTGCCCTTGCCCATCTAATGGTGTTTCATGTGGAGTAGGTTGTACTGTTTCACACATTTAACAATCTATGCCATAATATTCCACTTTTTCTTTTCGCTTTTTATAACATTACACTTTCAAATATCCACTAATTACGCATTATAGTCTGAGAATTACATCCATTTATAACATCAAATTCGTTCATTTCTTCTTTGAAGTTTTTTGTTTATGTGGTGTTATTTGAAAGTGTGGTAATGGTTTGCCACATTATCATCATTTCGATTGCCACATAAGCAAAAAGCAAAAAAAAAAAAAATGAAATGGTATCCTATCCGGTAACCAGTTCTCCGGGTTAAAATTACAGGCTTGTTGCACGTATATTATCAAAAGCGGACACCATAGCACTTTTAAAATAAGTTGTTAATCAAATATTTTCACCTAACTATGATGTTATAATTAGGTAAAATGTTCTTTGTCTTGGATTTAGAAAAAAAAAATCAATTATTTACGACTAGGAAGGTTTGAAAATTATCCGGATTTGTCGATGATAAATCTTATATTTAAGATGGAAACTTACTTTCATTTGAACAAGAAATCGTAGTTCATTAAGGAATATTGTTCAGATACCATTACAATTTATCCAATTAGGTTATAATTTTTCTGTTGTTAAAAAAACCGTCCCAAGGCGAATAACTTGCTTCTTTTTTTTCCTCATAAGGTGTTATGTGGATTAAAAGTTGTGTGACCATTTTATCCTTCTGTGTAGAAAATCGATGTAAGCATTCTTTCATGTTTCATGTTATTCATCATTTCATCGTGATATAGAACTTGTTGGATTGTTTTATATAAATGATATATATGTATATATGCAGGCAAATGCACTCTCAAAGTAGGTAGTTCAGCAAGTGGACTGGGCCAACAATGTCGTTGAACATTGGATACATTTTTTTGGGAAGACTGTAAGTTTATATAATGTTCTTCTATTAAGTTTAATGGAAAATTCAATTTGACCGCTTAATATTTTCAACATCGGCTACACTCATCCTTGATTACAATTGTGCTTGTAAATGTAATTTTGGTCAGTTTGTATATGGGAATGGACTGTTTCCTTGATGTGATCACATCAAGAACAAGATCAGGGTGCACTGAGTTATGGGAATGGACCTGTTCTTACCCTCGAATGGGAATCACATCAGAAAATGTCGCCCAACGCTTCAAAGTAAGATGACAAGAACTAGATCAGGCTGCAATGAGTTATGTTTAAACCCTTTTTATTAAAAATCATGAATTTGTTTGACTTAATAATTAGAAAGTACTATAGAGTAATAAAATAAATAGTTATAGTTGAAAGGGTATAACCAGCCATTGCTGCTGCTATGTGGATGCATTTTTTCTTTCTTTTTAAAAAAATTAAATATATTCGTATTATTATGTATTCTACTTTTTTTTAATTAATATGAATCCTTGTAACGAGATGAAACTATTTACATATAAAGTTGGTTTAGAATTTGTCTTCATGACGTTTGTGTTTACCTGCCCCAAGTCGGCTGCAATTACCACCACTTAATCATTCCTTTATGTCCCTTCAACTCAATTATTTTTATGATCTAAATTTACCATATATGATGTTACAAAATAAAATATCCGTTAAAATACAAATATTACTTCCTACTACATACCGAAAACCAAAGGACTAAAACCTTGGTCGTAACCAAACCCCGCGGAGCGGGGTGCCCCAACTAGTTAATATTAAAATTAATATATTTTAATTATTTATAAAACTTCCGAAATTCATATCATCCTCATACAAACTCCGTTTTCGACATTCTTTATATCCATGCGTAGGTGAGACTACGCTCTACAACTTTCATTTAGACTCTATCAGCTAATTTTGAAGTTATTTTATTATTTATTTTTAACAGGTCGGGACAGGAAACGTTCGTTAAAAATTCATAACTTCTTCATCTGACGTCCGTTTTCGTCTGTCTTTTTACCGTTGAACTACTATCAACGAGATCTTCGATTCCCGTTTAGATTGTTTCGACTAGAAATCACTCGATCTCAAATCGAGTATTCGAGCTACATACTGCTAAGCTGAAACTTCGGAAAATCATAACTTCTTAATGCAAAGTCAGATTTGGGCGTTCTTTTTATGCACGATCTCGGTTAAACGAACACTACGACTTTTGTTTAGATCACTAAAGCTAAAGAATACTCCAACATAAATTCACTTTTTACGTCGCATTACCAATTTAAACTTTTCAAAAACAACCCGATTTCATTAAATTATTACAAAAACGTTTTCAATACAATTCATTTAGAGTATTCCTAGAATCACATCACAACATAAACATGAGGAGCGGTACGATCACGCCTTCGCCTTGCCACGGTCTCTTGAAGAACCTGAAAAACATTAAACCACAACTGTAAGCCCGAAAGCTTAGTGAGATATCCTTAAAACACCAACCACAAATACGCCCTTCCAGGCTACGACCTTCCGATCCAAATCATAATGCCTTCCGGCCCATATCATACATAGCATACATAACATAACAGAACACAGAACAGCCATGCACTTCGGGTCTACTGTGAGACTGGTCCGCCGCACTGGCCAACAGTCCACCTGGTCCACCCTCCAAATCTAGCCATATACATCGAGTCTGCATTGTGATTGGTCCGCCCGCACCGGGCCTTCAATCCACCTGGTCCGCTCTCTGAGTCTACAATATGACTGGTCCGCCCGCACCGGGCCTTCAGTCGGCCTGGTCCACTCTCTGAGCCTCGGCACGTCTGGTCCGCCCTCTTGGGGCCTACAGCCTATCCGGACCGCTCACTGGGCCTTCGGGACAACCGTTCCGCCCTGGGTATCTTGGCCTACAGCACAAAGCAGGACCGCCTCAACCCAACTCCAGTCCAAACAACCATGTGCACATAAACATACAATCATATAAGCATTCATAGTCAACAAGCCGATCAAACAGATCACATAATATATCATCATCCTAACCATGAAACCGACCTAACCGGTCACTAGCATAACATCACCCTACATATCAGGGAACCGACCTTAACCAGGTCTCTAACATATACCATCCTAGCTACCAGGATGCAAACATATCAAAGCAATAACATAACAACAAATACCCGAATCTCAATCCGATAAAGGGTTGGCCTTGGTGCCTTAGACCCTGTCGATATAGTGAGGATAACTCACCTCGCACTGCCGAAACTCTGAACTGAGGAAGCAGATTCTCGAATCACCGACTCACCGAAAATCCCGAACTAGCCAACATAGCACAAATAAACATTAGGCCAAGCACAATACTCTTCTAAGGGTAAATTGACCATTTTACTCCTAACACAATCCAACCCAACACTAGGTAAGCTCCCAAGCCCACCAATGGCCCAAAGTCCAGAAGTCCAAAACAAAACCCATTATTGGCCCAATTTACTAAATTGGGCCCACCTCACCAAATGGGCCTAAACTCATGATCCATAACAACCAATGGGCCCAAAAGACTCTATCCATAATGTCCAGCCACGGTCCAAAATCCAGCAACTCAAATAACAACCCAAATCCTAAGGCCCAAAATGAAAACCCAACAGAGGGAGTACGTTGGGCGTACCCTCCTTGGTACGCTCGGCGTACACACTGATTCGCAATAGGGGATCGGGGCACCGACTCGCTACGCGGGGCGTACTCACAAGTTACGCGGGGCGTAACTTCGCTACTCATTAAGTCCTTATAACTTGTTAATGGCATAAGCTCTTAAGCCCAAACTTCAGATCCCTAGGCCAAACATGCCTAAGATTCATGAAGTCTCAAACTTTATCACTTGGGACGTCCATAAAGCTCTTAATCCAAGGTCTTAATCCATTAAGACCCACATATCTCACACAAGAAACAACCAAAGCCCTTGGGACCTCATTTTTCTCACTCAAGACCTCTCCAAAGGTCTGAAAGGACAGATGATCTCGGCCAACTCAAAACATGCATCAAGATGAGGACTTTTTGGACAAGAAAGATGCTAAAGCTTCACAACACTTAGATCTATGCAAAATAAATGGCAAGCAAGAAGCTTTATACCTCAAATAAGCTCCAAAGGATGATATCTCTTCAGATCTACAAGCTCCAATCGATCCTTTCCTTCCTTGAAAACTTCTCCTTTCTTCTTTTAGATTTTCTTTTGCCAAAATGAGCTTCCAAGGCCAAACACGCCCAACAATGGAGGGAATACGGGTTTCTAGGGTTTCTGAGGTTAAGGGTGAGCTTAAGGAGGCTAGGGTATGCACCAACATGTTCCTTATATAGTGGCTGACCCTAAATTTAGGGTTTTAGAACTCTGAGAGTACGCTGGGCGTACTTAGCCTTGCACCCACGTCCATGCACGCCTTACGCTAGGTGTAATTCCAGCTTACGCTGGGCGTACTCGGCGAGTTCCCAATTTCATACTTGCCCCTCATTTTCCACTTTTCCCACAAGATGACCAAAATATCATTTCTCTTAAATCCTGGGGACTCACAATTAGGTACTCTTAGGAACGGGGCGTTACAATTCTCCCCCACTTAAATTAGGCTTCGCCCTCGAAGCCTTCAGCACCTCTACTCCAGAACTTCTCCCGCCACGCACCACATGGCATTAACCCAACCAGGTTCCTCAAGACGCAAACATCGAAACCCGAAACTCACTTGGCTCTTACGAGCTAGATATAACCCTAAACCATCGGGTTCCTGATCCGAGTCCAACTCTAACCATCCCATGCTGACAGAACAACACATTCTTCAGCCTCAGAGCAACTCCCATGAGTTCTCCTCTTGCAATCGTATGCACATGTTGCACTAGCTCTAACACCCTCGGGTTAGGAAAACCCGTCCCACTGACGACACCTCCAAACATCCCCTAGGATGAATTGCCACTACATACACAATTCCTCGATCAGAATCAAACTGGGAATCTAAGACTCCCTCCCAGCATCCCTTCCGAGCCTCTTGGCTCTACCCTCGCGGAAATCCTTCCGCAACCTCAGCAGACATCCCATCCGGATGTGTTTCGATACTACTGCCGCAATCATGCTACTTAATGACCATAAACGGACCACTCCGAACATAACTCTGCGCTGCTGCTTTCACTTCCATGAACTTACACTCCCTATCGACACTACATTCCTCTCTCTTTCCTTACCAAGGAAATCCACTTGGCCGCCTCGTCACTACGACAAGTGCCACGGTGCTCGCCCGATGCTACACCACTCCCTTATAGAATAACTGCTATCTATGCAACACACATGCTCTGAATTTGCTCGCAAGGAATCTCAAGTCCATGCACCATCTCCACTAATCGAGATCAATACCCGGGGCCAGACCTTCCAATGCTAACATATCGCAACATACTCAATCCATTTCCTCGAACCGATCTATCAACACCTACAGAGTCTTCAGCATGACTGGACCGCCTTACCAGGCCTTCAGCCAATCTAGACCACTCTCAGAACCTTCAGCCAATCTGGACCGCCCTCTAGGGCCTTCAGCCTGGCCGGACCGTTCTCCGAGCCTTCGACCTGACTGGTACGCCTACCGGCCTTCAGTCTATCCGGACCGCTCAACTAGCATTCATCATTCCGCGTTATGTCTCCAGGAAACCCTCCCATGTATACTGTTCTAGCCCCCTAGGGGTTCCGAACTCTATCTCCATCATACATACTCAATCCCGGCCTGATCCCAGGCCCTCCACAATCAAATGCCCTAGGTCTGTATCCCGCCCTGTATGCCTGTCACTTACTCTTACCAGCCTACGCTCTAGGCTGACAGAACACTGTTGAATCCCAAACAGCTAAAAACCCTCACATGCTCATCGATCTTCCGGAGAATTTTCCAATTCTCCCCCACTTGTAGCACTGACTAACAATCACCGGTCGCCAACATCGACCTACCTCAACAACCTTACACAACACAATCACTTACACGCGAACTGCGTCCCGCAAGCGCAAACAAACTTCACAAAACACATATCAACGTTGATCGACCCGAGCTCAAAAGAACTTCAATCTACAGCTAACCACTCCTCAGAATGCAGATGCTACCCGTCATTCAGACCAACGCCAGATTTCCACTAATAGCCCTTATGAAAGATAACCAACGAAATTCCCAACATTGATCCATAACCAAACCATAACCCTCAAAGAACAACAAATACCACACCGAAAACCACACAATAAGACTAGCAGATAAACAATACTCTACAGAATCACAAGATAAACAAGACATCAAGCAAGAAACATACCCGCGGCTGCATCCGGCACTGCTCTGACCTCCTCTGCTGTAAGCTGAAAAGCACGACCCTGAGCCCTTGGGGGATCCGCTCCACCCTGACCTCCACCCGTGATCCTCAAAGTGGCCGGTACAGGAGCCTGCACTAGTCCTGCAGCAAGCTGTGGACAGTTGACCCTCAAATGTCCAACCTGATGACAATGATAACAAATCCTAAAATCCCGAACCGACGCTAACTGCCGACAATCCCTCGCATAGTGCCCCTCCTTTCCGCACTTGCGGCATGCACCACCGGACTTACAAACTCCAGTGTGAACCTTCCCACACTTCCCACAAGCGTGGCTACTCTTATCTCCCACCCTAGAATCAACGGTCTTGGACCGTTTCGACGCCGACTACGACTGCACCGGAGCCTGCCTCAGCTCACGCAACTGCAACTCAATCTCTAACTCACGCCGCCTAGTGGCCTCCTGCAACTCCAACAAAGTCTCGCACCTCTGCGTAGACACAAACTGTCTGATATCCCTCTTGAGCATGCTCAGATATCGAGAGATCTGAGCCTGCTCCGAAGCGAACTCAGGGCAGAACATCGCCCTCTCTGTGAACACCCTGGTGATCTCATTCACCGACTCTGAACCCTGCTTCAGCTCAAGGAACTCCTGAGCCAATCTCTCTCTCTCTCTCTCTCTCTCTCTCTCAACTCGCGGAACATAACGAGTGCTGAACATCTCTCTGAACTGATCCCATGAAACCGCAGCCCTCTACGCATCCAAATATGACCCCATGGTCAATCTCCACCAATCCTTCGCCCCGAGCCTCAACAGGTTTAGAGCACACCTCACCCTCTGATCAGCAGGGCAGGGCATGAACACATGAAGAAACATCCCTCCACGTCCGATAACCATCTCATAGCAACAATCGGGTCCTGAAACCCATCAAAGGTGGGAGGCTTCGTATTATTGAAGTCCCGATACTGAAAACCCCGACCAGTTCCTCCCCCTGCCGCTGCTACAGCTGTTGTAGCCGCCGCGGTAGCCGTCTCTGTGAGAGCTGCATTGCGCTCAATAAAATACTCCACCATGGCGGTCTTGATCAACCCAAACAGTTCCGGCAATTCAGCCCGGAACAACGTAGCAATCTCATCACGCAGGATCTCATGAATCCTCGCATCCAACTCGTATGTGCTCATCTGACCAATAACCTCGGGTGGTACTGACCCGCCCGGAACTCCCTTTCCTGCTCCCGATCCTGACCCGGATCCATTCCCAGCATGCCTCGAAATCTCCACACCACAAAATCTCAGATTATTCCCACTATCCCGGGAACCAACTCTCAACCCAACCCTAGAGGTCATGGTTTCCCTGATACACGTATGGGTCCTGTGCTTTCAGTAGTACGGGCCCATACTACCTTCCACACCTACCCATATTTGTATGAAGTACTACCACAACACCCTAGTGAAAGCATACATAACAATCGCTCAACCCTCACTACTAGAGGAACACTGGAAATCTCACACAAGGAAACCCTAGGCTAACAGGCATCATAAATCAGGCAACATTATCATAAAATCTTGAAGATCCCTAGCCTAGCACTAGCATGTTGTTCTATCAAAGCTCAAAAACAAATATTATGTATGGTATTTTGGGGATACTAACTGGCTCCGGCTGATCGTACCTCCGCGTCCTCCTTTACTCATTTTGAAAACCATTTTAAATTCTCTTTTGAAAACTCTCCTCGATTTGAGACTGGAGTCACACGAGTGTTCCTCCAATTCACTCAAACCAAGGCTCTGATACCAACTTGTAACGACCGAAAAATTTCAACCAATTTAAACTTTTCAAAAACAACCCGATTTCATTAAATTATTACAAAAAGGTTTTCAATACAATTCATTTAGAGTATTCCCAGAATCACATCACAACATAAACATGAGGAGCGGTATGATCACGCCTTTGCCTTGTCACGGTCTCTTGAAGAACCTGAAAATCATTAAACCACAACTGTAAGCCCGAAAGCTTAGTGAGATATCCCCAAAACACCAACCACAAATACGCCCTTCCAGGCTACGACCTTCCGGTCCAAATCATAATGCCTTCCGGCCCATAACATAGTGCCTTCCGGCCCATATCATACATAACATACATAACATAACAGAACACAGAACAACCATGCACTTCGGGTCTACTGTGAGACTGGTCCACCGCACTGGCCAACAACCACCTGGTCCACCCTCCGAATCTAGCCATATACATCGAGTCTGCAGTATGATTGGTCCGCCCGCACCGGGCCTTCAATCCACTTGGTCCACTCTCTGAGTCTACAGTGTGACTAGTCCGCCCGCACCGGGCCTTCAGTCGGCCTGGTCCACTCTCCGAGCCTCGTCACGTCTGGTCCGCCCTCTTGGGGCCTACAGCCTATCCGGACCGTTCGCTGGGCCTTCGGGACAACCGGTCCGCCCTAGGTATCTTGGCCTACAGCACAAAGCAGGACCCGCCTCAACCCAAATCCAGTCCAAACAACCAAGTGCACATAAACATACAATCATATAAGCATTCATAGTCAACAAGCCGATCAAACAGATCACATAACATATTATCATCCTAACCAGGATACCGACCTAACCGATCACTAGCATAGCATCACCCTACATATCAGGGAACCGACCTTAACCAGGTCTCTAACATATACCATCCTAGCTACCAGGATGCAAACATATCAAAGCAATAACATAACAACAAATACCCGAATCTCAATCCAATAAAGGGCTGGCCTTGGTGCCTTAGACCCTGTCGATATTGTGAGGATAAATCACCTCGCACCGCCGAAACTCTGAATTGAGGAAGCAGATTCTCGAATCACCGACTCACCGAAAATCCCGAACTAGCCAACATAGCACAAATAAACATTAGGCCAACCACAATACTCTTCTAAGGGTAAATTGACCATTTTACCCCTAACTCAATCCGACCCAACACTAGGTAAGCTCCCAAGCCCACCAATGTCCCAAAGTCCAGAAGTCCAAAACAAAACCCATTATTGGCCCAATTTACTAAATTGGGCCCACCTCACCAAATGGGCCAAAAATCATGATCCATAACAACCAATGGGCCCAAAAGACTCTACCCATAATGTCCAGCCACGGCCCAAAATCCAGCAACTCAAATAACAGCCCAAAACCCTAAGGCCCAAAATGAAAACCCAACAGAGGGAGTACGTTGGGCGTACCCTCCTTGGTACGTTGGGCGTACACGCTGATTCGCAACAGGGGATCGGGGTACCAACTCGCTACGCGGGGCGTACTCACAAGTTACGCGGGCGTAACTTCGCTACTCATTAAGTCCTTATAACTTCTTAATGGCTTAAGCTCTTAAGCCCAAACTTCAGATCCCTAGGCCAAACATGCCTAAGATTCATAAAGTCTCAAACTTTATCACTTGGGACGTCCATAAAGCTCTTAATCCAAGGTCTTAATCCATTAAGACCCACATATCTCACACAAGAAACAACCACAGCCATTGGGACCTCATTTTTCTCACTCAATACCTTTCCAAAGGTCTGAAAGGACAGATGATCTCGGCCAACTCAAAACATGCATCAAGATGAGGACTTTTGGGACAAGAAAGATGCTAAAACTTCACAACACTTAGATTTATGCAAAATAAATGGCAAGCAAGAAGCTTTATACCTCAAATAAGCTCCAAAGGATGATATCTCTTCAGATCTACAAGCTCCAATCGATCCTTTCCTTCCTTGACAACTTCTCCTTTCTTCTTTTAGATTTTCTTTTGCCAAAATGAGCTTCCAAGGCCAAACACGCCCAACAATGGAGGGAATACGGGTTTCTAGGGTTTCTGAGGTTAAGGGTGAGCTTAAGGAGGCTAGGGTATGCACCAACATGTTCCTTATAAAGTGGCTGACCCTAAATTTAGGTTCTTGGAACTCTAAGAGTACGCTGGGCGTACTCAGCCTTGCACCCGCGTCCATGCACGCCTTACGCTGGGCGTAATTCCATCTTATGCTGGGCGTACTCGGCGAGTTCCTAATTTCATACTTGCCCCTCATTTTCCACTTTTCCCACAAGATGACCAAAATATCATTTCTCTTAAATCCCGGGAACTCACAATTAGGTACTCTTAGGAACGGGGCGTTACAGTCGTGCCAGTTCTGTCGCGAAACTTCGACAAGTCATAACTTCTTCGTTATAACTCGGATTTCAACGTTCTTTATATGTACGAAATCCTTGTAATATATACCACAACTTAGTTTAGATTGTTCATTCTAAATAATCTTCTATCAAAAAGTCATTTTTGACGCTTAACGTCTCTAAATTGACTAGCCCCGATCTACGGGTGTTACATTGTGCCTTTATCTTCTACTTTAATTCCAAACTTGAATTAGATTTATGTAACAGCCCGGATTCCCAGGTATTATTTATTCTTCTTAATTTTGGTGTTTTGTGAGGAGACTCGGCGAGTTGGAGCTCAAACTCGTCGAGTATGATCGCGGTTTGGGAAAGGGTTCGTGTTCGGACTCGGCAAGTCCTAAAGGTGGACTCGGCGAGTCCACGTTGTTTAATGAAACCCTAAATTTCAGGGTATGAGACCTATTTAAAGGGGCTTATGGCCGTCATTTGCGGCCACCAACCCCAGAGATAACCCTAAAAGAGTCATGGAGCGTTTTGTGGGAGAAAAGAGGAAGATCCTTGATTATTTGTGGGTGATTTTGCATATAGAAGAGGATCAAGGCAAGAGGAGACTAAAGGAGGTGCTAATCCAGTGATTCCTGAGTCCAGAGACTTCATTTGAGGTAACCATTCGTTCCTTTCTCAGCCCTTGGTGTAAATCTTAGAGTTAGGGCTTCTTTGTGGAATGATTCATGGAGTAATTGGCCTCTTTTTGTGTTGATGCTTTAGATCTGGACCCAAAGAGGTCCAGAGACTCTTTTCCCTCAAGCTTTATGAGTGTTAATGGAGGCCATGAGCTTAGAATAGCATTCTAGAGACCATATCATCAAATAAGGTCCTTGGACCTTTGCATGAGCACCAAGATTATAACTTTACATGATAAATGTGCTTGGAAGGACTGGATCTATGAGTTATTGGAACGGATGTGACCTCAGCAGTGAGTTTGAGTTCATGCATGGCTTAGACTCGCCGAGTCCGAAGAACAGACTCGGCGAGTAGCATGAAGATTGTCCATAACCACTCAGCGAGTGGTCTTACCGAGTTAAGGGTTGACTAAGTGAGTCAGGGAGAGTCAGAGAGGGTTGACAGGTGGACTGAGTCAAGTTGGAACTCGCCGAGTTGTTCTTGAGACTCGGCGAGTTGAGTCGTGGTGGCCCCGCGATTCATGCCAGGTGGAACTCGTCGAGTCAGGGGAGTACTCGACGTGTCAAGAGAGGATCCTAGGGAGTCAGTGAACACGTATAGACTCACCGAGTTGCTCTAGTGCACTCGTCGAGTCCGGTCAAAGTGATCGTTGACCGTTGACCAGAGTTGACTAGTGTTGACTTGATAGGGGTAGTCAACCTTAGTTGTGAAAGTGTTAATTAGAGATATATTGTGTTATAGGAGGATTATAGCTAGGAGGATCGAGCGCAAGTGATTACCGGGATTCGCGAGTTATCAAGATACGCGAGGTGAGTCTTCTCACTATACTTTACCTTGAGTAGGTAATCAGAGTTATGTGACAGAGTATTTGTATGCTATATGTATGTTATGTGTTGTACTACATTATTTCTATGTGATTTATGTTGTGCATGTTTATAAAGTTGGAACCGGAAGGTTCCCAGAGTTAGAACCAGAGGGTTCACAGAGTAGGGTCTACGGGCCCACAGAGTTATAGCCTCGAGTGGCTAATATGTATTATGTGTGGTATTTTGGGGAACTCACTAAGCTTCATGCTTACAGTGTTTTGTGTTATGTATTTCAGGTTTCTCTCGGGATCATGGGACGGCACCGGCTCGATTGTACACACCAGAGAAAGAGTCATGTTTTGAGGATCCTGGTTTATTATGCAAGTAAAAATGGAATTGTGTTTCGTAATTCGATTATGAATGAGATTTTTAAAAAAGTGTTTTAAGAATTAAACGATTATTTTTAATTAAACGATTATTTTAAACAAAATTTTCAAAGAAATAATTTTCTAAAGCGAATAAGAGTTCAAAGAGAGAGCGAGAAAGAGCAGTGTGTACAATCAGCCAGAGCCCGGACGGTGATTTCCCAAAATACCCTTACTTTTGTGTTATGAGATATTTATGGTGCACTTTATGAGATATTATTTCATGCTAAAGACAGGCTAGGTATTCCATATCATAGGACTAGAGTGGCCTGATTTGTGATTCCTTAGCCTAGGAATTGCTGTTATATGCGATGTGCTTTTGAGTATGTGATGAGTGAGAATATTTAGTTGGAATCCTTTAGGGGATTTGAGTAGAGGAGTAATCTAGGGGAGATACCTAGATAAGTACCGTGGTACTTAGAGAAAGAATAGTTAGAACCCGCGAGGGGAAGAGTTGTAGAGTTCGATGGTACTTTCGAGGATGAGCAGAGCAAGCGGAGTTATCACCCATAGTGAGTCATATATATTATTCGATGCTCGAATGCTGCTTGCTTCGTGCTTTGTGGAACTCTCGATGATGGGAGTCAGCTACCAAGCGAATATGACGATATTCAGGAGGTAGATGGCTGGCATCATTAGGAGCTCTTCAGCAACTGATGGCAGAGAAGTGTGGGAATCTAGGAAGAGCCTAGGGAGTAACCTTAGCCAGATGAGTGCGCTGGCAGAGTAGAGAATTTCACTGGGGAGCGAGTGTGCGATGGAATTGGTGAACGGGAAGGTCGAGCAGTTACTTAGGAGCTCCGGGATAGTCCGTGTGGAAAGTATGGGTAGATGTGGCAGATAGTATGGGCCCGTACTACTGAAAGCAGAGGACCCATACTTGATACAGGGAGTATTCTGAAGGTTCTAATGAGCAGATTGAGGAGTGATGTTATGGTTCGAGTACCATACATCTGAGCGGATTGAGAAGTGATGTTATGGTTCGAGTACCATACATCGGAGCAGATTGAGGAGTGATGTTATGGTTCGGGTACCATACATCAGAGCGGATTGAGGAGTGATGTTATGGTTCGAGTACCATACATTGGAGCGGATTAAGGAGTGATGTTATGGTTCGAGTACCATACATCGGAGCAGATTGAGGAGTGATGTTATGGTTCGAGTACCATACATCAGAGCGTATCGAGGAGTGATGTTATGGTTCGAGTACCATACATCGGAGCGTATCGAGGAGTGATGTTATGGTTCGAGTACCATACATCGGAGCTGATTGAGAAGTGATGTTATGGTTCGAGTACCATACATCGGAGCGGATCGAGGAGTGAAGTTATGGTTCGAGTACCATAAATCGGAGCGGATGAAGGAATGATGTTATGGTTCGAGTACCATACATCGGAGCATATTGAGGAGTGATGCTATGGTTCGGGTACCATACACCGGAGCATATTGAGAAGAGATGTCATGGTTCATAGTGAATGATGCTTGTGGTTCTCCGGTTATCCGGTCATGATTGATGAGGTAGAGATTGGACGCTATGGGTTTTAGGCCTGTGGGCCATGATTGAGTTCGAAGAGGCATCCCTTGAGAGGGAGGTCGAGAGCCTATCAGAGTATTTTGGTAAGGAGTTAGAGGGAGGGGAGAATTTCGGTCCGAGTTGAGTAATCAGTCGATAGAGGAGATGTCACCTTCTATGACCTGAGTGGTGCTATTTATGTTCGTGTGCGGAACATGAGAGGCCTGATGTTTAAGTTTCGGGTTTGGGGGTAAAACCCTACAGGTTGTCATTGATGATGATTTTCCATCATAGTATCAGGTAGCATGTGTGCTGCGAGACAGTGATTTACCATGAGTAGATAGTCAGTTGGGACTGAGATAGTCAAGGACCACGTTACACTTGTTTGAGTATAGTAGGGCGTATTGTAGAGGTATTAGTGGGGAGTCCAGTCGAGTTAATCAGTGCAGTGGTTTTTCTATCTATGTTGGGTATTGAATATGGGAGTGGGTCCCTGTTCTTGGGATGATCCATGTGTTCGAACGTCGGTTGATGAGTCGAGGTGGGGGAGTATGATGATTTCGTGGTCCAGTCTATGAGTCAGTGATGTTACTGGAAAATTGAGTTGTTTGGTATTGGATTGGTACAAGACTTGGAATGACTAGAGGCAGTCGTGACGAGAAGTTTTTGAGGATTTCATTTGAGGTTCAGAGTTATGAGATCGATTGATTTCCTTAAAGGGGACTATCGGGCATTGCGTAGCACCTTCCAGGGGCAGGTGCGTTATTGCTGGTGAAAATAGTTCGTGAGGTTGTTGATGTGTCAGATAGTGATGGTTCGAACCCTAAGTGGGGGAGAACCGGGTGGTTTATTGAGAGAACTAGAGATTTGTGCAAGAGCGGTTAGGGGTTGGATGCAGAAACTTGCGGCTTGAATTCATGAGATCAGGGTCATTGGTGATCAAGGAAAGGTGCAGGGCGAGATAATGCATGTGGTGTATGCCTGAGAGAAGGATGGGTGTCTCCACGGCGGGTGGTCAATGGTCAGGAATCTAGTGGTGGTCAGAGTCGTTTCAAGTGGAAGACTCGTAATGATGGTATGGGCAGTTGAGAACTTCTGGGTTGAAATATGGGTAGAAGATTGTTGAGTATCCAACTCCCAGGCTGGGATGTGTATTCTTACTTGAATTTTGAGCAGTAGTGGAAAGGGTTTCGCAGGATCACCAGTGTGTTCTGAAGGGTTAGCGCCTTCCTTGTATTCCAATTGAGTATTTGGATGCACTGAAGTTGTGCATTGAGTGAAATAGGAAATTATTCTGGGTTTCAGAGGAAATGTATTGTTGTATGTGTATGGTGCTGGGAGTAAGGGAATCAATGGTAGAGGCAGGACATTGTGATGCTCTGTTAGGGTGTTCCGTGGTTTCCGCGTATAGCGTCCCAATTTCGGAAGTTATTTAGAGTCTTGGGTTTAAGATGACTAGTGATGTATCATGTATCCACGGTTCCAGTGGGAGCCCTTTGTGTATTGTCATCAAGAGGGATTATTTAAGGAAGTGGATCTTCGCAGAGGTAGGTTCTATGTTATGGCGGTTGCCGCCAGAGTCTGTAATGCATATCGGGGCAAGTGTGTGTGTGTAACTATCTATGATAGTCTTCGGTGCATGAGTTAGTGAACTTAGTGTGGCGTTGTAATGAGAATGAGAGTATAGGGTGATGCTACGGGGAGCTGTAGTACTCACAAGTCAGAGAGAGATAGAGAGTCGTGATGCTACGGGGAGCTGTAGTATTTGCCAGTCAGAGGGTGTTGTGATGCTACGGGGAGCCGTAGTACTCACAAGTCAGAGAGAGAGAATCGTGATGCTACGGGGAGTTGTAGTATTTGCTAGTCAGAGGGTGTTGTGATGCTACGGGGAGCCGTAGTACTCACTAGTCAGAGGTTGTCGTAATGTTATGGGAAGCCATAGTACCCACTAGACGGCAAGAGAGTGTGATGATGGAGTGTTCTCCGATAAGTGCATGATGCAGAAGAGTTTTGGGCTTGAGTAGCCCTAGTGCTGAGTTTTTGGAGCCTAGTGGTTAAACCAGGGCGAGACTGGGGTCTCCGTCTCTGTCGGGAGGGTCATCGAGGCGCGCGGGAGAATATGCGCAGCAGACGCCAGAGGTTAGAGCTGAGTCGATCTTCAATTGGATTGTATTTTTTTTATGAGAAAAAGGGAATTTCGTGACTTGCATGTCACTGGGCCGTGATAGTGGTCACGGGGAGGATGTTAGTGAGATGTTTTGGATCATGTTATGTGTGACCTTTGGGGGTTCAGCTGTGGGGCCAAAAGCTGACCTGGTGCTCGGTATCGAAGATGAATATGAGAAATGAGCTAGAGTTTACCTTGGTGATGTCTGCGGACACTTCAGAGCGAGCGAACGATTCAAATGCTCGAGGATATGTTTCGGGCATGTGTATTAGATTTCGGGGGGAAATTGTGGCCCGTATTTGCCCTTGGCAGAGTTTTCCTACAACAACAGCCATCATTAGTGCATCAGTATGCCACCCTTTGAGCTGTTGTAGGGAAGGGGGTATCGGACCCCATTTGCGGGGGAGAGGTAGAGCAACGTGTGATGGGAAGTACAGAGATCGTGCTTCAGACGTCAGAGCAGATACAACAGGTCAGGCAGAGGTTGTTGACCGCTCAGAGTCGCCAGAAGAATTATGCGGACAGGCGCCGGTCCGAGCTCGAATTTGTGGTCGATGACTTTGTACTCCTGAAGGTCTCTCCATGGAAATGAGTGATTCGATTCAGGAAGAGGGGCAAGTTGGGGCCCCGATATATTGGTCCATTCCGAGTGATCGCGAGGGTAGGCTGGGTAGCCTATCGTTTGGATTTGCCAGCAGAGTTGGGGCAGATTCACGACACTTTTCATGTGTCGCAACTGAGGAAATGTATAGCCGATGAGTCGGCAGTGGTTCCATTAGAGGATATTCAGGTGGATGTGAGCCTAAATTATGCTGAGAGACCAGTGGCAATCAGAGATCAGAAAATCAAGGTTCTGAGGAACAAGGACATACCCTTGGTTTTGGTTCAGTGGCGGCATCGTAAGGGGTTCGAGATGACTTGGGAGCCGGAGCTTGAGATGCGTGAGCAGCATCCGGAGTTATTTGCAGAGCGAGACTTCGAGGGCGAAGTCTAGTTCTAGTGGGGGAGAATTGTAACAGCCTGGATTCCCATGTATTATTTATTCTTCTTAATTTTGGTGTTTTGTGAGGAGACTCAGGGTATCCAAAACCTCTCGCAAGTGCTCCTCATGCTACTTCCGCGTCTTGGAGTAAACCACTATGTCATCAATGAAGACGATCACAAACTGATCCAACATTGGTCTGCACACGTGGTTCATGAAGTCCATCAACACAGTAAGAGCATTGGTGGGCCTAAACGCCATCACCACGAACTCGTAGTGGCCACAACGAGTCCGAAAAGCAGTCTTCTGCACATCCTCGTCTCTAACCCTCATCTGATGGTAGCCTGAATGTAGATCTATCTTGGAAAACCAAGATGCCCCCTGTAGTTGGTCGAAGAGATCATTAATTCTCGGGAGTGGGTAACGGTTCTTCACCGTTACCTTGTTCAACTCATGGTAGTCTATACACATCCGATACGACCCATCCTTTTTCTTTACAAATAGGATCGGGGCTCCCCCAAGGCAAACTACTCGGCCTAATGAATCCCTTGTCTAATAGCTCTTGCAGCTGTGTAGACAACCCATGTATCTCAGGAGGAGCCAACCGATACGGTGCCTTGGCTATCGAAGCCACACTGGGGACTAGGTCGATCCTGAACTTCACTTGACTCTCCGGAGGTATCCCAGGCAGCTCCTCTGGAAATACGTCTGGGTACTCTCGCACCACTGGTACATCACTCACAGTCGCCTTACCCGCCTTTGGGGTATCCATAACATAGGCAACATACCATGTGCAACCCTGCTGAAGGTAGCGCCTATCCCTCACTATTGAACACATAGTTGGTCAATGCTACGACATCTCGCCCTAAATCACCTGCTCTCCCCACTCGGGGTCCTGACATGCAGCAACTGTTGCGCACAGTCGATCACCGATTTCATCCTTGGACTCGTCGAGTTCTACTTCATACAGGTCGAGACATTTTCTCCTTGACTCGCCGAGTTCATCCTTGGACTCATCGAGTTCTTGACCTTTAATTCCAAAGCACGTCTAACTGGCTGTGTCACCTTCTAGATTCAACAAGTTGCCAAGTAATAGAGAAGGTTGGGGAACCACGACCCAACTCGCCAAGTCCTAAGAGCAACTCGTCGAGTCCCCCATGATCTAAATCTATCCAGTCGATTTTAGTCGTGCTTAATGCATCCAAAACATAGACTTGGCCTCCTAGGGTCGATATATCACATAAAGTTTCAAACTTTACGTTCATGCATGGGCTAATTAGCTCAAAAAGTCCTAAATAGTGGTTCATCGGGTGCATGGGACTCCCATGGCCATAAAGTTGGCACCTTTATGCCATGGAGTCCCTCAAAGACTATCGACCTGAAGTCAATACCCCAAAACATGCTTGCATACATGAATGGTTCCAAAAATGGCTCCTTAAAGCCCTAAACTACTCCAAGAAGAGATCTAATAGATGAATGGACAAGGTATAAACTTTACACATCAAATGAGATGGAAATGGAGCACAAACTCTGGATCCACTTGCTTCCTCTCGAACCCACAAGCTTCTTCTTTCTTCTCAAGCTTTAAAATCACCAAAAGTACACAACAATCGCTCAAGAACGCTCAAAATGGGTTTGGGTTTCGAATTAGGGTTTTCTGGACTAAGGGAGGCGATGAGGGAGGCCACAATGGGGGTGTTAAGGCCTTTAAATAGGGTGTAAACCCTGAAAATTAGGGTTTCATTCTGGAAGACTTAGTCGTCGAGTCGAGGCTCCTCGACTCGTCGAGTAGGCTTCAAGTCCCGCATCCAACATATCTAATTCCTACTCGATGAGTTTGGGGTCTCTAACTCGTCGAGTCCCTTAACAAATATTAATAATTCTTATTTAAATATGTACCAGAAAATGGGCGTTACAAATTGATATCACATTCTCCATGCACATGAATGGAAGGTTAGAATACCTTCGCGATTTCAAGTCAATCACTGGTGGTGGACATGTCACATTTGGAAATGATGCAAATGGAACAATATGTGGTTATGGAGTTTTAATAACTGGGAGCTTCTCAAGTCAACAATTAGCTTATGTGGATGGGTTGAAACACAACTTAATCAGTGTTAGACAATTATGCAAAGTAGGTCATTATGTAGAATTTGATGATAAATATTGTTATATCATGACCAAGGACCTTGATACATGTCTTATCAAGTCAAAAGCAGAAGGTACTATGTACCCACTTGATGTCTCTCTGATCATTAGTAGACCACACCTTTGTTTTCTGTCAAAAGTAGTTTCTGAGGCCAGTTGGTTGTGGCACCAGAAAGTTGCTCATCTTAATTTTTGGTATATCAACAACCTGGTTACCGGGGAAATCGTGTGAGGATTTTCTTTCCTCAAAATTGGAAATGACACTTTGTGCCCTGATTATGAGTGTGGCAAAACAACCAAAGGAAGTCATCCGTTAATTATAGATTCGTCAATTTATTAACGAATGGAGTTACTTCACATCGACCTCTACGGTCTATCCATTGTTGCTAGTCTTCACCATAAGAAGTACATCTTAGTCATTGTAAATGGCACACTACAAATCTTGATAAACTTCATCAAGGAAATCGAACTTCAAATAAAGCTTACCATCTGGGATATATGAAGTGACAATGGAACTAAGTTCACAAATCGACCACTGGGTGACTTCTTGGTGTTTAAGGGAATCAATCATAACTTTTAGGAACCATACACACCACACCAGAATGGCGTAGTATAAAGAAGGAATAGAACTCTTGTGGAAGCTACTAGATCAATGCTCAACCTCGCAAATTTGCCTCTCTATCTTTGGGCAGAAACAGTGGTAATAACTTGCTTTGTTTAGAATCGAATCATCATCAATAACCGCCTCAACAAAACTCCAGTGGTAATAACTTGCCTCTCTATCTTTGGGCAGAAACAGTGGTAATAACTTGCTTTGCCTCTCTATCAAACACAGTTGTGGAACATCATCAATCATGACTACACATCTAGACTAGAGATCATCCGCCTGTCCAAAATATAGGAATACCTTATGCAGGTATACAAACCCGTTCTTCTAATGATCTAAGCAAAAATTGTCATAATGCAGCTTTCATGTCATTAACTGAGCCTAGAACCATCAAAGAAGCTCTTCTATAGCATGACTGGATCGTTGCAATGCAAGAAGAATTGGTAGAATTTGAGAGGAAACAATTTTGGAAACTCGTCCCAAAACCAAAGGAACATAATGTAATGGGAACTCGCTAGGTATTAAAAAAAAGTGGATGAATAAGGTGTGGTAATTCAAAATAAATCTCAATTTGTAGCAAAGGATTACAGTTAATTAGGAAGAGTTGACAATGATGAAATGTATTATCTAGTTACTAGGCTAGAGGCCATACGCATCTTCCTGGTGTATGCGGCACATAAGAATCTAAAAGTACATCAAATGGATCTAAAAATCACTTTCCTCAATGGAGAACTGAAAGAAGAGATATATCTTCAGTAACCTCCAGGTTTTGAGAACCTCGATCTTCATCATTACTATTACAAATTGGATAAAACTGATTTGATTTGAATTAAATAAGGATTTCAATTTGGTATTTGTCCTTATCAATTTTCTTTTCCACCAAGTTACCTTCAGCTATAAATACCCCCAGCCTTCTTTGAATCTCTCCTCAATGCTCTCACCTTATAACTGGCATTTTTATCTTCTCATTTCTTGAAATCTAGTGGACTACTCTTATGTGTTGAGACAATAAAATAAGCTCGATAAATTCAAGAATATGAATAAGAATCAAACACAAAGAATTAAGATGAAAGTTGTGATGAATGATTAGAATCAATTCCTTAAAAGAGCTCGATGAAGAAATTCTATTGTAAAGGCACGATGGGAATCACAAAAACGATTATCCCTAATACAATACATGCATGCAGTATTTAAAACCTAACCCTAGCGTCATAAAGATGGATGGACAGGCCTACACCGTAAAAGAGATAACTACATACATAATAAATTTGACAAAATCTAATACACAACCCAACAATCTCCCCATTTGTGTCAAATAAGGAAGGCAGATTCTTCAGTTCTATTCCCGCTTCTGGACCTTGAAGTGCTTTGGCATGAGACTGATTAGGGTGCTGCGAAATGAAATATACCATTTGATAATATTTGCGAAGCATTTCTTACTTGCAACATCGTTTTCTTTAGAGTGACCGATTAACTCCAAAATGTAGTTCAAGCATGAAGTGGAGTATAGATTCTTATCTGAAAGAGAGAAGAAACACCTCTGAACATTTGAACCATCTCTAGCACTCTTTTGAAAAAACATACTCCAATCGTCCATATAAATCCGTCCAAGCTTCACCTTGTAAACATCATACGAAGCTTCTTTGGTTTTGACAACGGGTTTCTTTCGGAGTACTGTCGCTATCTCTACATCCATTTTGCTGACTTCGTGAATGTACAAGACCACCATCCTTTTGAGATGCGTTACAATGGGTTCATATTTATGTTCATCCTTTAGCAATATATGAAACAAAGATATCCAGTCAAACGGGTTAAGGCACGGCAGATATGCGAGCGTAAATTGAAGCACTAGACTCGGAATTCAGAGCTTTCTCAACTTTGTCAAAACTCTGAAACAGGAACGCCTTCGGAGTCGTAGGAAAATAAAGTTGTGAATCCAAAGTTTTTTCCAATTCAAACAAAGTAACTGGTTCTGTCCAGTAAACACTTGGATTGTAGATTGCTTTGTTCAAGATTCGTTCAATTGACCACGGAGGAAAAAAAGATTTTTGAGTTTCCAAAGTATTTTGGGCTTCACGAGCTTCCTTCTCTCGTACTTCAGCTTCCCTGACAATTCTCAAATTATCGTCAATCTCTACATCACGAGATTTTTGCTTAAGCTTTGCATTTTCATCCTCAACATCATCATCAATAAGCTTTTCTTTAGCTTTTGATCATGAAGCTTCATTATCCTTTGGAATATATGACTCTGTCTTTAGCTCATGCTTATCAGAACCTTTCGTAGTTTCTCCCCCTTGTTTTGGAAGAGCATTGGATTCTGAAACACCTTCTATGCGGTTGAGAATGGAGAACACATGCTTGAGTTTGTCAACCAGGTGTTTTCCAACAGAGACCGTGAGTAGAGAATCACAAGTCTCTGTAGTGATAAAGAACATGGCTTGGCATGCGGAATTAAAGCTTGCACAATTGAACATGGTGATTTGGGTGTTTAAGAGATATATTGAATGTATATGGTGTTACAAAAAAGATCTAGATCTAGACTACATAATTAACACACACTTACACACTCACTTCTACATCTCTCAAGCACACCTCTACAAGTGGACAAACCCACCTTATATAGAGGTGTTTACATGTCTCTCTCTCACTCTAAGTAACAAATGGGTCTAAAGGCTAATGCACCACATGCAAGTGGGTTTTACAAAAGTCAAACATTTACAAAGTCATGAATGAAGAACTTTGCACCCCAACATTCTTCCCCTCAAAGTTAGGAATGAATGACCCACTTCAAATCTTCCAAAATCAAGCACTACGCGGTTCGAGCCTCAAAGGTGACACATGTCGAAACGAACTTCAATCTTCAATTCTTTCATGACTCTTCAATTTGGGCTCTAGGATGTGAGACCTTACAAACCGAGCAGCAACGAATGATTAAGAGTATTCCAAACTCCAAATAATCACCCAAAAGTTGCGCATAAAAACACACACCAAAAATCTTCAATAAAACCAAACCCATTTCGAATACATCACTTCCGAACTTCCAATTACATCATCTCGTAGCTTCAAAACTTCAAGATCACTTCGGTCTTCAAATCCGCGTAATATGAAAAATTCAAGTTCGAATTTCCATATAAAACTTCTCCCCCTTTTTATAATCGAAATTTCATTATAAAACTCCAAAGGAAAAAGAACGTGCTCTATTCGGAATTTTTCGTGTCAAAACTCCCCCTTAACATGTGGCATAAACTTTGTGCTTCAATCCGGAAAATCCAAAAAATATTGAATTTTTAGTTTCGTTCACGGATCGCCTTTAACAAAATTTCTTAAAAATGGGTAGAAATTGTCAATTTCAAAATTCTGTAGTGACCCGTTGCGCCCAAAACAGCAAAATATGCAAAACTCTCCCCCTTTTCCAAAGTTGGGTAGAAAGCGTCAATTTGCACAAACTACAGGGGCCTAAAATGCACTTTCTTCAATTTTCAGCAAAAATAGTCATTTTTCGAATTTGGGTGAAAAGAGCCAAAAATTCGAAGTTTCAGGGACCATCTTCGAAAAATTTCGAATACGAAGCATGCCCACAAAATTCGAAGCTTCCAAAAAATTTCGAATTTGGGTGAAAAGTGTCAAACATTCAAAACTTGTGTTAATTTTCGAAGTGACAAAAATTCGAAGATTCAGGGTCCGTTTTCGAAACTTTTGCTTTTTCATGCCATACATACGAAGACGGCAAAACATACGAAGCTGTTTTTTTTTATAATTTGAGAAGTGACAAAAATTCGAAGGTTCAGGGATCGTTTTCGAAAATTTGCCATTTCATCAAATCATACGAAGGTTTTGATCATTCCATTTGTCAACCATTCGAAACAATAAGGGCCATTTTCCTTCTTTTTAATTCATACGAAGACTTAAGCATACGAAGGGGATACGAAGACTTGTTCATGAACAGTAATGAACAATAAAACTCTTCGTAGAAATTTTCAATATACACCCTTCGAATTTAAAACACTCTTCGTTTGAATCTCCAATAACCCCTTCGTAAATTCACCATTATACCCTTCGTATGAAATACGCTTCATTTGCTCTCACCCCTTCGTTTCTTAATCACCAAAAACCTCTTCGAATCAAGCTTCCATTTACGAGACCCATCAAACATTCTTCGTATATCAAACATTCGAAAATCGACATCATACCCAAAAACGACTTTTTCTTCCCCAATTTCGTTTCTCAGTATGAACAAACACAGAGACCATTCGTACAAAATCATCAACTATCCTTCGTATCTTCAAAATCCAAACCCACTTAATCATTTACCCTTCGAATATCATTCAATTTCCCTTCGTTCAAACTCCCAATACCAGCTAACCATTCGAAACAAAATATGAAGACCCTTCGTTAACAATAACTCCATTTGTTCTTCATCATTCGGAAATCAAACAAACTCGCACAAAATGGAAAAACCTTCGTACATCAACATTGATTAAACTATCGATCGACTTCAAGGCTTCAACTTCAGTTGATATCTAACAACAAAAGAACATTGATCCTTCGAAATCAAAAACCCAAATCATCTATTGATCTGTTCGACATCAATTATCGACCATCGATTAACCGTTCATCCTTCACTTTTATCAATCGTTTTCTGATTTCAGTTCTAAGTCGATTAAACCCATTTCGATCTTGAGCCTTGATTTGTTCGACCTTTAAAGCAGTTACTCACTTGAAATCAAACTTGCAATCATCGACTTTTAATCTCATCATTCACAATCAAATCAACCCAAACTAACCATGCCGACACCCAATTTATCCAATTATCACAACATACGAACTTCAAATCAACGATTTCTAGTCAAGTCGAAACCAAATCAATAAACTCATATCTACATTAGCAAGCTTATTTCATCTTCAATTACTTCATTGGTATTGACAATCGTTCTTGAGTGTTCATCAAAATCAAAGAATTAATTGATGATTTCTCAAGATCTAGATCATCATCTTTAATCGATTCACTAGTTTTGATTAACAATTGCTTCAAACCGATTGATCAGAAATATTGAATCGAAATTGAAATTCAAGATACAAACAATTAAAGATCGAGACATGAGTATCAAATTGCTTATTCCTGTAAACGATGTCGAACAAAAGTGAATAAGGAGTTAAATCGATTTAATGAAATTTTGGGCTCACATTATGTTGTTATCGGATCAAAAGAAAATGTATGGGCTCAAAAATATGAATATATTGGATCATTAATGGATTCATGAACAGTAACATATTCATGTTCGGATCTTATACTAAATGAATTTTGATCATTAATGGATTCATGAACAGTGAACCTTAATTGATTGGTTTTGGTACAAATTTTGATTCAAATGAATATTTGCAAACTGAGAATCAAATCAAACGAACAAATATGAAATTGGATTAGAACTTGATCAACAAAAAAATTATTGGATCACAACAAATGGATTTTTCAATGAAAATTTGATCCAACGAGTCAAACGATCAAAAATCAAAAACGTAACGCACGAATTCAACGAGATTAAGAGAGATCATAGAGAGAGACTCACCAAAATTGTTCAAATTGCGACAAATATTGCCAAACCGAGAATCATTCTTCAATAATCACCTTGATCTTGAAGACCCGCTCTGATACCAATTGTAGTGACAAAGAACATGGTTTGGCATGCGGAATTAAAGCTTGCACAATTGAACATGGTGATTTGGGTGTTTAAGAGATATATTGAATGTATATGGTGTTACAAAAAAGATCTAGATCTAGACTACATAATTAACACACACTTACACACTCACTTCTACATCTCTCAAGCACACCTCTACAAGTGGACAAACCCACCTTATATAGAGGTGTTTACATGTCTCTCTCTCACTCTAAGTAACAAATGGGTCTAAAGGCTAATGCACCACATGCAAGTGGGTTTTACAAAAGTCAAACATTTACAAAGTCATGAATGAAGAACTTTGCACCCCAACAGTCTCGATGATATTATTCAAGTAAGCATTCACATCGTCATCAAAACTCTTTATCACAGCTTTCTCAGACTTAAGCTCGTCAATCTACTAGTTCGCATAAGACAACTTCACAGAAAGAACTTTCATCTTCTCAGTTTTGACTGCGAGTTCATCCATAATCTTGTTCTCAATGGTCAAATCGCATTGAAGCTTGTCAAGATTGGAAGTAATGGATGTTTGCAGTTTAGCATGATCATTTTGAATTTCAGTTCGAACCTTTCCAAGAGCTGTTTTCTCGGTTTGAAGAGTTGCATTGAGACCAGATATCACGTTATTCACATTTGTTGTGTTCGATTCGAAAGAGTTTTGGAAATTACTCATGAAAGATGTAAAATCAAAAAGTAGTTTATTGACTTTTTCGTTTGTATCCTTGCAAGTCTTCTCAGAATCAGCAACTGCTTTGTTTGTGAGGGTAAGATTCGCAGCATGCTCCTTTTTAAGTGTTTCAAAGAAGGATTTGACAGAAGCCTGGGAGTATTCACTACTGGATGAGGCTTTGGTGGACTCAACCAGAGAATCTAACTTGGTATTTAGGGCCTTGAACTGCCCTTTTGTCATTGGAGCATCATCTTCATCACTCTCTTGTTGTATAGTGAATAGGCTCATAATGGAAGTCCTGAAAGTCATCAAAACTATCCCCAAAAACTGTATTTGGATCAGTTGTCGTAGAGGAGAGATAGGTGGAGAAATTAGACCAACAGTGACACCAAAAGCACCTCCCCCATATCAGATACGTTGACAGTGACCAGCGGTGTATTAGTGATAGTTGTTGTTGCAGTGGATTTAGTGAAAAGGGGAGTAGATTGCGCAATAGAGATCTGGAGTTGCGAAAACCCCACAGATACATTTGGCTACGGAGCAATGGTGATTGGAGTGGTAGTAGCCGTTGAAGATAATGGAGGAATGAAGTTCTGAAAGAAATCATCAGTGATTGGAACTGAAGTAAGCATAGTAAAGTTTACCTCCGGATTGGTTTGAATAGGCTCCGAAGCCATAGGTTGCGAAGATGCAACCATGTCTTCATGTTCGTTCCTGGCTTGGAGATCCTCCAAATGAATTTGAGAATCTGATTCCTCTTGAGTAACCGGTGAAGGATACTTTGGCTTGCGAGCTGCTCATTTGACTTGCGTCTTCGGACTGGCAGTTGGTTCGGAGGGACCAGCTTTTGCCTTTCGCTTCCCACCCTTCTTCGACTTGTTCGCTTCTTCCAAATCCTTTTGTATTGTAGGGGTTAAAGGACGAGGTCCACATGCAGGCCTTGATCGATACTCATTTATAATTGCGGTGTCGGCAGGAGCATAGTTGAACATCATTTCTGGAATAGAGTCGATAAATGCAAACTTCGTAAGATCAACTAAAAAAAAGTTTGAAGTATGAAGAATAGGGATGGATGCGATGATAGACCCTTTGACCAATGGAATGTTGAGGCGAGTAATGGCCCTCTGAATGACGAGTGACCAGAAACGAGCACATGAAATCTTTGAGTATTGTGTTGAGGAAACGGTGCTTGGAACCAATTGTGCTCAAAGGACGGAACCATAGTCCAAGTTGATCCCTTAGTATAATCCATAGAGAATTGTGTAGAAGAGCTTGCTCGCACTATCCGAACCTATAATTTGTCCTGAAAAACTCTTGAAAAGCATAGTAAACAGCCCGTTCCACATTAGAGGAAGATTAGGCTTCCTGAACTTCGACAAATTCGTTAGGGTGTCTGAATAATGCATCTGATAAAACATCTCTAAAATAGCAGCAGAGGAGATGGAATCTGGATCAACAAGATCCCTACCTTTAACAAACCCTAACAATCGACTAAACCTTGACTTGGAGATATGGGTTTTTTGGGTATCAATTTCGAAGGTAATGTTGGCTTCACCCTCTTGATAGCTAGTAGTGGAGTATGCTTTGGAGAGGTGAACCAAAGGAACATTCTCAACCATGGTGAGCGTCGGTGCCAAGGGTGAGTGACGAAGATACTCGATCATTGGTTGAAGAGACACAACATATTTTGATGAGTTGAGATTGAGGATCAAATTCTGGTTAGCCTTGATGTTAAGCAGTGTTGATTGAGCCATTCGCTTAGCCACAGAAGGAGATTCAGAGGAGGCAGCCATTGTTGCAGGTGAAGAAGATGAACAGTGTGAGAGAGTTTTCACCAGGAAAAATTTGAAGTTTTTGAAAGTGGTAACTAATAATGAAGCGACAATTTCCCTTTTATATGGTATGATAGGATAGAGAAATCCAATGTTTGGCACTCCACATTCCTGATAAAGTAGTCTAGAAAGGCGTGATAGTTGTTGTGTGTCTGGCGGCGTAACTGACAATGTGATGTCAGGAACAGTGTGGGAATATCACGCGCCTAATTTCAAATATTATCCCATCAATTTCATTGTTTCATTTCTGCGTGTTCGCAACGTTTCGCCAATACTTGATCTCCGAATCTGAAAGTAACCATTTGGAATAATTAAAACCAGACTTTTGAAAAATCTTAAATATTTTTGTGCAAGAGTATGCCAAAGATAAAGAAATAAATCAAAATAGTTATGTGGGATTCTAGTTGTATCACAATGGACATAAAGCAGATGGATCCCGAGCAACGATCTCTTCCTTAGGAGTTGAGAGAGACTCGGAAGTGTCTGTGTGGTATCCCGTTGAATTACGATCATCTTTTTGTTGAGAAATGGTGAAAGGCTTCTTCTCATTTAGACTTAAGGGTGGCTTTGTCTTCAACCAAACTCTAAAACTCAATATAAGTCTGAACGTTCGGAAGAAGTACTTGGCTGACCAGTGTAGCCAAAAAAACAAGTATGCTTTGGGATTATTTCAGTGGCTGAACAATTTGGAAATCTCAAATAAAAAAATAAAAATTGGATCTCATGGGAAGAAATTTCTTAGGTCAAGAACATCTCATTAAGATCTCGCAAAAATAAAAAATGATGAGATTTCTTGGTACAAACTATGAAGGTTGTTACTCGTCAATTCCATGGTGAATTATCTAGAACATATTATTTTTTCACTACCAATTCAGAGATAGGTTTTAGATTTTTGGTTTCACTCAATTCGTGGTAATAACGAATTCGAGATCATAAACACAGATGTTGTGTAACCATAAACTTCAGTGGTAATTTCTGAGAGTCTCAAGATTTATGTTTATGAAAGTGAAAATAATGGAGAATTGTTTGAGGTGGTTTCGATGATGATTTGTACCTCTGCTATTACGAATGACCAAGCAATCAACTCTTAACTCATGTGAGAAGAGTAAGGTAGCTCAATGACTTATGCGAATGAACAACCTATTTGGAAAGAAACGATTGGTATTATCGATTCATTAAGGCTTCAAACATAGAGTCTCAAAGGCTTTGGACAGCATGCAACAACATGCTTCTAGGGACACTTAACTAGTGCAAAGATTCGTAGCTACATATCTGCCCCATTATTCCGAATTGAGACGAAATAGCACCTTAAAACAAATTATAAAAGCAACATACAAATAAACAAAATATTTTTGGAAATTTTAATTTTCTTAAAAGATAAAACGTAAACAAGAAAGAAAATATTTTTGTATTTTGGATTTTCTTGAAAAAGAAATAAAAACGGATAATTAAAATATTTTTTATTTTGAAATTTTTCTAAAAAAGAAATAAAAACAAAAAATTAAAATATTTTGGGATTTTGTGATTTTTCAGAAAAAGAAATAAAAATAGAAAATTAAAATAATTAAAATACATAGTATACAAAGGATATATGATGTGTCGAATTTCAGATGAACAGTGGGATCCGAGTCACTCCCAGGCCTCGGTCTCATTCGCAGTGTGAACGGACTCTGAATCGCTCTGAGCGTTCGGACCCATTTGCAGTGAATTCTTACTAACTACGAATATGGTTTCGGAACAGATTCATTTTCAATCATTCCTAAGCCTTGAAAAATTCGATTAAAGGCTTGTTCAGGTAAGGCCTTTGTAAAGATATCAGACAATTGATCAGCAGATCTCACAAAGTGAATTTCGACATTGCTATCCTCCACATGATCCTTAATAAAGTGATACCTCAGTGCAATATGTTTAGTCTTTGAATGCTGCACTGGGTTGTGGCAAATGCGAATTGCACTTTCAAAATCGCAATATAAAGGGATTCTCTTCATATTAATTCCATAATCCCTTAGCTAAATTTGGATCCAAATGACTTGCGAGGTGCATGAGGCGGCTGTTATATACTCAGCTTCAATGGTGGATAGGGAGACGCATGTTTGCTTTTTCAATTGCCAACTTATGAGTTTTCCATCAAGAAACGGGCATCCTCCAGTTGTATTTTTGCGGTCAAGACCGCATCCACCAAGATCAGCATCTGAGAATGCTTGCACAAAGAACTTCGAGCTAGAAGGGTACCAAATTCCGAGTGAGGAAGTTCGTTTAAGGTATCAGAATATGTTTTTAACTGCAGTCATGTGGGGTTCATGATGATTTTCTTAAAACCTGGCACAATAGCAAATAGAATACATAATGTTTGGACGACTAGCGGTTAGATACATCAATAAACCTATCATTTTTCGATATAAAGTCATGTCAGCAGTTGGTTTGTCCAAAGACGGTGTTAGCTTCATTCGGAATGCCATTGGAACCTTAACCTTTGAATCCCCCACCATTCCAAACTTTGCAAGTAAGGTCTTTGTCTAATCCTCCTGATTTATAAATATATCCTCTGGACTCTATCTAATATTCAAACCAAGGAAAAAGTTAACCGGACCCATGAAGCTCATCTCAAACTTAGTTTCCATCAACTTTCAGAACTCAGCAGTTAAACCGAGATTAGTTGATCCGAAAATGATATCATCATCGTAAATTTGGACAATCATTAGACGGTCACGATCTTTCTTGCGAAAGAAGGTTAGTTCGATCGATCCTTGTTTAAATTTAGCCTGTTTTAAAAATCGAGTAAGGATTTCACACCATGCTCGTGGAGCTTGCTTCAGACCATACATAGCCTTATCCAAAATGTAGGAGTGGTTTGGATACTTTTCATTAACAAACCCTGGTGGTTTTTACACATAGACTATTTCTTCTAACTCGCCATTTAAGAATGCACACTTCACCCATTTAATACACTTCAAAGTTCTTGTGAGTTGCATATGCTAAGAAGATGAGAACAGACTACAGTCTTGCTATAGGTGCGAAAGTTTCTTCATAGTCAATACCTTCTTCATGGAAATATCCCTTTACAACCAACCAATCCTTGTTCTGAATTGAATGCTCCCCCTGAAGCGGTGTTGGGGTAGAAGTGAAACCCTCCCCCTGAACTGGAGCATTCGTAGCTTGTTGGTGTAGATGGAATCTCAGAGGCCTTCGAACTGGGTTGCTCGTTTTCAAGATTCTTCTCTTTCTGCTATGTACTCTAATTCACACATTGAATCAGCTACAGTCTCCTGTTTGGAACTTTTCCATGTTACTGCTCCTCCATTTAGGGTAAATACACAGCTCGACTAAGAGCAGAAATTATCTTTGTCGGTCTGAAAGCTGGCGTCACTATACCCTGTCACTCTTAAGTCATCACCCCCACCATGGGTAAGGACCCAGTCCTTAGTCCTTCGCAGGTACTTAAGAATGTTCTTACCTGCCATCCAATGAGCTTTACTAGGATTCCCTTGATAACTGCTAACCATGCTCAAAGCAAAAGCCACATCAGGACGAGTACATGTCATAGCATACATGATCGAGCCAACTGCAGAAGCATATGGTACTCGGCTCATTTCGGCTATCTCGGCATCTATACTCGGACTTTGAGTCTTAATCAGTTTGGTATTACTCTGGATAGGCAGTTCACCTTTCTTAGAACTCTCCATGTTGAAACGTTTCAACACTTTGTCCAAGTAGGTAGTTTGACTAAGTCATATTAGTCTTTTACTCCTATTTCTAATATCCTTATCCTTAGAATGTAAGTAGCTTCCCCAAGGTCCTTCGTAGTGAAACATTTCCCAAGCAACGACTTAACCTCCTGTAAGGTCGGGATGTTGTTTCCTATGAGCACGTATGTCATCCACATACAATACTAGAAAGCTAACTATACTCCCACTAGATTTGACGTATACACAGGACTCATCCTCGCTTCTCGAAAATCCAAACTCTTTTACTTTCTCATCAAAACAAAGATTCCATCTACGAGATGCTTGTTTCAATCCATAAATGGATTTCTCAAGCATACACACTCTATTAGGGTATTTGGCATCGACAAAACCCTCTGACTGATTCATGTAAACATCTTCAGCCAACTTCCCATTATATAATCATGAAACGCAGCTATGGCTAGCATAACCCTTATAGAATTGATTTTGGCCACTGGTGAGAAGGTCTCGTCATAGTCAACTCCAGGAGTTTGAGTAAAGCCCTTCACAACCAATCACCCCTGTAAGTGTGTGCTTTCCAATCCATGTCGGTCTTCTTCTTGAAGATCCACTTGCACCCGACCGTCTTACGACCTGGTACATTGTCAACCAAGTTCCAAACTTGATTGTCATACATGGACTGAATTTTGTTGTCCATCACCTCTTTCCATTTTGCAGACTCGGGAACTGCCATGGCTTCATTGAAGTTAGATGGCTCATCCAAATTTACCAATCTACTATCACTGATAAATGTATCACCTTCTGTAATAATATCAAAACCATAAAACTATGGTGCCATCTTAACTCTACTGTTATGTCTCAGAGGTAAGGACTCGTCAACCGGTTCAACAGGAGTTTCCTCCTTAGGTTGAGCGCTAGTGTTTGAGGTTCCTTCATCACTTAACTCTTAGCTCTTCAAGGTCAATTTGCCTCCCACTGTCCTCTTGGCATATGAGTTCTCTTTCGTGAAAAACCCATCCTCGCAATGAAGACAACATTGTCACTTGGTCTATAGAAGAGATATGGACTTCTGTGGATAGCCGATGAAAATACAACGCTCACTACGAGGTTCAAGCTTGTCATGAGTCTCTCATCTTACGAAAGCCTCGCAACCCCAAACCTTGATATATGCTAACGAGGGAACCTTCCTTGTCCACATCTCGTGAGGTGTTTTGGTAACCTTCTTAGTTAGGACTAGATTAAGGATACGGGTGGTAGTCTTTAAGGTATACCCCCAGAATGAGATAGGTAACGAAGCTCGAATTGTCATAGAACGAACCTTGTCCAACAAGGTTCGATTGCGCCTCTCAGCCACACCATTAAGCTGTGGTGTCCTAGGTGGCGTCAATTGTGAAACAATTCCACATTCCTTAAGATAGTCGTGGAACTCGATACTAAGGTACTCACAACCTCGATCGGATCGGAGCATCTTTATCTTCCTGCCCAGCTGATTCTCCACTTCTTGTTTAATCTCTCTAAACTTTTCAAAGGTTTTTGACTTGTGCTTGATTAAGTTGACATAACCATATCTAATATAATCATCAGTAAAATTCACATAGAATCGGTTAGCATCCCTTGTGGCAAATATGAAGGGTCCATACACATCGGTGTGTATGAGATCCAAACAAACCCTCACCCCTTTCACATGAACTAGTGAATGGTGACTTGTTCATCTTTCCAATCAAACAAGATTCACATTTGTCATCCAAATTTAAGTCAAATGACTCCAACACACCATCATTTTGGAGTTAGGCTATGCGCATCTTGTTCACATGTCCAAGACGACAATGCCACAAGCATGCTTTATTCAAACCATTGGACGAATCGATATGCAACACATTATTTCCTAAGATACCAATAACCATCACAGTTTCATACATACCATTACAAGGAAATGCTTCAATATAAAATTTACCATTATAAAAAGCATTAATAGAACCAATTTCATTATTAAATGAAAATCTAAAACCTTGTTTATACAAACCATGAAAAAAAATAATGTTTCTCGCCATATCTGAAGAGTAGCAACAATTATTCAAATCTAATTCTAACCCACTACTAAGCATTAAAGAATAAGCTCCAATATTGGTTACAGGAGACGCTTTCCTATTCCTCATGATTAGGTTCATCTTCCTGTGCTCCACATCCCTACTTCTTTTTAGTCAATGCAAGTCAAAATAAATGTGAAAACCACACCCTGTATCAAGGACCCAAGAATTAGCATGTGATGAGTTATTATACAGAATCATATAAATACCTGCGAAGGTGGGCTTTATCTTCCCATCTTTGATATCCTGCAAGTATTTAGGGCAGCTTCGTTTCTAGTGCCCTTTTTCATGACAATGGAAGCACTCTGCTTCCTTTGGATTGGAAGAGGAGTTAACAATACCACTTTTGGTCCCAATAGAAGAGGATCTGTAACGGGAATTTCCCTTGTGGCTCTTAGAAGGAGCCTTTCTCTTTTTCCCTTTCCCATGTCCAATTTCCTGGACTGGGGCAGCAATAGTAGTATGAGTGGGAACAACATATTTGCCTTTCAAACTACTTTCAGTAGTTCTCATTACGCCTTAAAGTTTGCTTAGAGTGACCTCCTCCTTGTTCATTTGATAAGTCATTCTAAACCGATCATAACAATGAGGTAAAGAATGTAAGATAATGTCAATGGCTAACTCTTCATCGAATTTGACATTCAACTTCAACAAGCGGTCCACAAATCTTTGCATCTTTTACAAATGGGCCATGATAGACTCTCCATCCTTCATTTTTGTTGTTATCATGGAGGAAATGATTTCATACATTTCCTGTTGGACACTTTGATGATACATTTCCATCAAATCTTGGTGCATCTCAAAATGATAGTTGTCCTCATAGGACTTTTGGAGTTCAGCTGTCATAGTGGCAAACATGATACACGACACCTTTGTCGCGTCCTTCTCATGAGCTCTATATTCAATGACCTCTTCAGGAGTGGAAGTTGTTTCATCCACCTCCTTGAGGTCTTTATCAAGGACATATTCCTTGTCCTCATAACGAGTGACCATCCGAAAGTTCTAAATCCATTCATTGAAATTCGATCCATCGAAAATGACCCTCCCACACTAGTTCATGAAGGAGAAAGAGTCGGAGCAGTGGGAGCTAGAAGCGGTGTTGGAAGACATCTGAAAAGAAAGACAAAGCTTTGATTAGATAATAATCCTTAACATAACACTCAAATGAAATATCAAGGCTAGGACCCAACACAATATTTTCCAATTCGGAAGAGGGATGTCGTAATCCAATTGCAAATATTTGAAGGTAGGTAAATGATGATTTACCAATTTCCCCCATGAAAAACGAAAAAGAGTATTAAGTTTTAAATGAATTGAAATTCCTAGATTCTTTTGAGATTCATTGAAATTTTCAATTGCATGTTTAAATCTTGATTGTTCCCTTCAAGTTTGTGACATGGATACCAAGGATCACAAACAAGGTGTGAATAACCATGCAAATGTACTTGGTACTCTTGATGTCATTTATCATCTAATCAATGTTCCGGTAACTCACACACGCTCCATTGATCTATGATAAACATCAAGATACCCTTTGCCACCCTTGTTAGTCCCAAATTAGTGTGTCAGTTAACCACACACGCTCCACTAATGACTTGGCAAGGTGCAAAGTGCAATTTCATGGAATAGCACCATTTTCACATTTTTCCTAAAGTAACTAAAATTGGGAATCTATAAAAGTTTAGTTACTTTATAATATCATTATACTTATTAATGAGGATTAATGTCCTATCCTACTCGTTTGGCTAACGACCCTCCACTAGTCAAGGGAGCGGTGGGTGAGAGTGGGCACCCATTCAATCGTCATTTTATAGGCAATTTCCTTATACCCCCTTATAGACTAACGGTAAGACTAATTTGTCTTATACATATATATAAGTATTAATCTTTTAATATTATAATAGTATAAGGGTTGAATTTTAAACTTTTAAAACCTAGGGTTTAGAATTAAAGTTTCATGAAATAGACTTTTAAAGTTCCAAAACTTGAGGGCAAGTTTTGTAACTCTTCAAAACCTTTTGAGTTCCATAACTTATGGAGTTAATGTTTAATGAGTGAGACTTTTCATATTCCATAACTTGAGGCCAGGTTATGAAACTCTTCAAGAAACATTTAGATCAAAATTTTAAACTAATACAATTATCATATAATTTATCATTTACCAATTTGACCTAATTTAACTTATATAGCAAGATGATTCAAATTCTACAAATAATTAGTTTTTCACAAAATCATGTAATTATCTTAAAATTTGACAAGATAAACACAATTCAAATTTTACAAATAATTAGTTTATCATATAATATAGTAATTATCTTAAATTTTGACAATTATCTTTTAATTAAGACGAGGATAATTATTTTCATAACATAAAATTGAATATTGATCAACAAAGCAATTTATAGTAGTTATCCAAATCCAAATTAAGCCAAGAAATCTGAAATTTGTCATCAGACCCGTCACCACGTCGTGGCATGCATTGCCACGTCATGGAAATCATGCAGAATCAAATTTGACAGGTTTTCTAGCTTTGAAAATAATACAATTGCATCAATATAACAGAAAACACCTTAGGCTCTAATACCACTGATGGGTTTTAAGTACTATAACACTCCTATGGTGCACATGCAGCCCTAGTTTCTTTGGATCTATTTTTTTCTCTAATTATACATGCAATTTTAATTTTTCCAAAGCATGAAGCTTAACTAGCATACAACTTGATATTTGAATCATAAAAACTAGTTAGAAGATTACCTCTTGTTGTAGCTTGATGAATCTGGCCTTTCAAGAGCTTAACACCCAAGTGTGATGCCTCAAATGTTTCACAAAACACCACCAATAATTGGAGGATTATGAGAGAGAGGTTGGAACACCAAAATCGGCTATATGCTTCTTAGAACACTTGTGTGTCCGATTATAGCTAAGGGGTTACATATATATAGTGTAGAATTCCAAGAGTCTCATGTAAACCCTAATTCTAACACTTAGGCTTATGATCCATAACTCATACGGACTAACTCTTCATGGAATCTCACATAAACTTAGCCCATCAAGGATCAATAGCCCAAACCATATGTATCACTAATTTACAGTCCCCATTAATTTAGTTAGTCTCTGTTGATCACTAAATTAATTCCAAATTAATTCTTGATCAATACTAATTAAATAATATGATTTCTCAATTAATATATTATACTTATAATATATCAATAAATCACAAATAACCTCTTTCTCAAATACCCATCTATCAAATTGTTCTGGTGAATGCAACCCAAAATGGACCATGCTACTATCGGGTCAAGTACATATCAATTATACTTATGGGCTTAGACACTTAATCCAACAGTTATTAGGACTCAAATTTTTGGTTTGGACTTAGGGTTTAAGCATTAAGTGCTTAATGGCAAAAGTGGGATTAAGAGGGAAGTACGCTGGGCTAATCGATGCGCAATCGCGCGAGTTCATCTCATCGAAGATTACTCATAGAGTTTTTGAATGGACATTGGTGCTCTTTCATTCATCCAAGGAAGGGATTTTGGGAGCTCTCGATAGTAGTCTCGGAGCCTTTTGAGCTAGAATTGTCGCGGGGCAGTTAGGGCTCATCTGGAGCCCAAAGCCTATGGATCCCTAGAATCCTTCAGGAAGGAGGATCCTACTGTTAGTTCCTATCATTGGGATCGGAAGGGAGTGTTACACCATATCCTCAGGATGGTCGAGGTAACTCAAGAGGAGGTGGTTAGGATTCCTTCAGATGTTTGCAGGTATGTTATCTTCTGCCACTTCAAGTGGATATCGGGACTTTGTATCGCTTTGGAATTTTGATTGAGTTTGAATAAGTTAGTTCCCGTGTCGGTTCTCTGCTATTGTCTGAGTTATCAAGGATTGTCATATGTCATTCTACACGTCGAGGTGTCTTTGAGGAATCTTCAGATGGACATATCTTGTAGAGTGGGTCCCACGTGTACCGTTATTGTTCCGTGTCTTTGTCGGAATATGTTCAGGAGTATTGCCCAGAGGATCTTTGGTCAGGAGTTAGTGGGATAGTTCTCTAGTTAAGTAAGGGTTCAGTGGTTCTGTCATCTGTTCGGGTATAATCGACATCTTCCTATGGAAGAACTTTGTAGTTCAAGGAGCTACCGTTGCTAGGAAAGGAATGGTAGCATGAAGATGGTGGTGTCAGTTGTGTGAGTTGTTTGTTCATTAGATGTGTCAAGGGAAATCGTACATTCTCATGGACTGTTGGTTAGAGTTCAATGATTCGTTGAGGATAGAAATTAGAGTAGAGGTTCGTTTGTACCTGGAAAGAGTTATGGTTCTTAGTCGTCAACATAAGAACTCAAGGAATTGGAACGGTATCATGGAAGGTGATTTGGATTATCGGACTGGCTAAGGTCTCAATAGTATTCTTCTGGATCAGGATTTGGGTAATCATTGAGATTGGCTTATGATGGAGCACTAGTTGTTAAAAGCTAGTTGTCATTGGGTCGATCGTTGTAAGGTAAAAAGGATTGGGAATCGTTCAATTCTCGTGTGCGTTGGTAATTTAGTCGATTCAAAGTGGGTGAGAATCATTCAGGTATTCAGGAGCAGGAGCAATTATGACACTAGGATGAGTTTCGCATCCCCGTCAAGGAGGAGGACAGCCCAAGTGGTTTTTTGGTTTGAGGGTTACGTAATTTGGGAGTTCAGTAAAACTCCCTAACTTGTGAATCATGTCTTCTTGGTGCTTGATAGCAGACTTTGGGGAATCAGGTTGGGGTTCCAGTCATGAATTGATTTCAGTTTGCGTGTTCGGTTAAGTGCGTTCTCGACTCTGTGTACGTTTCAAATTAATAAATAAAGGGTAAGGCATTAGGTTGCAGTTATGTTAAGGCAAAATTGTTGTAAGACTATAGGGAGTCGTAGCATTCAATAGTGGATCTCATGAACCGGGTGTGTAGGCCCATTTTGGATCGATCGGTGATCCTTTTCATTGATGACATTTTGGTATATTCGAAGACTAGGGAACAACATGAGGAGCATCTCCGGAAGATTCTTGGGGTGTTGAGGATGGAGAGGATTTATGCCAAATTCTCCAAGTGCGATTTCTTGTTACGAGAGATCCAATTATTAGGACATCTCATCAATCAGAATGGTATTTTGGCTAACCCAACCAAAAGTGATTTAGTAATGCAGTGGGAGGCGCCAAGATGCCCATCCGATATTAGGAATTTGCTTGGCCTGATAGGTTATTATCAGAGATTTATCGGGGATTTCTCCAAGATTATTGTTCCTCTCACCAAGCTGACAGGAAGGATTTTGTTTTTATTTGGGGGCCTGAGCAGCAGGCATCATTTGAGACTTTCCACCAGACATTGTGTGAGGCTCCGGTGCTAGCCCTCCCGAAGGGGGTGGAGGACTTCGTTGTTTATTGTGATGCATCGATATCAGGATTAGGTGTTGTGTTAATGCAGAGAGGGCATGTGATCATATATGTGTCAAGGCAGTTGTAGCCTCATGAGATGAGGTATCCCACCCATGATTTGGAATTGGGGGCGGCGATATTCGCCCTCAAGATTTGGTGCCATTATCTCTTTGGTGTTCGTTGTACCATTTACACAAACCATAAGAGCTTGAGCTACCTTATGTGTAACATCTTGTTCCGAATTGTTCCTATTTTGAATTAGATCAAAGGATGAAGTGCGATCAAGCTACGGATACCTGAGGGGTTGGGTTTTGGACCCAATTATAGTTCAGTAATGTACCTTAGATTGCTCAGGTATTCAGTTTGAGTTTTTGGATCAAAGGGTATTTCGGTAATTCATCAGCTCGGACTATTATGGAAAATGGATTTTAGTTCGGGATATGTTATGGCAGGCAAGAATTGATAATAGCGTTGATCGTCTCGATACCTTTCTATGGATATATGAATGGTGGGAATAGGAGTTGTATCGAGTGAGTTATGGTCTTCGGGAGAATTAGGGTCTTGGGAAAAGTCGTAGTATGCGGGGCGTACCAAGGTGGTAAGTAAGGTGTACTAAAGAGAAGGAACTACACGGGGCGTAGCTAGGAGGAACACATAGCGTATATGCAAGGTTAGGTCGGGGAGCACGGCCTCGTACGCGGTGCGTACAAGAAGGTAAGTTGGGCGTACGAGGGTTAGATTGAAAACCCTAATCTTAGGGTTTTACCCTATATAAGCAAAATGTTAAGCCTCCCTCTTCATTCTAAGACAACCCTCACCCTCTAAAACCCTAGAAATCATCCTTAATCACTCATGGTGGCATTTTGAGCTTATGGAGTCCATTTTTCGAGTGTGTGGTCCATTTTCAAGAAGGTGGAGCTTGATGCAAAGATGAGGATGAAGGAGAAGCTTATGGATCTGACTTTTGTGACTCATTTATAGATTGATGAAGGTATAAAGCTTTAAACTTGATCATTGATGTCTTATATCTTCCATTTATGGGTTTTGATTCATTTTGGTCCCAAGTATGAGATCTAGTGGTCTTGATTTCATTCCCGGAGCTTTGAGTTACCCCTCTTAGTGTTTATGAGGTTCAAGATCCATAAAGTTGGCATCTTTAGATTTTAACACCATCTATGTTGGAGTTTGAGCCATTTCCTTGAAAGTAGAATGCTATCTTGTCTTTTTGGGGCATGCAAAGTCACCAAGTCAGTGACTTTATGGTTTTAGATGTTATTGGGACTTAGATCTGTGGTTTGGACTTAGGGTTTAAGCATTAAGTGCTTAATGGAAAAGTAGGATTAAGAGGGAAGTGTGTTGGGCCTATAAGCCAATACGCACAATGTACAAGTAGTTAAGCAAGTACGTGCATCGTAAAGCTGAGTACGCCCAACGTACTCAGTCAGATTGGACTTCGCGTTTGTAGGCCTCGGGTTGGGACATTTCTTAGACTAAGTTGTTGTGGGCCTTCACGGGACAATTAGGAATAGGTTTATAGACCAAGAAAAATATTGGGCTTTAGGATAAGGCCCATTGTAAAGGATTGGTCCCAATTTTGAAAATAAGGCCATAATTGGGCCTTGATGATTAAGAGATATTGGATTATCGGAATGCCATGTGTTTGGACTAGAATAAATGGTTGGTCCTTAAGGTAAGACCATGAAGAGGTTTGGACCAAATTTGGAAAATTAGTCCATATGTTGGTCCTTGGTTGATTATTTGGCTTTTGGGCGTTCAATGTGTGAGTTTGGCCCTTGTTTTTGAACCAAGCTAGGGTAGGGGTAAAATGGTCCTTTTACCCCAAGTGTGGATTTATGGTTATGCATTAAAACCCAAATGGTTAATTGGGTGTTGTTTTGATATAGACATTTCGGGAGTCTATCAACCAGCAGCTAGAGTTTTATCTGCGGGACTTCCGCAGTGTGAGCTGAGTCTCCTCACCATACCAATGGGTCGAAGGCACCAAGGCTGGCCCATTCAGTTAGTTATGATGATTATTATGGAATCATTAATTATATGCCTACTATGTATGTGATGTGTGGTATGCTAGTTGTTTATGTGATATGTGATATCCTATTTGTCTTTGTGATACTTGGAAGACCCTAGGGGGAGCCCGTGGCACTTGGATATCAGACCATGTGAGGGAGCTCATGGCATTCCAGGTAAAAACCATGGGGATAGCCCATGGCACTTGGATATCAAACCATGTGGGGTAGCCCATGGCATTCCAAGTAAGACCATAACGGAGCCCATGGCACATAGGTATAAGACCCTGGGGGAGCCCACGGCATCCTAGAGTAAGACCCTGGAGAGAGTCCACGGCATCCTTATATGTTTATATGCGTGGCTTATGTGATTGATATGGTTTATTTGGTTATGTGGATTATGTGGGGTATGTTATGGGGAACTCACTAAGCTTCGTGCTTACAGTTTTGTTTATGGTTTCAGGTATCATTGGTTTGGAAATGAAGGGCCCGGCTTGATCACAACGCACACACCCGTGTTTTCCGCATTATGTGATTTTGGGATGTAACTCTGATAAATGTTTTAATTAAGCAATGCTTTTGAATGATTAGATTAAGTAACATTGTGTTTCACTATAATGAGAAATGAAATGTTTACTGTGGATTTTTGGGTCATTACATTATGGATCAACCCAACCTAAATATGAGGAAAAGGAGGTAGTTGGATGTAGTTAAGGACTATGGTTGTGAAATCTTGTATCATCCAGGCAAGGCTAATGTAGTAGCCGATGCCCTGAGTCGCAGAGCAGTGAGTGCACCGATATGAGACGTATGTATGAGGATGACAGTGATGACTCCAGTTTTATATGTCATCAGGGTGGCCCAAGCGGTGGCCATAAAAGCAGAAAACCACAAAAGGAAGTGGGTGATCAGGAAAGTTTCGACATTTAAGACAGATAGTAGGAGGTTATGAGTCTTCATGGGCAAGTATGGGTGCCATATACGGGTGTAGCTTGACGGATTTTGATGGAGGATGCCCATAAGTCGAGGTTTTATATCCACCCGGGGGCCATAAAGATGTATCTAGATCTAAAGCATAATTATTGGTGGCCCTACATGAAGAGAGATGTCGCATGGTTTGTAGAAATATGTCTGAACTGTCGCAAGGTCATGATAGAGCACCAATGCCCTCATGGCAATTTTTAGCCTATGGAGGTTCCCCTATGGAAGTGGGAACGAATTTCTATGGATTTCATTACCTAGTTACCAAGGATTGCAAGGGGTGTGGACACTATATGGGTGATAGTAGAAAAGTTGACAAAGAGTGCTCACTTCTTAGCTATAAGTGAGAACTCTTCAGTGGAAAACTTGGCAGAGATCTGTGTTCGAGAGTTGGTGGCTCGGCACGGGGTGCTGACATCTATTGTGTCTGAACATGATGTGCGCTTTACTTCCAGATTTTGGAAGAGATTTCATGAGGAGTTGGGTACCCAACTACATTTTAGCACCGCATCTCATCCGCAAACGGACAGGAAAAGCGAGCGGACGATTCAGACGTTCAAGGATATGCTTCGATCTTGCGTTATTGATTTAGGTGGGAGTTGGGACTCCTACCTTCCTTTGGTTGAGTTTTCTTAAAATAACGGCCACCACTCCAACATTAGGATGCCTCCCTTTGAGCTTTTATATAGGAGGAGTTGTCGGACTCCTATCTATTGGGGGAGGTTGGACAAAGGGTTATGGGGAGCACTGAGATAGTGCTGAAGACGACAGAGCATATCCAGCAGGTCAGAAAGAGATTGCTGACGGCCCAGAGTCTTCAGAAAACTTATCCTGACTGACGACATTCTGAGTTAGAATTTCAGGTCGGTGACTTTGTTCTCCTGAAGGTATCACCATGGAAGGGTGTGATTTGATTCAGGAAGCGAGGAAAGTTGGGACCCATATTCATTGGTCCTTTAAGATGGTTGCTCGAGTGGGAAATGTATCTTATCGATTAGAGCTGCCTGAAGAACTGAGTCAGATTCATGACACCTTCCATGTATCACAGCTGAGGAAGTGTGTAGCCGACGAGACGGTAGTGGTCCCTTTAGAGGACATTCAGGTTGATGATCTACTGAACTATATTGATAGGCCATTGATGATCTTGGATAGGAGAGTAAAGACCTTGAGGAACAAGGCAGTGAACTTGGTCAAAGTTCAGTGGTAGCACTGTAGAGGCTCGGAGTGTACTTGGGAGCCGGAGTCTGAGATGCATGAGCAGTATCCAAAGTTGTTTCCGGAGGATGACTTCGAGGGCGAATTCTGATTCTAGTGGGGGAGAATTGTAACACCCCCAAAAAGCCTTTTATATATATGTCAAGTATGATTCTAATAGCTTCTTGTGTCCCTATTTAAAGAACATGATGGCCTCATTTCTAGCCACCATTATCAGCCTCCAACCTACTCCAAACCCTAATCTCGTTCCTCTAGATTGTATGAGTGTTTATGACTTGTTTGAGTGTTCTTGTGAAGCTTTTGGTGGAGAAGGAACCTTGAAGGAGGGATAGCCTGTGCTTCTAGCTCTTGGATCTGAGTTCTACTTCAGTTGGTGCATCTTCCAGAGGTATCAAGTTCAAAACTTGTTGTAAATCCCTTAACTAGGATCTTCTCAAGGTACCAATGCAATATTTTGATTAATGTGGAATCTTAATCAAACAATGATACGAAACAATATATCAAGAACACATTTCAAATGAATGCACACAATTCTACTGTTCAATTGTCAAGTACATCCAATCTCCTTTCAGCGAGAGTCACTAATATACTCCAAAAAATGCATTCATTTAGAATAGCTATACATAGAACATATGTATACTAAACCAATAACCTAAAGCCTAAACATAACAAGCCCACCGAAAACATTAAGCCCACTAGTGATTTCTTTCCAAAACCAAAACACATATTAGATACAAAAACAAAGAAAAAACGACAAAATATAGTCCAACAATCTCCCCCTTTGTTTAGTGCTTTCTGTTCTCTTCAAGGCTTCTCTACGAGATGCACGTCTACCTAGTCAAATGCCCCTGCCAACAACTTCTTGTCAATTATGGTCGCTACCATTCCGGTGAAGGCTTTTGCGACTGCTTCATCCAATTCATTCTCAACAATTATTTGAAATTTTGACAAAGTTCGGATATCACGTTCACAAAACCTCAACAAGTCTTTGGGATCAACAATGTGATATTGGTTTTTCTTCAGCTTGATCACCACTGATGCAGTAGCCTCATCATAAACCCAGAATTGCATTGAGTCCAAAGTGCCTTCTGGTAAACGTTTGGGAAGCGAAATCCTTTTAGCTTGCTTTGTAGGCGGCCGCATGACATTCACCATGGTTTTGTAAGTGCAAGGATCAATGACATGCTTGGCATTTTCGTAAATGATGAAGCAATCTTCAAGCCTTCAAAGTTATTTTTAGCTTTATCCTCAAGAAAACTCTTAAAAGATCAGGCCATGGGATCATTGGTTGGATTGTGGAAAGGTGTGCGGATGATTCAGAAAGATCAAATTTTGTCCAAGATAAGAAGTCGACTTTCTTATCATAATATTCAATCCGTCCGCTCTTTTGCTCTACGATCCACATTTTCTTATCAGCATCATATCCTAACATCAAAATGCCAGAGCGGTCCCTATATTTATCTGTAAATTTCTTCCTAGTTTCCCTGAAAAACATCTCAGGATGATCACCTAGAGCATTTTGGTATGAATGCTTCATCACTAGCATCTTCCCTTTCAGCTGTTCAACCCTGATTTGTTTCTCTCTTCTTTCTTGATCAGAAGAACGACCAGAAGATAAAAATGTGTCAAGATTAGCATCCAAAGCAGGTGTTACAACGCTTTCACTAGTAGGTTGAGAAGTTGGATTGGCTGGACCAAAACTAGAAGCATAAATCTTTTCTTCTTCAGCGCTTACAGGTTGAAAATCATCACCAAACGTTTGATGTAAGCGTTGTTTCATGTCAAAGAATAATGCAATTAGACTACCAAGATTTTATTGAAGTTCTGAAATCTTTGCATCTTTAATGGATTTCTTCTTTTCAAGCTCACTGATTCTAATATCCTGTTTTCCAATAATCAAATCTTTTTCAGTTGAGCTTTGTTCCAAATCAAAAACTTTGTTTTGAAGCAGATCGGCATCCACAAATTCAGACTCAGGCAGCTTGCTTTTGCCTTTTGAAATGTCCAGCTCAGGGGCTTCAAAGGAGCTTCCAGAAGCTTGTGCCCCTTCTGAAGGTAAGACTTCTTGCTCAACAATAGGGCTTTCAAAATCCTAATCCATAGGAGTGGATTCAGGTAACGAGCTTGAAATGTCTTACATCACTGGAGAGGACTCGGTGAATGTACTTTCAGTGTTTTGGGCCATAGAAATAGGCTCAATCGGAGTAGATACATTTTGAACAAGGTCTGTGATAAGCACTCCAGGTCTTGGATCTCTTCTTTTACTTTTCCTCTGGAGTAGGACATGAGCTGAATGTTCTTGATCACTCTTAGATGGAGATTCAGTTGTAACAGGAACTATTTGGGGAGGCTTCCTCGCACTTCACTGAAGTTCTGTAAGAAGAGCATCTATATGTTTAGGGGTAGGTGAGTATGATTGCACCAATATATCACTTTCCTTCTCAGACACAATCAAAGGTGTGAGAGTAACATCCTCATCTGGGATTGAGATACTTTGTTGAATCAATTCTTCAAACTCGTTCTCTGTCACTTCCATTTCTTGACCCTCTTCTTCTTCATCATCAGATACTTCAATTTCTTCAAAGGCGAATTGAAATTTTGGCTTGGTTGCCACGTGTTACTCGGCAATTTCAGCATTAATTGAACCAACAGTCGGAGTGTCTTCAACCTCAACAAACATTCCAAATTTAACCAGCTCCTTTAGCCCTTGATAGGTAAATTTGGCAGCCTTTCTTGATTGCTTCATGAGTCCAAAAGTGTTGGGACCCAAGGATTTCATATCCAAAGTATGAGACGACCTCTCAATTTGGGGATATTTTTCATTGAAGATCATTTGAAGGAACCTGTGATACATCAAAAATAGGTCATTCTTCTTTCCTTGAAGGTTTCTTTTCATTTCTTCAAAAACAAACTTTGAAAAGTTGTAATCCCAGTTCATTTCTAAAGAGACAATAGTTGAGGTCACGGTCTGACTAATTTCATCAAATCCTCCCTTCCTTCCAGAAATGCAAATGACAAAGTAGTGTGCCAAAAACCTCCAGTATGGTGGCAGCAGCTTCTTGATGGTGGGAGGATAGGTTCCTTCATAACACATCTTCTCAAGGACTTCCTTAACTTGATCAGCAGAGTACTCAACTGGAAATGTAGATACATCACCAAATTCAAGTACCTCTTGGATAAAATGCTCAGAAATAATTACTTGTGTTCCCTTCACCATCGATTAAACAGTACCAGCTCCATCTGCTCCCGGCTTGTTGATTGAAGCATTTTTATAGAACTCAGTAATCAAGTCTTTGTAGATGACTGGATTAGCATGAAGGGCTTGAGAAATCCTACAGTTGTTCAAACCCACCATCATCGATTTGAATTCTTGATGAGCAGTAGTGGATCCATAAGATATTCAGCAATGTTGTGAGAGTCTACAAATTTAATTTTCTCTGCCATTTATCTGCACCAAACTAGCCAAGTGAGAACTAATTTAAAAATTAATTAAATTAAGTTTGAAATTTGATTTTGGTTAAAGTCAAAGTTTTAGTCGATTTCGGTCAAAAATAAAGTTTCAGGCGTTTTCCGTTAAAGTCAAGATTTCCATCGATTTCGGTCAAAATTGATCGATTTCGGTCAAAGCTGATCGATTTCGGTCAAACCACTTTTGACCAGACGTTTCCGGTCAATGATACGTGATTTCGGCCGAGAACTCGGTTTCGGTCAGGTCTTCATTAGATTTCGGTCGGATCCGGGTTTAACCGAATACCCGAAATCCCATCGGAACCTCTTCCAAATCAGTTCTTCGAAAACCTTAAGAAATTCACTCGAAAACATGCAAATCAATGACACCAAGTACACTAAAAACAACATCAATGCCATCAATACGATCGAAAGTCCAAAAACTACCTACTTCACTAAACGATTTTGCAACAAAACAATGATTGAGTAGATTTTGCAGAAAAAACTCGAAGATAGGAAGGAAAAGTATGAAGACGATGATGATGATGATGATGATGATGATGGTTGTTTGGGTTTTTTCGGTAGAAAACCTAACCAGCTGAAAACTTAGTATGTATATATATATATATATATATATATATATATATATATATATATATATATATATATATATATATATGACCAAGAAAAACCCAAATGGCCCACTTAATCCGATTTTGCCCCGTAATAATAGCCCAGATTTTAATAAAAAGAATTTCTTTCAATTTTTACGTTTCAAAAAAAAACTAACTACAAAAATTAAAATAAAATTAAAGTTAAAAACATTTTATTAATTTTTTTAATTTTAATTTCTAATTATTATTATTATTATTATTATTATTATTATTATTATTATTTTATTATTTTTTTTTTGTTTTTTCAAACGTTATGGAGCAAATCAATGAGGTTTATCAATACACACGTTCATGAAAAACTATGGTTCATCATTGATATTGTGACCCACTTAAACACAAAGCACATATTTCTGGACAGATCATGAGTGATGATATATAGCTACTATATTCCTAGATAGACCATTTTGTCTGACGACGACCAAGGATATTGTTGTCCACTTAAATTTAGCCAATAAAATCTACGAGTCAGCCTTTTAGTTATGGGTGTAGTTAATGTTAGTACACTAGAACATGTTCCCCACTTCATGACATACCTCAGTAATCAAGGAAATTTCTTCAGAATCCTTTACATCAGGTGAGTAGACAATCATTGTGGAATTAATATGATGTGTCCTAGGTTGGATCTACCGATCTTGCAGACGGGACAACATATGACTAACATAGATAATAGAATATTTTAGATTTGTAGAAGACAATATACCGACTAAAAAGTAGTGAACATCATCTCAGTGCATATGTTGTGTCCCAAGTCGGATCTTCGATCACGCAATGGGGACAACATATGGATGACTAAGAAAGAAAGAATAACGATTTTAAATAGACTCAAATTTATCAAAAATCCTCAGTCACCCCCTATCAATACAAGAATTAAGGACACAAGTCCATACGCCAATGAAGTGTTGAGCCACAAATCTAGAGGATAGTTAGCTTCAATTTATGTTAGAGGCTTCCTTGTCTATTTTACTGTTAAATCTATCCAAGCGTCATATTGTCAGTCCAAATGAAGTTTTCTAAGTTCAAATGAGTTCAAATTGTCTAGTCCATTAGTCTAAGTCCTTTATGCCTACCAACACATTGAACACAAAGTTTATACAATTTAGCTTTAGTGTTTTACACGTATTTCATTTGCCCTTTATCACTAACTCATATCACTTCCCAAAAGATTGTCACAGAAATTAAGAAATACTAAATAAAACTGAAAAGAAAGTTCAGTCTTCGAAACGCATCATCTTAAGAAATCCCACAATCTGAGCTTGGTTTTAAGAAAAATTAGGTTTTTATACAATTGAACATCAACATTATTATCACACAGAAGAGAAGAGTCGGAAAATTCAAACCGTAATTCAACAATCGAAGAAATCCCCATTTGTGATCTTTCTTTTCCTTTTTCCCGCAAAGGACACATGCTCTCCATTAAAATTCTAAATGACATGCATAAGAGAGATGTCCCCTATTATGTGCCTAGAACAACCACTATCAACGTACCGAAGTCTAATGATATTCCTCCATAGCTGCTCCGGCACAGAGTGCGGAATCAATTGGTCTTGGGAACCCAGACCATTTTGAAACTGGGTTGACCTTTACCATCTACGCATGAAATACGTTCCGAAGTCATATCCTGGTTATCAAACACAGAAAATGAAGAGACGTTAGAATTTTTAGGTGATTTGGGAATTGAAACCTTTGGTACCCATCTGTAGTCAATTTTAACCATTTTCTTGTTCAATTAGATGAATTCTTTAACACTCGCTTTGGAGCTTGAGACTGATTATTGAGATGACTTTGAACTTACTGATCTTGGTCTCAAATCAGATCTCTTATCAGACATGACCTTTTTGTTCTTGAGAGTCTGATTTTTGGTCTTCTTAGCATTCCAATCACCATTGCTTGAACGTAACCTTGAAGGATTTCTTGTGGAGGATCTCCCCCTTGGCACTTTGTACCAACCTTTTTATAGTAGGGAGAAAATGAACGATGTGGGCAATTTCTAGCAATCTGGATGTGAGTCCCACAGTTGAAACAAGTTTGTCTTTTCAAATAAATAAGATTGTGACTTGGTCCTTGGCCAAATGAAGTTTGTTTCAAAGACCTTCCACAAGCACAGGCACATTTATTATATTGTTTTAACAAATTTTTATGGCTTGAAATTTTCAACAGTGGGATTATTATTATCGCAAGTTTTTTAATCGGTTTCAGCATAACTAAAATTATTTTTGTTCTGCTCGTACACATCTTGCACAGTTACTTTATCTTCACATGAAGTAGAAGCATTAGAATCATTCACATTAATACTCTCATTTGATTCGGATTGTTCATTCTTGATTGAGGCAGTTACAGGGGGCTGGCCATATTTTGTAGGAGTTTGTATCTCTTTGGTTTCAAGGGGCGAAGTATAGTTATCACTGAAAGGAGGTGGAACACTATGATACCCTAGACCCTCACCCTCTTTGTCTTTCAACTTTAATTGATTTCTATCATTGACTCAAATTTCTCACTTGACACATCAAATTTCTTAAAAGTAAAGTCAGCATCCTTAAATTTAGCCTTTAATGCATCAAGTTCAGTAGTCAAGTTTGCAGTTTTCCCCTTGGCAAACCAATAGTGAACACATTTGGTGTTGTACTCTTCTTTAATCCTGCTTAAATCTTTTGTTTGTGCTTCTAGTTTTTCTTTAAGCGGTTTATTTATTTTCTAGATTTCATATATTTCGTTTTTAAGGTCAAAAACCACTCTAACCAACAATTCGTTATGTTCATGGTATTTATTTATTTTGTCTTCACAGGATTGAGAAAAGGAGGTTTCACTTACCTTCTTGGTGATTGAAGAACTCATTATTCACCAAAAAAAATCTCACTGAAAACCAAAAATTAAATACTCTCTGACCAAAAACACCAATAGTCAACACCCTGTTGACCGAGAACCTTGAAGGTCAAATTGCTAGACCGAAAACGGCTGACCGAAAACTATGTATCTTGGTTGAGAACTCTTCCAGGCCGAGAACCCTATACCTTTGTACCGAAAACACCAATTAGCCGCCAAAAACTCTGAGTCTTAGCCGAAAATGAGATTTTTTATCGTGTTTCCTTATCCAGTGAATCCCAAAATTTGGTAAGTAACCAAAATGGATTTCCAACGTAATATATTCCAAAATTAGTGAAGAATCACCAAGAAAATGATGAACATGAAGAACAGCAACAGCAACACGATGGACAACTAATTCTTTTTCAATACAACCCAAAAACACCACAAATTATTAATGTTTCGAAAATCAATTGATAACAAAATAGCCTTAAGTCGTTTTTAAGGCTCTGATACCACTTGTAAATCCCTTAACTCGGATCTTCACAAGGTACCAATGCAATAGTTTGATTAATATGGAATCTTAATCAAAAAATGATACGAAACAATATATCAAGAACATGTTTCAAATGAGTGCATACAATTCTATTGTTATATTGTCAAGTTCATCCAATCTCCTTTCAGCCGAGAGTCACTAGAATACTACAAAAACGCATTCATTTAGAATAGTTATACACATACCATATTCATACTAAACCAATAACCTAAAACCCAAACATAACAAGCCCACCGAAATCACTAAGTCCACTAGTGATTTCGGTCCAAAAACGAGAACACATATTACATACAAAAACAAAGCATAAACCACAAAATATAGTCCAACACTTTTTCATTGTTTGTTCTAATTCTTGTTTTGGGTCCTTTTTAGGGTTTTATGTCCCAAGTGTGGAACTTTGTGAGTTTGGTGAACTCCAAAGCTATTCTTCTATCCTTTTAGGTGTATTAGAGTATTCAAATCCTTAAAAATGAGTGCTTGGACGTCTTAATCTTTCCATGCATGAGTTGTATGGTCTTTTATGTTGAGAAAGTTAGAGTTTTTAGGATTGGGTCTTGTCCAGCCATGCAAAGGCTTATTGTCAGCAACTTTATGAATCAACAGGCCTTATTTAGCTCAGATCTATAGTTAGAATGATTGTCTTAACGAATTAAGACCATGTGATGTGGAAAAAAGGGAGTCTGAGGAGTACGTCATGCGTACTCCTAGCTACGCACAGCGTAGCACTTTGAATACTCGTCACATGCTTAGCTAGTAGTACGCCTAGCAGGAAGGCGTACTCATCTGCTAATGGGGATATTTGTGGATTCTAGGATATTTTGACTTGTTTTATGATGTTATGTATTTGACAATTCTATTTGGCATGAGATGGTGTTAAAAACTATGTTTTTGGGAATCTTAAAAATGAAAATTTTTGTTTGAAAATTTTGAGTGTTACACAAAATTTCTAATGATTTTATGATGTGAGCCCTAATGCTCACGCCGTGAGATGCCTTATAAGGAAACTATAAATACTCCTTTACATATTCAACTTAAGGGGTTTGGAAGTGATATTTTGTAGAGGTAGTTGATTTCAAAAGTCAGAGAAGTGAAAAAAATCAACCTTTAGAAGAGGAGGAGATTAAAGATTAAGAGTTTGAAGATCACACATTACATTCAACTTGCATTAGATCAATAATGTATAATTCTTATGAGTTTTTGTGTTTATTTTCTTCCATGAGTAACTAAATCATTAGGCTTTTGCTTAGTGTAGATGAACCCTAATACTATGTGTTAGTTTCTTACTTTTCATGGATTTTATGAAGTTCGTTAAAGCTTATGTTTGATTATCATAACCTAGCATTTTAAAGTTCTAATCTTTGTTGCTTTGATTCAAGTTAAGTGTAGTCTAATGACCATTTTGATTACAGGAACTTGATTAAATGGTAGTTTATGATCATTAAATTGCTAGAGCTAGGATTAATAAAATCTTGGATTAAGTATTAAAGGTAACAAATTTAACTGTGTTAGAGAACATAATTTTATCATAATTGTGTTTAATTAATTATCTTGATCATAGATAATTACCTTAGATATATCTTACATTGCCCAATTTTCCTTAATAATCAACTATGTGGTTTCTTATGTATGATCATTACATAGCAGTGCATTAATTAGTGAAAATAATACGAGATTGGATCAAGACTGCTAATTATATTAATATTGGTAACCAACCAAATAAATCCATGTTTAGAAACTATCAATAGTAAAAAGGGGGGATTCAAATCTAAACGGAAGTATTTTCATAATCTTGATAACAATCATTCTTAGTTGAGTGTTTATTAGTTTTTAGTTAAGTGATTATTTTAAGTTAATCTGAACTTGCAAAATCAGATAAAAACCCCTTTTTAGTAATTGTTTTTAGATTAACTTCTAGTAATTATATTGTTAGCTAAATTTGTTCCACGTGTTCGATACCCAACTTACTTTACTATACTATAAACTGACTAGGTACACTGCCTATAGGTACATTAGTAGATAAGTAGTTAGGTTTATAAATTTAATAGTTGATAGGTATATCCATTTCACATCAATAAAAATACATGTAAATCAAATTTTGATATATATATATATATATATATATATATATATATATATATATATATAATCGGTTTAAAGTTAAAATTTTAAAAGATAGAATTAATATGCTTAAACCTTCTAATTTTAAATTAGGATTTTAAGAAGTCAAAAGGTTGGATTTTGGAGAAAAAGGATCCTCGAGACATGAGACGTAGAGGCTTACGATGTGAGATGGGTTACATGAATATTTTGTCCGACAATGAGCTCACGACGTGAGCAATAAGAGATTACGAGTGATCTAACCCAATCCCATGATCGTTTAGGGTTTCGTTTGTATTTTAAGCATCTTTAACCCCATTTTAGGGTTTCTTATCAGCCACAAACCCTCCTTCACCTCAGAAGAACCCTAGTGTCGATCCTTGCTTGATCATTGATGGTTTTGGAGCTTTTCTTGGATTGGAAGAAGGAGGAAAGAAGAAGAAAAAGGTGGTCTTGTGTTGTCACTTGCAAGTAATCATCATCAACATCACCTAAAATTGTTTTTGGACCAATGTAAGTGATTAAGCTCCTACCGTTATGGTTATATAGGCTAGATCTAAGTTTTGACCCACTTTTCTTCTTTATTGAGCATGTTGAGTGAACAGAAACCATAAAGTTGGCAACTTTATGGGTTAAGAGGGCCTTATGAGAGTCTTGGAGTTCAGATCTAGAAAATGGTTGAGTTTCTAAGCATTGCTTGAAAGTTTGATGTCTTTTCTTCAAATTTGGACCTAAATGAGATCTAGACATGTATTGGACATATATTTCTTAAAAGCATCAACTTTCTAGCGTGTTAAGATGTTATAAGACCTTTTGGAAAGTTAGAGTTCAAGGCTTAATGGATTAAGGACTTGAAAGTTGGATTTTTGGCCTCAGATTTTTCTCACGATGTGAGACACAGGGTCTCACAACATGAGGAGCGGTTGATCCCATTTCTGATGAGCTTGTTGGGCTCACGACCTGAGGATAGGTTGCCCATGTCATGAGGTTAGCTCATGTATCATTCCTTGACTGAGCTGGCTAGGTTGAGTTGTGATGATTTGGGATTTGATCGAGTGAGTTATCACAACGTAACTAAGGATTGGTCATGACGTTAGATGTGATTTTCGGCTTTTGGGCCTTAGTTTCCTGCATTTGGGACTTCTAGGATTTGGTCCCATGTTGAGTTTTGGGCCTAATTAGGAAGTTGGGCCATTTTGGGCTTTTTGGTGCTATTGGTTTGGGTCTCAAATTTTGGGTTGAGTAAGGAAAGGGTAAAATGGACTTTTACCCTGAGTGTTGAACAATTGGACTAGCATTCCTGCGTTGGGTTGTGGATCAATTATTAATTGGTTATTATTTTATGATATTAGCGTGGGGATTTTCCGCATCTGTAGTCTCAACTTTTATTTGAGACATTCAGCGGCCTGAGGTGAGTCTCCTCAGTGTACCTGTGGGTCGAAGGCACCAATGTCGACCCACTTAGGATATGTTATGCTATTTGTCTTTGTGACTTATGTATTGTATGTTGGGCTAGGCCTATTTGTATGTTGGGCTAGGCCCATTAGTATGTTGGGCTAGGCTCGTGGACTAGGAAGGGCTACGCCATTATATGTTATGTTGGGTGCTAACTATCTCTGTGACCTTTGCATTTGTATGATCAGGCTAGGCCCATTGGTGTGGCAGGGCTAGGCCTATTATGGTGGGTTGGGCCCAATATGCGGGTTGGGCCCTTTTTGCTGGCTATGCCCAATGGTATGTACAGTATATGGTATTTTGAGGAAGTCACTAAGCTTTGTGCTTACGATTTATTGTTTATGGCTTCAAGCACTTCTGGTAAAAAATGGAAGGGTCCGGCATGACTGCATTGCATCCACCCATGTTTCTGCACCTTTATGATTTTGAGATTGTACTCTGATAACTGTTTTTACCTTAAAATACTTTTAAATGATTGGTAATACTAAATGGTGTTTATGGTTGAATTAAAAATGAAATTTTTACCTTACAATTTTTGGGATGTTACAAGTTGGTATCAAAGCCTTGGTTTGAGGGATTCAGGCACACTCTCGAGTGTGAATGAACACAAACTGAGGAATTGATAATCTTTTGAAAGAAAAAAAATCATCTAAAAATATTTTAAAGAAGAAATGGGTGTGATGCGTGCAATCGTCTGAGATCAAGTAAGTGATTCCCAGAATACCCATACATATTTGTTATGATTGTATGCTTTGAGAGTTGCATGCTAGATTAGGGATAAGGATCTGCTCATGATTTCATGCTACGAGAGATGCCTTTATATGCTTGATTGTTTGAGCTTATACAATTGCATGCTAGATTTGGAAATATGTATTGGTAGAAGTAATTGCTAAATGTATGATTTAGAAATTATATACGGTTAGGATCATGTTGCCTTACAATGACTTATTTGAGCTTATTTCCAATTCCTCGTTTGGTTGTGGTCCTAGGGTAGAGTCTTTTATTCGACAGTCTATTTGATCCTTTATTGTGTATAATTTGCATGCATAAGGCAACCAGAAGTGAGAGTGGAAGTTTCTAGCATGAGTTTTAGTAAGTGAGCTTTGTATGTTCCTTGTTTGTGCTATGGCTTGGAGTGCTACTGTACGAATACTTCTTGATTTTACTTCTTGATTTGTGCTTTGTGGAGATGTTGGTGATGTGAGATAACTATTAAGTGAATATGTCAAGTCACATGTTTGAAAGGTTAAATAATCTCAGAGTGATGGATTTGACTCAATTGCATAGCTCTCGTTTGAGTATAATCGCTGTAGGGTTGAGTCTGTTACTTGAGGGATTAACTAACCTTTGTGTAATGTGATTATATTCATGAAGTATTTAGATGATATTAGTGGGAGTTCTTCAGCAGCTGATGGCAGCATCAGACCAGGAATCTAGGAGATATAGGATATGCTTTAGTGGGTTTGGTTGCGCTGTTTGGCAAGTATTTGGAGTACTAGTTTGAGAACGTGACTTAGAGGATTCAGGATGATTCTTGAGGAAGGTATGGATAGGTGTGAAAAGTAGTATTGGGCCTGTACTACTGAAAGCATAGGATCCAAGCTAGAATCGAGGAAAGTCATGGAGACTCTAGGAAGCCTATGGGTTGAGGATGCTTGGGTATGTTCTGATCATTTGCATGTTTGCTTTTCAGAATGGTCATGAGCATGCGTGGAGGAGGTTTAGCTTCTGGTTCAATCTTAGTTGCAAGTGTTGAGTCGATTGATGAGCGAATGCGGGGTTTTATCTCATCGGAGATCACCCGCGGTATTTTGGAGCAGACTCTTGTCATCTTCGGTATGGTCAAGGAGGGGATTATGTAGACTTTGGATGAGCGTTTGCATGCATTCTGTACTAAGTTTATGGTGATTGTGGGGGCTTGCACTCTTTCCTTTTATGATTTCCATGCTTGTGGAGCTCCTAAGTTCTTTGGGGAGAAGGACCCCATTCTCAATAGGAGATGGTTAGTGGATATGGTAAACACTTTCCGGATGAGTTTTTTCATCGAGGGGTTGAAGGTCATATTTTCTTCCTATCTTCTGAAAGACAGAGTGCGAGATTGGTGGGAGGAGGTAGACTTTGCTTTGGGAGGTAAAGCCTTGGAGACGGTGACTTGGGATGAGTTTGTGACCCAGTTTTAGGGTCGAGTTGCACCAGCTATTAAGGTGCAGCAGTTGACGAGGGAGTTTCAGGACCTTCTCTAGACGACTAAGACTGTGGCAGAGATCACTGCCAGGTTTTGGGAGAGGGCTTTATTGGTTCCTCAGTATGCAGTAAACATGGAGATGAAGATGGTATGGTATCATGACATACTGAGGGATGATATTAGGGAGTTTGTGAGTTTGACAGGGTGCGAGACCCTGAATCATATGATTGTTAGAGCCTGGGAGCGGGATAGCGAGCACCTCGGGAAGAGGAAGTCAGAGCAGAATCAGATCACGGTAGGCCAGACGAAGAGGCCCAAGACTCAGGATTCACATTTGGGAGGCCATCAGGGCCAGGGTCCTTGTGCCAAGTATGGGGGGACCCATTGGGAAGGATGTCGAGAGACAGGTCGGGGGTGTTTTAGTTGTGGTCATATGGGTCATTTTATTAGGGATTTCCCTCGTGGGTCGGTTCTGATGTGTTTCCACTATAGCCAGGTGGGCAAAAAGAAGGTCAACTATCTGATGTTGAGGGGTGGAGCGGTGAGTGCACCTGCTCCAGTTATTTAAGGATCACTAACGGTCATGAGGGTAGGGCATGAGCCCTAGCAGCGAGGAGACAAGCATTGCAGTGTCAGTCAGGGATGCCAGAGTTTCATCAGATGTTGTCGCGGGTATCTTATATTTTGTATTTTGTTCATGCCTTATTGTAAGTGTGTGTGTGTGTGTATATATATATTCTTTGGAATCTTGTGATGGTATGGGTAAGCATTATCTTGGTTTAGTTCTCTATTATTGCCTAGTTTATATTATCAAGGATTGGTATATGCCATCTTTGCATGCCGAGAGTTTTGAGTAGAGCCCATCTTGTTGATCTGGATTTAGTACGTCCGATTGTTGTTTTGGTTCATTGATGAAAACAATTCACGGGTATCGCTTGGAAGATGTACAGGACTTAGCATGATTAGTTCAACAACAAATTCCGATTTTACACGTGTTAGCATTTCCTCAAGTAGGAATGACATTCGTTCATAGAAGTAACTTTGGGTCCAATCACTACCGTTGCTAGGGAAGGAGCGGCAGCTAGAAGATGATGATGGTAGTCGCATGAGTTTGTTTGGACATTGGAAGTGCCGAGGGAATTTCATAATCACAATGGTTGAAGATGGTAAGAATGCAGAGAACCTTTGAAGAGTGGGAAGTTGGAGTGGTGATTCACCAATGTCATTCAAGGATTATAGTCTTTGACACAAGCATAAAGGATTTAAGGATTTGGTGTTGTATCATCAGTAGTTTTTGGGGTTATCAGACTTGCTAAGATTTTGGGGAGTGTTCATTTGGATTTCAAATATTGTGTGATCATTGAGATCGGCTTGTAATGGAATGCTAGTTCTTGTAAGCTCAGGTTGTCGACAGCTTGAATTTTAAGGATGTGAGATGGGTTTGAAATCCATCAAGCCTTGTGGATTGGATGAACGCAGTCGAATCCAAGTGGCAGAGAATCGTTTGGTCTAAGGAATTGCACAAGAACGAATATTCGGGTTAAATTGCTCATCATTAGTGATGCTTTGTGGATATTTGATCATGAACAGGTTAAGGGTTGTGTTAGAGCCTCTCTTCTTGTTGTTGTCTGATTATGGATTTGGGGTTTGAAGCATAACCCAAACACCTGGTTTGGGTATAGTTAGATACAGGTTCGACTCAGGATGTTTATGGTTAGAGTGATAGATGAGCAGTAAGACCATGTGCGGTGACCATGGTAGTGTAGGAGTGTTGTAAGACTGCAGGGTGGCCGTAGCATTCACTCAAATGGAAAGTAGCGGTAAAAGTGTTGTAAGACAGTGAGTGGTGGTCGTACCATTTATTAGGTTGGCAACTAGTGTGGTGGTGTTGTAAGACTGTGGGGTAGCCCGTAGCATTCACCTGGTTCTTGAGAAACTGTGAGAGCAAGCTAAATGTATGATTGGCCCGTAGTTCCTCTAGGTGGGATTAGACCATGGCAGGACAGTTCGTGAGACTGCGAGAAGGCCACAACATTCATGGAATTAAGGAAGGTTGCGGGTCATATGAGGAAAGAGTTAAATGGACTTTTACCCTGAGTGTTGGACAATCAGACTAGGATTCCAGCTTTTGGATGTGGATCAATTATTAATTGGGTATTTGATGATGTTAGCATGTGGATTTTCCGAATCGGCATTCCGAGATTTTATTTGAGACATTCAGTAGCTTGAGGTTAGTCTCCTTAGTGTACCCATGGGTCGAAGGCACCAATGTCGGCCCACTAGGATATGTTATGATATTTGTATTTGTGACTTTTCCATGGTATGTTGGCCTAGGACCATTTGTATGATGGGCTAGGCCCATTAGTATGTTGGGCTAGGCCCATGGATCAGGAAGGGCTACGCCCATGGTATATTATGTAGGGTGCTAACTGTCTCTATGACTTTTGCATTTGTATGATTAGTCTAGTCCCATTGGTTTGGCACGACTAGGCCCATTGTGGTGGAATGGGCCCAATATGGGGGTTGGGCCCTTTATGCGGGCTAGGCCCAATGGTTTGTATGGTATGTGATATTTTGATGAACTCGCTAAGCTTTGTGCTTATTGTTTATTGTTTATGGTTTCAAGTACTTCCGGTACAAAAGGGAAGGGCTCGGTGTGACTAAACTGCATCCACCCATGTTTCCGTAACTTTATGATTTTGGGATAGTACTCTAATAATTGCTTTTAGCTTAATATAATTTTGAATGATTGGGAATACTAAATGGTTTTTATGGTTGAATTACAAATGAAATTTTTACTTTGAAATTTTTGGGATGTTACAAAATTGTTTAAAATGCACCCTACATATAGTTATACTTGTTTATATATAGTATATGTATAATGATAATATGAAATACATCGTTAGTCAAATCAATATTAGGTTGCATTAATGAGACCATTTTAATAATATTGGTATAAGGAAGCGAACTATAAAATGACCGTTAAATGAGTGTTTTTTTCACTCACCGCTTCTTTGTATGGTTGATTGTTGTTAGCTGAACGAGTTTGATAGAATGATGTCTATTCAAAAGTATAACATATAAAGTACTAAAAAGAGATTCCCGTCTTAGTTATATTTCAAAATGTGAATAATTGCTAGTCTAATAAAAAAGAACATTATTCCTTATTGTCAATTTATGGATCGTGTGTGGCTAACCAACAACTAAATTTGAGACATAAGAAGAAGATGATGTGGAATATGTGGTTGTGGTTTGTTAGCGGAGCATGTATGGTAACCGACACGTAAATCAAATACCATAACATAATCAAGGGGTCACACAGGTTTTTGCATGGTTAGTTCACCATCTTATTTGTGAGACCTCAGTATACCAGACACAAATAGAAGATTTATAGTCCAAGATTAACATGTCATTAAATAGTATTAATGAAACCTAACTGGCAGAGCAAACTACCGCGATTGGATGCAAAACCTTAGGATAACTGTAAGGTATGATAATCGTTAGTACGTTTGAATGTTCAATTCCTGAGATCGATGATTTCTCTATTGATGAAGAAAAGGATACATATCGCACACACTTTGATGACTCAAATAATGTATGTTGCATCATGATTATTGCAATGTCCTCGAAGCTCCAAAAGACTTTTGAGAACACTTGGCATATGATATGAACTTATAGTTGGCTGACATGTTTCAGCATAAGGAAAGGCAAGAACAATTTGAAGTTGTTAGATCCCTAACGTCATACAAGATAAAGGAGGGAGGATCTATGTGTGCTCAAGTTCAACAAATGAAGAGCTACATAGAAAAACTTGAGAATCTCCATATTGTCTTTGACAATAACCTTGTTGTTGATCTTGTGCTAGGATCTCTCCCTAGTTCATATGATAAATTCATAATGACTTATCGCTTGAATAGTGTGGAGAAGACATTGATGGAACAAAGGAAAGGTTATGGTTCGATGTAACATCTAAAAAATATGGTCCCAAAAATTTCATTTTTATAATAGATAAAATAGTATCGCCAAATATCAATCATACATCTCAACAAAACCAATGTATCAATTGTTATCAAAATCAGAGTGAATATCAAATGCGGAATCCCAATGGTGTGTGCGATGCAGTCAACTCGAGCTTTTCCCCTTGGATCCGGAAGTACCTGAAACATAAACTAAAAACCATAAGCACAAAGCTTAGTGAGTTCCCCAAACTACCTCATACCATACATACAATAATCATATAATGGGCCCCTCCCAGTCAACTGGCTCCGCCCGGTCATCAAGCTGAGCTCAGAAGTAATTCGGGCCCAACCCAGCATGCATATGCATATATCAAATAAACACATTCACATGCAACATGGATACATAGCATACAAACAGTCATCAGGCCCCGCCCGACAACGGACCTTAGCCCCGAAAGAATATAAACACATACACATGCAAGATTCATGAAGATAGCTAGCATACTATCATAGCATAAACATGGGCTGACATTGGTGCCTTCAACCCACAATGCCCAAAGAGGAAAACTCACCTCAAAAAGCTGATCGAAATGAGTAATCCCTAATTGTTTGTCCTACGACTCCCGAGCTATTAATTACTAATAAAAGCTAATTAACATTAGGGATCTACCTCAAAACTAAAATCCCTACTTGGGTAAAAAGACTATTTTACCCCTATATTAACTTAGTCCAGATTGAAACCCTAAATTACAATCTAATGGCCCAAAAGTCCAACAATCCAACATATGGCCCAATTTCCAATTGAGCCCAATCCTATCTCATCGGCCTTAGCCCAAGGTCCAATAATATTTCTCTAACCGAAAAAGTCCAAATCCAGATGGTCCACCACGGCCCAAAGTCACCAATCCATGAAAGTGGCCAACCCGAGGCCTAACAACGTGAAGCCCAAAATCAGTGAGTACACATGGCGTACTCGACTGTACGCTAAGCGTACAGGCTACATGGCTTGTACACTTAGTGTACAAGCTTGTATGCTCAACGTACTCTCCTATTAATCCATAACCCCAAAAAGAACTTAATCCCTAAATATATGAGGCTCCAAACACATATCTAGGTCCAATGAAGGGTCTTAACCTATAAAGTCGACCACTTGGTGGCTTGTATGCCCCCAAGTGAACCCAAACTTGTAATATGACAACCTACTTCCTTAAAAAGAACAATACTCATACATGGATACTTCAAGACCTCCAAGATCGCAACTTTCTAACTTAGGGACTCAAATAACACCAAGGATGGCAACCCTAAGCTTAGGAAACGACCTTGATCCATAAAGCTTCATCCTTGGGACCAAAAAGGTCCAAAAACTCAACACAAGAGATCTAAGAATTCAAAAGGCAAGTTCAAGAATTTATACCTTGCAAGAGCCTGAAATAAAGCAACCAACTCGGATCTACACCTTCTCCTTGAACCACCACCTTGCTTCAACCTTTACTTCCTTCGAAAAATGGATCAAAACACAAAGAATGCACTCAAGGGACCTTACAAGCACAAGAACACACAATATAGGAATTAGGGTTTCGTAGGAGCTGCTTAAAGATGAGAGGGAGGCTGATCCTTAAGGCAAAATGTTCTTTATATAGTGCTCAAACCCTAAAATTTAGGGTTTTGGGTCTGGACACGTACGTTGCGCGTACGTATCAGTACACAGCGCATACGTGTATGGCATTCGCGTCCAAAATCAACCAGTACGCCCAGTGTATGTAGGGTGGTATGCCTAGCGTACGGCACCCCCTCAAGGCCCAAAATGATGAAAGTCCAAGAATATCCAAGGTCCGACCAGAATATTTACGAAATCAATAAATAAATAAATACCTTGGAAATTAAACGTTACAATTCTCCCCCACTTGAATTAGACTCCACCCTCATAGTCCGTCTCCTCGAACAACTCGGGATAATTCCTCCTCATTTCTTCCTCCATCTCCCATGTCCATTCAGACCCCTTGCGGTGCAGCCACTGCACCTTAACCAGCTCCACAACCTTGTTCCTCAAGGTTTTTGATTTCCGATTTAAAATTGGCATCGGTCTCTCGATGTAATTCAGGTGGTCATCCACCTGAATATCCTCCAAGGTTACAACTACAGAACCATCTACTAAACATTTCCGCAGCTGAGAGACATGAAAAGTGTTATGACTTTGGCTGAGCTCAGCTGCAAGATCTAGATGATACGCAACCTGGCCCACCCGATCCAAAACCCTGAAGGGACCAATATATCTTCGGCCCATCTTGCCCCGCTTCCTGAACCGGATGACACCTTTCCAAGGTGACACCTTCAGGAGAACCATATCTCCCACCTAGAACTCCAAATCTGACCCGCACTTGTCAGCATAGCTCTTCTGCCAACTCTGAGTTGTCTAGAGCCTGCTCCGAACATGTTGAATCATCTCAGTGGTCTTGAGTACAACTTTGGTACTCCCCATGACTTGCTGACCGACCTCGCCCCAACAAATCGAGTTCGTGCATTTCCTCCCATAGAGTATCTCGAAAGGAGGTCAATCAATGCTAGCGTGATAATTGTTGTTATACAAAAACTCCTCTAATGGAAGATGCGTATCCCAACTCCCACCAAAATTTAATACGCACACACGCAACATATGCTCAAGAGTCTGAATCGTCCGCTCACTTTGCCTGCGGTTTGTGGATGAAACGTTGTACTAAAATGAGGACTAGTGCCCATCTCGTCATGAAACTGCTTCCAAAACCTAGAAGTAAAATGAACATCCCGGTCGGAAACCACCGAAAACAGCACTCCATGATATGCCACCACCTCACGAACATAAATCTCAGCTAGTTTCTCTATAGAAATACTCTACTGGATTGGGATGAAGTGTGCGCTCTTGGTCAATCGATCCACGATGACCCAAATAAAATCCACTACGCACGCGGTCCTGGGAAGCTTCATGATAAAATCCATCGTGATGTCTTCCAATTCCATATAGGAATCTCCAACAGTTATATCTCGTTGTGAGGTCGCTGATGCTCGGCCTTGACTTTCCTGCAAGTCAACCACCGCTCCACAAACCATGTTATATGTTGCTTCATGAAAGGCCACCAATAATCAGGGTGAAGATCCCTATACATCTTCGTCGCCCCGGGATGGATGTAGAATCTCAACTTAGGAGCCTCCTCCATTAGAACTTGGAGCACCCGCCCCAATACGGAACCCAGACTCTCTGATGTAGAGTCAAAAACCCGCAGGTATCATAATCGAAGGAAGCCACCAAACCCACAATTCGCTTACACTTCTGACGCTCTTCTTTCATAGCCTCAACCTATGCCTCCCGAATACGCTCCAACAACAGAGTAATCACTATCATCCTCAGGCATATATCTTGAATCGGTGTCATGATCACCTTGCGACCGAGAGCATCGTCCACCACATTGGCCTTCCCTGGGTGGTACAAGATCTCACAATCATAATCCTTCACCACAGCCAACCATCAACGTTGCCGCATATTCAGGTCCGGCTGATCTATCAAATACCTCAGGCTCTTGTGGTCCGTGTAAATAGTACAACAAACCCCATAGAGGTAATGTCGCCAAATCTTGAGGGTGAAAACCATAGCCCCCAACTCTAAATCATGTGTCGGATAATTCGCCTCATGAGGCATCAGCTGTCTCGAAGCGTAAGCGATCACGCAACCCCGTTGCATCAATACTACACCCAAACCCATGATCGAGGTATCATAATAGACCACAAAATCATCAACACCCTCTGGAAAGGTCAGAATTGGTGCCTCACAATGCCTCTGTCTAAGAGTTTCGAAGGCTGCCTGTTGCTCAGGCCCCCAGCAAAAGGTCATCGACTTCTTGGTTAGTCGGGTCAATAGAACAACAATCTTGAAGAAATCCTGGATGAATCACCGATAATAACCAGCCAAACCCAGGAAACTCCTAATCTCAGATGGAGACCTTGGAACCTCCCACTGTGTCATGGCCTCGAGTGTGGCCAGATCGACCAGAATACCCTTCTGTATAACAAGGTGCCCCAAGATTTGCACCTCGCGTAGCCAGAAATCACACTTAGAGAACTTTGTGAAGAGTCTCTCTCTGCTCAAAGTATCCAACACCTCTCTCAAATTCTCCTCGTGCTTCTCCCGAGTCTTAGAATAAACCAAGATAACATCAATAAAGTCTATCACAGATTGATCCAGCATCGGTCTGCACACGCGGTTCATAAGATCCATGAACACGGAAGGAGCAGCGGTAAGCCCAAATGGCATCACCACGAACTCATAATGGCCATAGCGAGTCCGGAAAGTTGTCTTCTGCACATCATCCTCGCGGACCCGCATCTGATGATAACCTGATCATAAATTAATCTTGGAGAACCAAGATACACCCTGTAGTTAGTCGAAAAGATCATCAATCCTCGGGAGGGGATAACGGTTCGTCATCGTTACCTTATTCAACTCCCGATATTCGATACACATCTGATGAGCCCCGTTCAGCTTTAAAAACAGAATTGAGGCTCCCCAAGGCAAACTGCTTGGTCTGATAAATCCCTTGTCTAACAGCTCCTGTAACTGTGTAGACAACTCCTGCATCTCGGAGCCACACTCGGAACCAAATCAATTCTAAACTCTACCTGTCTCTCCGGAGGTACCCTAGGAAAATCCTGCGAGAACATATTCGGATACTCACACACAATCGGTACATCGTCTACGGTTGCCTTACCTAAATCTCGGGTATCCATGTCATAGGCGACAAAACCAAACAGCCCTGATGGAGATAGCGCCTGGCCCTCTCTTCTAAACACATAATCGGCCCACGTTGCGGTCTCTCACCCAGAATCACCAACTCTCCTCCACATGGAGTCCGAACCCGAACCAACTACTGCTCACAGTCAATCACCACCCCCATTAGGGATCAACCAATCCATGCCCATGATAACCTTGTTCCCACGCAAAGGAATGGGAACTAAATCCACCGGATACTACTCGTTGAATAACTGAAGGGTACACCTTCGATGAACCCTCTCAACTCGAATAGACCTATCATCAGCAATCTCAACATCTAGCAGACAATCCAACTCTCCGAGAGCTCCAAAAAATCTCTTGCTAAGTGCTAGTGATACAAACGATCCAGTACCCCCGAATCAAATAATACTTAAGCAGAGATGTCGTTCACAAGGAACAATCCTAAAAATAAAACACATAAACATAAGCAACGGTTCAATATAAATAAAGAGATAAGGACAAGATACATACTCGTCACCACATCAGGAGCTGCACGCTCCTCCTCTGTCTTCAATTGGAAAGCCCTTCTCTTCGTCGCAAGGGCATCTGCCCGGCCCAGACGATCGTCGGTAATCCTCAATGCCACAAAAGTGGGTGCTGATACCGGTCACTCCACAGCTAACCTCGAACATTGGGCCTTCTTGTGGACCCTCTAATTGTACTGAAAGAAAATCAGATCAGATACCAAGATAGTGGGGATGACATCAGTACAATCCCTACTGATATGAACAGTCCGACCGTACTTGAAGCAGCCTGAACCACTTGCTTTGCACGTCCTCTCATGCAGCTTGCCGCACCTACCACAGCAGCTACGGCCATGCTGGCCTTTCGGCCTAGAATCAGACACCATGTGCCTCTTTCGTGAACCCTCCATGCTCGGCACATAATCTGGCTTCCTCTTCTTCTCCATCTCTAAGTCAATCTCCCTTTCCCTAGCACTCACTATCATGTCTTCCGGCGTTTTGCAACTGGATCAGCTCACAAACTGTCGGATATCGCTCCTCAGCATCTCATGGTAACGGACCTTCTTCATCTCCTCGTCTGCCACATACTGCGAAGCCAGAAGTACCCTCTCCCTAAACATAGCAGTTGATCTCAGCCACCGTCTTAGTAGTCTGACGGAGATCGTGAAACTCTCGTGCCAGCTGCTGCACCTCAATCACTGGTGTAAACTCGGCTCGAAACCTGGTCGAGAAATCACTCCATTTCATCAAATCAATAGCCTCACCTCCTACAGTATGCCCTACCTCATCCCACTAATCATGAGCCCTATCCTTAAGGAGGCAAGAAGCAAGTCTGACCTTGTCCCCCTCTCTATATTCGGGATCTTACATAGATGCATCGTATGTATGATGGAATATGTGGTATATTAGGGAACTCATTAAGATTTACACTTACATTTGTGTATTAAAAAAATTTGTAGGTCGTTCGTGAGAAGAACTCTGTAGGACTGTACACACGCATCAAGACGTTTATTTCTGCATTTTTGTAAACTTAACTCTGATCTTGTATGGTTTTAATCAAATGAATGTTACTTGATGGCTTTTGAAACAAAGGTTGTTAATTGGTTATTATATTTAAAATTAATAAAATCTATTTGTAATTTTTGGGACATTAAAAGGTGGTATTAGAGCCGTGGTTTGAGGGATCCGGACACGCCTTATGGTGTGTATGAACTCAAATTGAGGATTGAGAGATTTTCTAAATGAGTTTTTGAAAAGAAAATTATTTTATTCAAGAAAACTATTTTCTGAAAAGAATTCATAACAAATGGAGAATGTGATGCGTAAAGTCAGTCGGAGCTCAAGAAGTAATTTCCAATATACCCATATGATCTTGTATTTGTTCTATGAATTGTTATGCATGCTAGAATGTAGGCTGTATAGCCACTCGGGAATTGTATTTGTTCAAGAAGTAAGTAATTTCCAATATACCCATTAAGGATGTCATGATTAAATATCCAATATAGGTTACAACATAAAGACATAAGGTCATGAATACCATTACAAGCTTGTCTCTTATTTCACTCGACATCCTACTTAATTTCTAGCAGCCTTAGTTCTGCTACCTGTGATGCATATAAACTAAGCGGGTCAGGTTTGGGAAACTTGGTGAGATACATAGCATTCTCAAGCCCATAATAATTTAAGGATATTAAATCATATTATTAATCCTTCAAAAATAAACATTTTCAACAATACAGAGATATGAATCCAATGTAAATATATATAAGATATTCTAGCCATACATACCTAGCCCAATCGATTCTCATAAATCATAATTCAACAGTTATCTGGAAAAATCACCTAACCTGATAAATCGTTTGAGCAAATATTTGACTACACAGCTAGGGGAGTCCTTGGCCAGTGAGTCTTTTAAATACAAACGATGTTCAGAGTATTTGATAAATATAGTATCCCATTATATCTATGTTTGTGGATTATAAATCTGCACTTGCAACGCAATTCACAAGACAATCTAGAATAATCAAGTGTTGTCATCTCACTCTGGAAGATGATCCAGACATACTTGTCAATTTTCCGATATGGACCTGCCAATACTGATTATCTAAAAAAAAGGAGGACTACTACACTCTGCTTTAAATCTCACACATTACGCAGCTATGAGACTATTCAGTTATTCAACTTAATTCGATCTAAAAGAAAATCGACTTCAAATAAAGTTTCCTAATTTCACAATAATATTAAAACTTAGTACATCAAATCAGCATAAAATACATCATAATATATACTTATAAAGGATGCATTTTTCCTTTTACCACATTCATTTGAAACTCCCATGTATTTTTCCTTTCACCATATTTATTTGAAACTCCCACGACTTTTCAATTTCTTTCTAATAATAATTATAATTTTGTTAATTAGGTTAAATAAATATCCAACCTAAATTTAAATCATATATAAGCTAAATTTCATTATTAAAATAATATTTTTACTTCTACTTATAAAATTAAGTTTTTTTTAACTTTTAACATATTGTACTTAATTTATTAATTTTAATATATTCTAGAATGTAAACCATTATCATTTTTAATATATAATTTTGGAACAATTTGTATAAAATACTTAAATTATTAGTTTAACTATAACATTACAGAGTCAACTTAAATATACATTTTAGGTTAACTTAAACAACCAAAGAATATTTTGTAAATAGTTAAAAGTGATACATTGTAGTGTCTTTCTAATAATAATTATAAGTTGGTTAATAAGATTAAATAGATATCAAACCTAAAGTGTAATTTGAATAAACTAAATTTCAATTTTAAAATAATATATTTACTTCTGCTTATAAAGTTATGTCTTTAACTTTTAACATACTATACTTAATTTATTAGATTTAAAATGTTGTTATATGTAAACTATTATCAGTTTAAAGCTACAAATTTAGAATAGTTTGGACAAAATACTTAAGTTGTTAACTTAAATATAACGTTAAAATGTCAACTAAATATAAATTCCAGTTCCACTTAAAAAACCAAAGAATATTTTATAAATTGTCAAAAATGATAAATTATAGTGATAAATGCAAAAACTAAATTGTAATCTCAATTTAACTAAAATATTTTATAAAGTTATTTTTATAATCGTTAAAATTTTTCAAATAAGTAGTTTAAAATAAATTACAATAACAATAGTTAAAAATAACTCTATATAAATGATTCTATTGTTACCTTTAAAATCAAAAAATAATGTTTGATGTTTTAAATAATTATAATGATAGAAATTCAAACATTAAACAACTAAATTTTAAAAAATTATTTAACAATAACAACAACTATAAATAACATTAAACCATATATTATATTTAATTTTATTCACGTGTAACTCGCGGGTAGAAATCATGCAAACGATTGGCATTATGAAGTTATAATAGATATATACATATTATCATATAATTCGAAATAATCAATATATTATATCAATTTAGTATAAAAATTATTATATCAAATTTAACAACAACGTTGTTGTTATATTAAAAAAAACATATATTTGTAAAGACTTTAACTATATAGCTGTTTTTGCGCATTATAATGTCAAATTAAATATAAATTTCAGTTATACTTAAAAACCCAAAGAATATTTTGTAAATAGTTTAAAGTGATAAATTGTAGTGATAAATGCAAAAACTAAATTGTAATATCAATTTAACTAAAATATTTCCTAAATATATTTTTATAATCATTAAAAGTTTCCAAATAAATAGCTTAAAATAACTTACAGTAACAATAGTTAAAAATAACTCTATATAAATGATTATATTGTTACATTTAAAATCAAAAAATAATGTTTGATGTTTTAAACAATTATAAGGATAGAAATTAAAACATTAAGAAAATAAATTTTAAAAAATTAATTAACAATAACAACAACTATAAATAACATTACACCATATATTATATTTAATTTTATTCATGTGTAACTCACAGGTAGAAGTCATTCAGATGATTGAGATTATGAAGTTTTAGTAGATGTATATATTATAATACTTCAAAATAATCAATATATTATATCAATTTAGTATAAAAATTATTATATCAAATTTAACAACAACGTTATTTTTATTTTAAAAAATATATACATTTGTAAAGACATCAACTATATAGGTGTTTCTGCGCAACGCGCGGGCACTCGTATATTAAACAGTTAAGATTTTAACAGTCCTTCAAAAGATAAATACATGTGATAACTTATTATAATTATGAACTTGTAAATATGTGCTCCAGATACGCTTTAGCTTTTTCTTTTAAAAAATAAGCTAGAGAAAATATTATTGTATTTAGTCATCGTTTATATTATTAACGGTTATATTTTTTGTTTCTTAGATTTATCAATAATCCCAAACAAAATACCGACTTATAGCTGATAAGAGACAATCAGGTAAGATCATATTTGAAGTACGATCTCTTTGGTATATAAAGATATATTGTTTGGAAATTCCACTTGAAACACCATACTGTTCTTACCTTCTCATCACTTCCATAAGTAGATTGATCAATATAACAACTGGTATTACTGAAAAAATATTATTTATAACTTCATAATAATGATTATAAACATAAATATAAGTTATACTTAAAGCACGGTAAGCATAACTCAACTTACGAGTTGTTTAAGGAAAAATTGGACTTTGCATAGGCAGAAATTCAAAACTGAAAACTCTATTTCAACGGGCTCTCTGGCACTCCAGAGCTTCACAACTAATGCCTAGGAAGTACTAGCACTAAGCCTCGAGGTTTCGAGAGAGATTGGAAGCTTTTTTGAGTGAATTGACAAAGTTTAATGCATGAAATCGTTCATATTTATAGCCAAAATAGAAGGTCACAAGATGAAGAGATTGACCGATTAATCCCGCCAAACCCGATTAATCCTAAATTTCCGATTAATGCCCTAATCCTCGACGGTTGGAGAATGCCAAGCGTTCTGCAACCATGAAATTAGTTAGTCTAGTTGTATTTATTTAATGTAACAAGATGAAGAGATGACCTTTTTGAAGATTACTTAACCACTTGATACCATAATCCCAACCATGAGCTTGTACTCTTGGTGTTGGGCTTAATTATAGTCTCAGTGGTTTAAGTGCAACCCTTTACAACATGAAGACTTGAAATTCTTTTGCAATCAAGAGTTAACTTGAAAAGTAGGAGATTGAATACCTTTTGAAGTGTCCCTTAAGTCCTTTAGTAAATACTTAATAATTCATGTGATGGCTCACAAAAATTATTACTAGACTTGGTTTGGTTTATACACATTATAATGCATACATGTGATGTTTATTTTTATGTTATTGTATGTTATGTTTTGTGTATGAAAATGAGTTTTACATGTAAATAACATTTTAACATAAGATAATATCACTTGGATTTTGAGTAAAAAATATTTAAAAAATAACATAAGATGTCTATAAATGACTATTTATAAAAAGGTTTTATCGGTTACCTGTTTACCGGTTAAAAATCGATTTTTTGTTGAAAATAGTTTTATTGTAAAACTTATAAATACCCAACTTGAAAATATTTAAAAAGTGTCTAAACATTACATAAACTCCATGTTTTTATAGTAAATATGGAGTTTTTATTAAAAATACTAAAATCGGTTTATAGCATTATAACAACAAATAATAAAACTAGTGATTTTTTTTGCGTCGAAACTTAATATATGATATTTGTGTTTAAAACGTAACGCAACATTTTGATATTATGTTTTATGCATGCCAAATGAGATTTAAAACATAATTATCATCACCCAAGTTTTGGTTTATCAAAATATGACTTTTATCATAAGATGCATAAAATTGAATTAATAAAGTAAAATGAATTTATTCTACAAATTCATGAAGTCATAAGTTTTTTATTGTTAAAAGGAGATTTAAAATTATGATTTCAGAACTCATCCAAAACTCCAAGTGTTATGTACAAAATGAAGTTTAATTTAATACTATTACTGTTTCTTAATCGCTCAACGACTAAACTTCAAAATATAAGATTTTAGTTTATAGTTGATCGCGGATAATGATAAATAAAATGAAGATTTATTTGGTACCTGAAGAACTTTATAACAAGCGATATAATTTTTACAAAAGGGTACATGAATTGTTGGATGCATGCAATATTCATGAGACCAAGTTTTTATTGCTATAATTGTAAAACATATATAAAACATTTTCTTAAAAATGCAAGTCATTGTCGTCCTTTTGAAGAACATTCGGTATTGTTTGTATGGTCTTAGTGGCACAGGGTTACCTGATCATTAGGATTGTCTTATGATGTTCGGGGTAGTTTTGTAGTTTTCGGTGACTAAAGGGTCACCTTGTCACTGGTTAGTTGCAATACTGCAAGTTGTTTCAAGTAGCATGACTTGATCGAAATATTATGTGATAAAGGTCACCTAAGGATGAGAAGTTTGAGGCATAGATGGGATTAAACATGCCAATATAATCAATAGTTATTTATGATCCCATTATCTAGGAGTTACCTATCTTATGAAATTGGTAATCACTACCTACCGAGTTTGATTAAGTTAATGGGATAAAGGTAAACTAACCATTTACTTGTTTCTTTACTTGGATCCTAGACTTTAGTAAATTAATATTTTAAGAAACGATAAAAGGTATTAATTTTTAAAGACTAAATATTGAAAATACTAAATGAAACTTTGTTAAATTCTGTTAATAATTGTTAATACTCTTACGCCTTGCAAAATCTCTCTCTCTCTCTCTCTCTCTCTCTCTCTCTCTCTCTCTCTTGTTGAGTTTCAAGAGACGGTAACATTTCATGGTTATAATTTCTATAATTGGTATAATACCTTGAGGTTCTTCCTTAAGGATAAATAGAAATTATATATACTAAAAGATCACATACTTGAACAACCTCTACAGACCAGTTAGTCTGATCATGATACTTTGATAGCAGTATTATTGTGATGATATTGATGTGTCTCACATCATATTGGAGTAATTAACCTTGACTTGTAGAAAGTCTAGGATAATTATGAAACATGTCAGATTTCTTATCAAGTGAAGCAGATATTCATTATGAATAGTATAATAAGCTTCAAATCTGTTCAAACATTGAATAAAAGGAAGTCTCGGAGATTGTGTACTCAAATAGACTTATAGTTCAGTTAAGGGAAAAACAACATAAACCCAAAAAAATCAAGAAAGGACCCTAAATGATTAGTGTTGTTTCTAATGTGAAGAAATTGAACACTAAAAGAGGAACTAGTCTTCTTATCTCACCAAGTTGAGAAAGTTTGGCTTGACTAAGACTTCAGATATCCATATGATAGAACTATTTATTTTTTTTATCATTCATTTGAGTATATTATACTTCAGGTGACACTAATAATTGATATTATGTGCTAATTATTGCAAGAAATAATCAACTAATTACAAGCAAATGGTATTTCGTGTTGAATATATAACAAGTGATGTTTTAGTCTTTCTCTAAACAATAGATGTTTTGTACCTATTCTTATAGGGAATGTTACAGTTGTAAATTTATGAATAAAATTTAGATTTATTTATCGTTTAATGGAAGTTCACATTCATGTTCTGAAACGATGTATTTTGTGTTAAAGAATATTTTCTCATAATGTCATTTATGAAGTCAATCTATAAGCTTTCATTAAATTGATAGTTTTGATCATAACACCATAATAATCAAATGATATTTGATTCAAACTTATATATGTAATAATCGTCATGACTATATAAATATGAAACATATATACCAACTTCAAAGGGAATGAATTTTTTAATGCAAATGTGTTTGATTCATTTGATATATGTGAATCCTATTTATATGGAAAGATGATTCGTAAGTGTCTTTATCTATTAGTAGTTAAAGAACAAAAGGTTTGACAAAAAATTATACATAAGTGATATATGTAATCTTTTCAATCCATGAACAGTTTTGGTAATAGATACTTAGTCAATTTCATTAACGACTTTTATTTGTTATTGTTAAAACTTTTGATTTGCTCAAATTGCTTCATAGTGAAGATTGAAATACAACTTAATGAGACCATCATTAACCTTTTGTTGTGATAAAGAAAATGATTTTTTAAACCAAATCTTCTTGGAACATCTTAGGAGTTGTGGAATTGATTCAAAACTTATTCCGTTAAAAACACTCACTCGCTATAGTATGGATCTTATGGGACAGGATCAGCTGGTCACTTGGATCTATCTTTTGATGTTCAAGGTAGCCTTTGTATTCTCTAATGGGATAGGGTCGCCTGGCCACTTGTTGAATGTTGATAGTACAAGTTTTTGAAGAGGATAAAACATAGACCTTGCAGTCTAATATATGATGTTTTAAAAGAACTATTTACTTTATAAAAAATTTGGAATTATGATTACTGCAACAAATATATATTGAATATATATATATATATATATATATATATATATATATATATATATATATATATATATATCCAAACAAACAAGTAGATTAAATACTTTCGTTAAACTAAGTATGTAATGGTTTACCCTTATCTAAAGGGTATGGAGTTAAGAAGCTTGTGTTAGACAATAAGTTAAACTCACTATAGCATCTACTAACTACATTTGTGTGGATTATCCTAAATGATTGTTTACGATGAACTAGATAATATGATTGTATTCCATATGTTGTTGCAAGGATTAATCATATATGTCATGATTATGCATAAAGGCCAAAATAAGTCGTATGCTTGGAGCATGTCGAATGATACCAATACAATCTGAGAACAAGTCATGGTGTGACTTAAAGGAACATTATAAAGTGCTTGCAAGAACTGGAGGAATATTCCTAATTTGCGGAGTATTTGAAAGGAAGATATGTTTAAGTTGTTTCACATATGCTAAACTTCTAAACAAATTCAAATGTTTCTCAATCGGGTGTGTTCTCATTATGAATGAAGATAAATTGCATGGATAGTAGTTCCACATAAATTTTAATTACAGTTACACATTAGATTTAGAGTACATTGTTGTTCGGGGAACCACATACAAAGTTGCTTAATGTATAGTTCATTATGACTATGAATAATCCCATTACACAAGTCTTGGTATCTAAGTCATATTTAAGCATCTACCACATTCCAAATAGTTTTCTCTACATATGAGTTATATATATAACTAAAAATATAGGTATTCGTGAAGTTTATTCAAATCAAGTTTGTCAAATCTACTTAACAAAGCTCCTTCATTAGCTAAAGCATGAAAGTAAAGTTGGTGCTATAGGGCCTTGTTGATATAAGTAGATGTATTTGATTGAAATTTTAGTATTTGGATATTGGAACAGTACAAGCAACATATATTGCAATGAGTTGATATATTGGATACGAGTCTTTCATTAAGTAATTGTTGTTTTCTATATTAGCATGTTTAAATCCTTTAATAACTAGGTTATTCTATATATCCATAGTCGTTCACAGTTATGGGAGAATCTATGAGGTAGGACTAATATGAGTTGATTGTTTGATTCTCATGGAGATGAGAATAGCAAGAACTGCTACCAACTTCGTATATACTTGATTAGGAGAATAAGTATTGGACCTGACCCGTATCAAATCACTTTATGGATCGTTGAAAGACCCCAACTTTCATATTTCTGAAAGACCCAAACTTTCATACTTCACAATATTATTACTCCAAAATATGCTACTTGCATATTCATAAAAGCAATATTTTACATTGATAAAGAGGTTACAAACTACTGGATACAAACCGACTATTACAAAGTGTTATATAATACATAACTACCCAGGATATTGTAATTTATACAAACATAGGCTGAAGTACAAAAGTATTATTACAAACTTTTCTAAATCTTTCAACAGTATATGATTATACTGGTTACTTATCACCTGCAATTGTTAAACATTGATAGGGTAAGCGGTGACGCTTAGTGAGTTCAATAATAGATACAATATAATGTTATGCCATATATATATACTTCAATATGGCAGAAGCAAAGAGAAACAAGGAGCAACAAAGGCATATGTGAATCATGTGTTAAGCTTTCCATATCAATCAATGACTTGATTCAAAGGTATACAATCAATGAGACATAACAATTTCCATACTTGATATACATCAATAAAGCTTCGACCCAAATGGCACAGAAGACATAAGATTTCTGATTAACATCGTGGTAGATTTCAGGCTTATAGCCCTGTCTAACCATTTACCAATGCCATAGAATAGAAGTCATTCTCTTATGGAGACATGCTCTGCATGGCCAGAGGCTACGTACCAGTACCAATGTGAATCTAAGTCCTTTCACTGATCACATGGTCAAAGGTATTACTTTTGCTATAAAATAGCGAATAAAATAACACGGGAAAATAACTCGGAATAATAACACTGAAAAGCACATAGCACATATAAAACATAACATACAATTGTTCATATATATTGAACTCACCTTGAATTAACCGGGGGGTCAAAATAGTAATTTGGGCAGCACTTCGGCTTTAAATATGACTTTCTATGTTGAAAAACGGGAGCTTAATTGAAAATCGGGCTCTGCAAAGGGTGCGCTTCAAAACTGAAAAGATAAATTTTTCGGGGTCTTCGGGCACTTCGGGGCGTGTTTTGGGTGTTAAATAAAATATCGGGGCTTCGGAGGATGTGGAAATAGCTAAAATATGAAATTTGGGGTGAAAAAGTGACAAAAATCCAAACTTACCCGGCAAGTTTCGCAACCCCTATATATACTTGTGAGGTTCGGAGTTTGGCCGAAGGAAAGAGGACACGTGGCGCAGGATGCGAAGCTCGGTACACGCGGCAGCTTCGGATTGGTCCAGCAGCACGGCTCGGATGCGAGGTTCGGACGACAGACAGCTCGGCTCAGACGGTGGCACGCTTCGGACGCGAGACTCAGACAGCTACGCGACACGCGTTGCTCCTCTGACGCGCCACGACTCGGATGACGCAGCTGCTTCGTGCGAAGGACGTGGCCGGTACTATTCATGCGAGTTTATCCGAAATTCTCGGATTTTGAGCCAAATTCTTCCGAAATTCATAACTTTCGCATATGAACTCCGTTTTTGAAGTTCTTTATATGCACGCGTAGCTAAAATTATGTTCTACAACTTTCGTTTAGACTTCATTGGCTAATTTTGATTTTAATTGTAATATTATTATTTTTAACAGACCGGGACAGGTAAATCCGTTAAAAATTCATAACTTCTTCATTCGACATCCGTTTTCTTCAAACTTTTTATCGTTGTACTAAAAATGACGAGACCTTCGATTCTCGTTTAGGTTGTATCGGCTAAATATCACTCGATCTAAAATTCGAGTTTTTAGTTGTCTACTACTATTCCGAAACTTAGAAAAATCATAACTTCCTCATACGAAGTCAGATTTTGGCGTTCTTTTTATCGAACTTCTCGGTTTAATGAATAATACGACTTTCATTTAGATTACTAAGGCTAAAAAGTATTTTCTCAAAAACTCACCTTTTACGTCATTCGGCGTCGTGCCGGTTTTGTCGTGAATCTTCGATTGGTCATAACTTCTTCGTTATAACTCAGATTTCGATGAGGTTTTCGCCTAAATGTTTCTAACGAGATTATCTACAACTTTTAATAATAAAATTTTACTTATTTAAAATTTTATATTTTCACTAAATTTCGCTATTTGACATTTGATTGGAATCTCATAAGACTTCGAATACTTTCTGAATGATTCTAAGTATAGTTTTACTTCAATTCTAGTAAAACTATCTATGAGAACTCAACATTCAAATTCACATAATATTTCATAATATTATTTACTTAAAACACGATTTCAAAACGTGTATGTTACAAATACCTCCTCCTTTTGAGGATTTTGTCCCTGAAATTACATTGATTAAAATAAATGGGGATATTTTGCTCTTATCTCATTCTTATTTTCCCAAGTATAATTTGGGCCTCGATGGTGTTTCCACTTGACAAGCACCAACTCTACTTCTTTATTACGTAGATTAGTTGTTCTTTCATTCACGATCTCTTCCGGTTCTTCGACATATCTTAACTTATTATCCAATTTCACTTCGGATAATGGAACTGTATCATCGTAGATGCTCAAGCATTTGCGCAGATAACTCACATGAAACACATCATGAATACCTGCCAAATCTTTAGGCAATTCTAAACGGTATGCCTGCTTTCCAATTCTCTGGATGATTTTGAAAGGTCCAACAAATCTGGGACTCAACTTTCCTTTCTTCCTAAATCTTATAAGGCCTTTCCATGGGGATACCTTCAGCTTTACAAAATCACCCACTAGGAATTCTATTGGTCGTCTTCTCTTTTCTGTATAGGACTTCTGTCGATCCTAGGTTGCTTTCATTCTTTCTCGTACGATTTGAATCTTGTCGGTGGTGTCTTGAGTCATTTCAGGGCCTCCAAGGATCTTCTATCCTACATCACGCCAACATAACGGCGTACGGCATTTGCGACCATATAATGCTTCATATGGTGGCATTTTGATTGAAGTGTGGTAACTGTTATTATATGAAAATTCGACAAGAGGCAAGTATTTATCCCAGTTACCACCAAACTCCAAGACACATGCACGAAGCATATCTTCTACTGTTTGGATTGTTCTCTCTTTCTGACAGTCTGTCTGGGGATGATAAGTTGTGATGAGGGCAACTCGAGATCCCAATTCACGTTGCATACTCTCCCAAAAATGAGAAGTGAAACGAGTATCGCGATCGAAAATGATCTTTAGTGGCACACCATGTCTTGCAACAATTTCATCCAAGTATACTTGTGCGTATTTCTCCATTGGAGCCGTTTCACACATGGCGAGAAAATGTGCACTCTTAGTCAGGCGGTCGACGATTACCCAAATGCTATCATGTTGTCTAGCAGTCTTTGGCAATTTGGTAATAAAATCCATAGACAGCTCTTCCCATTTCCATACACAAACACTAAGCCTTTCTGGAGTTCCGTAAGGCTTTTGGTGCTCTGTTTTGACTTGTAAGCATACTAAGCATTCTTGTACATATCTTCCAATGTCTCTCTTTAATCCAGGCCACCAATAATCAACTCGTATATCATAGTACATTTTACTTGTACCAGGATGTATTGACAGTTTAAGCTTATGAGCTTCATCTAAAATCTTCTATCTTAATCCACCAATCTTTGGAATCCATAACCGATTCTTAAATACATTTAATCCTCGTGGATCATCAAGTAAAACATCAGAATAATGTACCATTCCTTCCTTCTTCACATTTTCTGGCTTTAAGGCCTCAACTTGCCACTTCTCTAGTTCATCAAGAATAGTGAACTTCACCGTAGTGTGAGTAATAGTATAACACATGTCATTACGATAAACCTTCCTGCTAAGTGCATCTGCAACCACATTAGCCTTTCCAGTATGGTACAGGATTTCACAGTCATAGACTTTGATCAGCTACATGGCTCGTTGTTGTCTCAAATTCAGAGTTTGCTGGCTGAATATATACTTGAGACTCTTGTGGTCGGTAAACAATTGGCATTTCGTACCAAAAAGATAATGTCTCCGAAGTTTTAGGGAAAATACCACTGCAGCGAGTTTGAGATCATGGGTGGGATAATTCTTTTCATAATCTTTCAGTTGTCTTGAGGCATAGGCTATCACTTTACCACGCTGCATCAACACACAATCGAGTCCCAATCTTGAAGCATCACTATACACGGAGTGTAGGGTTTCAAAGCACTCCATGGATGATGGCAATGGGCCCCTTTGATGAATTGTTGGTTAAAAACCCAAGACTTGTCTTTTCCCTATAAATAGTCATGTATTATTCATTATTAGGGTTAATAGTGAGGCAAAATGTAGCCGTCACGTGAGGTTTCTTATGTAGTGTTAGATTCTTTAGTCTATGCTGTAAGTGTAATATATTCCTCATATTTGAATGAATCGAGTGATCATTCGACATAATCTTCATATTTATGTTTGTTCTTATTTTCCGCATCTTGTTCATCTTCTCAATTAGGGTTTTCATCCCAACAAGTGGTATCATAGCGGGTCTTTGAAGATCTATTGATTTTTGAAATATCGGTTCTTGATTTGATGATTTTCTGCACAAGTTATTGAAGATTATTGATGTTTTGGCGCATTGGAATCTAAATTCTGTTCAAGCAACTGTTCATGGAGACTTATATATTTTGTTACCGTTCATCATGGTGATTTCGATCATATTCTCTTTTTATTTATTATTTGTTTTTGGATCTGATTTGTTTTCAAACTCTAAGCCAAATCATAGAGTCATATTATTATTATTTTTGTAATCACTATTGATCTGCCGATGACATACTGTTCTTGAGCCCATCTTTTATTAATTACTATTCATTCGCTCCATTCATTGAGCCCATTGTGTTCGTTTCCTGTTCATCGTAAGTCAAAGTCTTTCGTTCAAATTAAGCGTTCAATTCATGTCGATTATACGTTCTTAAGTGCTATTGGATTTCATTATTCTCGATTTCTGTTTGATTCTCTTTTTGTTCTTGTTCTCGAGTTTTGTCTTAACATCGTATTTGATTGAAGATTGATAATGATTTTTTTGAAAGTGAATCATCTCTTGTTATTATTATGTTCAATTGTGATTTTGGGTACAGAATTGTTATTCGATGTTAATTGGGGATTCTCATTGATAAATTGATTGTTTGAGTTTAAAGAACCGATGATGAACAGATGAACAGAATTGCATCTCGATTTGGCTGGTCAAAACCGAAAGTCAAAATCAGATCAAAAGGTTTAAAGTTTAAATTGGAAGTGTAAAATCACTTCGTTGGAACAGAAATCAGATCTAAGGAAATAAGGCGTCAAAGTCGGATCTTGAATCGTGTTTGGCATTGATCGGAACAGAAGGAATTAATCTAATCTTGTACAGAATCAATCTTTGCACATGGTTTCGGAATTAGAATTGCCGCTCGGAATCGGAATCGTGATTTGGTAATTACAATCAGAACGGATGTAATGGGACTCGCAATCGGAATTATTTGGTTTCGTAATCGGAACTTTTAGCATGACTTTTCGAATGATCTATTTTGATCTCGCAATCAAAATGAAGGAATCGGTACTGAAACTTCTGCCGTGTCTCACGTTTCATCAAACAAATTGGGAAGAAGATAGTAAAGTTTCATTTTTACTCCCTGCAACTTCAGCAAATTGACACTTTTGGTCCCTGTTGTTTTCACAGTTTAATATTTTTGGACCAATCTCAGAAATTGTTACAAATAAAGGGGTATATTGATGCAGAATTACCATTCCATCCCCTGTCTTTCAGCAAGTGACAGTTTCGGCCCAATATTCAAAAAAGTTTACTACTTTGAGGGCCGGTGAACAGTTTTGGATTTTTCAACGCTCATATTTTTTCGTGAACAGAAAATTATAGATTTCATCAAGTCTTGGCGGTTCGGAAAGTCGTTTTTCGTGATAACGTCAAATTTTCACGACTTTTTCGGATTTTATACTTCATCGTTAATATCATTTTGTCACGGGGGAGCTTAGTGATTTTTTATCCATTCAAGATCATTCTCATGACCATTTGAAGGCTTTATAATCATGTTTTTGATTATAAATCGGGGGAGAATTTGGTTTGGTCATTCGAAATTCGATTTGTGACTTTTCAAAGTTGAAGATTTTTTATAAAGCTTGTGGTAGAATTATGAAGGTAGCTTTTACAGTAGAAGTTCTTCATCGATCTCTGCTAAAGCTTTTACAGAGAAGTATCCTTTACAACGAAAGTTCTTTATCGAGCTCTGCTAAGGACTTGTTATATCTCCGACTTCTAGTATTTTCTCGATCAAGCAGCATTACGAATCTTAAAGTTTGGGTTGTTACATGATATTTTTTGATGGCTTATATCATTAGCTTATTTGAAGATCATTGTGACTTGGAGGGGGAGCTCTTCAAAGACAAGAAGTGATTCGGTTTCTTTGTTCTGAAATGGGTTTTTATGGCGGGTTTGGTTTTGATGAAGATTTTTTTTTGGGATTACATTCGAAAATGAAGTTTAAAGACATTACTTCAGTGCTTGATTTATATATCCTAGAGCCCGTGTTTGAAGACTGTTGAAGAATCAAGATTCGTGGATTGCTTCATCTATTCCTCGTTGCAAGTTCTTTCTATTCGCTAGATGCTTGTTTTGGAAGTTAAAGCATTGTCATCCATTCCATACTTTGAGGGGGAGATTGTAGGGTTTCAAAGCACTCCATGGATGATGGCAATGGGCCCCTTTGATGAATTGTTGGTTAAAAGCCCAAGACTTGTCTTTTCCCTATAAATAGTCATGTATTATTCATTATTAGGGTTAATAGTGAGGCAAAATGTAGCCGTCACGTGAGGTTTCTTATGTAGTGTTAGATTCTTTAGTCTATGTTGTAAGTGTAATATATTCCTCATATTTGAATAAATCGAGTGATCATTCGACATAATCTTCATATTTCTGTTTGTTCTTATTTTCCGCATCTTGTTCATCAAATCTCAATTAGGGTTTTCATCCCAACACGGAGAAATCATCATCACCTTCTGGGAGTGATAAGATGGGAGCATGAGTCAAAAGATCTTTTAAAGTCGAGAAAGCTTTTTCTTGGGCTTCACCCCATTCGAACTTTGCTTCCTTTCGAGTTAGACTAGTGAGAGGTATAGCTATACGAGAAAACTCTTTAATGAATCTTTGGTAATAACCCTCAATACCCATGAAACTACGAATTTTGGAAGCATTACGGGGCACTTCCCAATTTTGAATGGCTTCGATTTTGGTAGGATCTACGGATATACCGTCACCAGAAATAACATGGCCGAGAAATTGAACTTGGCAAAGCCAAAATTCACATTTCGAGAATTTAGCATAAAGTTTCTCCTTTCTAATAAGTTCTAAGATTTCATGAATATGAACGGCATGATCAGCTTCAGACTTGGAATAGATTAGAATATCGTCAATGAATACGATGACAGACTTATAGAGCATTGGGCGGCATACTCGATTCATCATAACCATGAATACAGCAGGAGCATTTTTCAAACCGAATGGCATGACAAGGAATTCGAAATGCCCATAACGAGTGCGGAAAGCAGTCTTCGGTACATCCTGCTCTTGTACTTTCAACTGATGATAGCCAGATCTCAAATCAGTCTTTGAGAAATAGCTAACACCCTAAAGTTGATCGAACAAATCGTCGATGCAAGGTAGTGGGTACTTGTTCTTGATAGTCACCTTATTCAGCTCACGATAATCAATGCACATACGCATTGATCCATCCTTCTTTTTGACAAACAATACCAGAGCACCCCAGGGAGAGGTACTCGGTCGAATAAAGCCTTTGTCAAGTAATTCCTGTAGTTGAATCATCATTTCTTTCATCTCGGCTGGTGCAAGACGATAAGGAGTCTTTGCAATCGGATCAACACCAGGCACAAGGTCAATTCAGAATTCTACTTGCCTGTCTGGAGGAAGTCCAGGCAGATTATCGGGGAAAACATCAGGATATTCGTTAACAATGAGAACATCATTCACAGTTTTATTCTCCTCTCTTGAGATGTCAACTATATAGGCTAGATAAATAGGGCAACCCTTCGATATAAGTTTACGAGCTTTGAGGAAAGAGATTATTTTTAAGATCCTTTGCTCACCGTAGACATGAATAGGATCTTCCCCTTTAATATGAATGCGTACCATCTTTTCATAACACAAGATTTCTGCATGATTCTTTGACAACCAATCCATGCCGAGAATAATACCGAAGTTGGGCAAGGAGATAGGGATTAGGTTAGCAAGAAAATTACAGCCTTCAATTTCTATGACACAATCCCTATAGATTTTATCAGCAAGTAATGATATACTTCCCGCAGTATCTACATGAAATGGTTGCATGAGTGCATAGCAAGCAGTTTCAAAAGAATGCGCACACTCATAAGATACAAAAGAATCTGAGGCACTAAAATCAAATAAGATGTGAGCAGGTCTAGAGTTGACAAGAAATGTACCCGTCACAACATTCGGGTCCTCGCGTGCTTCCTCTGTGGTAATTTGGAATGCACGACCCTTAGCTTTTGGCACCTCCTCCTTCTTAGCTGGAGTGTTCTTTGGTTGTTGGACAAGGACTTGACTTCTCGCCGGTTGTTGAACAGAAGCTTGACTTCCCGTCACTTGGCTGGTAAGAGTAGGGCAAAAACGCTTCTTGTGGTCAGTAATACCACATGCATAGCAAGTCACACCCTTCCTTAGGCAAGCTGGCTTTATATGACCCTTTTCTCCACATCCATAACAGACAATGGATTCCTTGTCTATTTTGCATTGGCCTGGATGATTCTTTCCACAAACACGACATGAAGGCCATTGAATAGAAAAAGATTGTGACCTGCCGCGGCCACGAAAAGCACTCTAAGATAGCACTTGCTTGCTAGGATCAGTTCGAACAGATTGAGCTGGTGGAATAGTGGAAACAGGAATAGTTCTTTTAGTATGTGGACGCTTTGGAACAATAAGAGTGGCTCCATGTATCTCTAAGTCATGCTCACGCCTTCGAGCATACTCAACAGCTTTATCAAATGACATAACATCCCTATTGGCTACAAAATCATGGATTTCATGTCGTAGTCCCTCCATGAATAACTGAATTTTCTCGTCTTCAGTTGAATATACTTTGTAGCAAACCATGCTTTTTGATTAAACTGAGTTTCATACTCATTCACAATCATTCCTCCTTGTTTAAGCTCGAGGAATTCCTTCTCCAATCTTCTCCTCATGTCTAGAGGACAATACTTCTCTAACAAACGAGTTTTAAACATTTCCCAGGCTAAATTCTCCTGGTCAAACCCGTTGAGAGCTTCATATGTTGCTTCCCACCAGACCAAGGCTTCTCTAATGAGCATTACGGAAGCATAATTAGCCTTGTCTTTATTATCCACATGAGAAATATGAAACACTTTCTCTGTGTTCTGGATCCAAGTAAGAACAATAATGGGATTGAGAACACCGAAAAACTCTGTAGCACCACTACTCTTGAAATCTTTGAACGAGGGATGCTGCACCTCTCCTTTTGAAGATTCTCCAGTGGCTTTCTCTTTTCCTTGATCACCATTCTTTTTGTGTTCTTCGAGATTCTGTCGAATAACACCGGTAAGTTTACCCAAGAGTCGCTCCTCACGAGGAGATACTAGAGTATTCACTTCCTCGGGTTGAGGACCTCCACCAACCTCAGGGGTATGGCTACTTACTTGTTCAGCCATCATTCTGAAATTTAGGAGTAATATAGTATTTTAAAATATTAGGATTTATTATAACCTAATACTTCACTTAAGTCTTTCCTATGGTTTGTATCCATATACTTATAATGATTCAGTTCATATATTGAACTTCCAATAGTTTAAGTCTAATACCAATCTGTGGCATTTAGTTCGATTAAACTACGACTCTGATACCATGATTGAAAGACCCCAACTTTCATATTTCTGAAAGACCCAAACTTTCATACTTCACAATATTATTACTCCAAAATATGCTACTTGCATATTCATAAAAGCAATATTTACATTGATAAAGAGGTTACAAACTACTGGATACAAACCGACTATTACAAAGTGTTATATAATACATAACTACCCAGGATATTGTAATTTATACAAACATAGGCTGAAGTACAAAAGTATTATTACAAACTTTTCTAAATCTTTCAACAGTATATGATTATACTGGTTACTTATCACCTGCAATTGTTAAACATTGATAGGGTAAGCGGTGACGCTTAGTGAGTTCAATAATAGATACAATATAATATTATGCCATATATATACTTCAATATGGCAGAAGCAAAGAGAAACAAGGAGCAACAAAGGCATATGTGAATCATGTGTTAAGCTTTCCATATCAATCAATGACTTGATTCAAAGGTATACAATCAGTGAGACATAACAATTTCCATACTTGATATACATCAATAAAGCTTCGACCCAAATGGCACAGAAGACATAAGATTTCTGATTAACATCGTGGTAGATTTCAGGCTTATAGCCCTGTCTAACCATTTGCCAATGCCATAGAATAGAAGTCATTCTCTTACGGAGACATGCTCTGCATGGCCAGAGGCTACGTACCAGTACCAATGTGAATCTAAGTCCTTTCACTGATCACATGGTCAAAGGTATTACTTTTGCTATAAAATAGCGAATAAAATAACACGGGAAAATAACTCGGAATAATAACACTGAAAAGCACATAGCACATATAAAACATAACATACAATTGTTCATATATATTGAACTCACCTTGAATTAACCGGGGGTCAAAATAGTAATTTGGGCAGCACTTCGGCTTTAAATACGACTTTCAATGTTGAAAAACGGGAGCTTAATTGAAAACCGGGCTCTGCAAAGGGTGCGCTTCAAAACCGAAAAGATAAATTTTTCGGGGTCTTCGGGCACTTCGGGACGTGTTTTGGGTGTTAAAAATAATACCGCGGCTTCGGGGAATGTGGAAATAGCTAAAATATGAAATTGGGGGTGAAAAGTGACAAAAATCCAAACTTACCCAGCAAGTCTCGCAGCCCCTATATATACTTGCGAGGTTCGGAGTTTGGCCGAAGGAAGGAGGACACGCGGTGCAGGATGCGAAGCTCGGTACACGTGGCAGCTTCGAATTGGTCCAGCAACACGGCTCGGATGCGAGGGTCGGACGACAAACGGCTCGGCTCAGACGGTGGCACGCTTCGGATGCGAGACTCAGACAGCTGTGCGACGCGCGTCGCTCCTCGGACGCGCCACGAATCAGATGACGCAGTTGCTTCGTGCGAAGGACGTGGCCGATACTATTCATGCGAGTTTATCCGAAATTCTCAGATTTTGAGCCAAATTCTTCCGAAATTCATAACTTTCGCATATTAACTCCGTTTTTGATGTTATTTATATGCACACATAGCTAAAGTTATGCTCTACAACTTTCGTTTAGACTTCATCGGCTAATTTTGACTTTAATTTTAATATTATTATTTTTAACAGACCAGGACAGGAAAATCCGTTAAAAATTCATAACTTCTTCATCCGACATCCGTTTTCGTCAGACTTTTTATCGTTGTACTACAAATGACGAGACCTTCGATTCTCGTTTAGGTTGTATCGGCTAAATATCGTTCGATCTAAAATTCGAGTTTTTAGTTGTCTACTACTATTCTGAAACTTAGAAAAACCATAACTTCCTCATACGAAGTCAGATTTTGGCGTTCTTTTTATCGAACTTCTCGGTTTAACGAATACTACGACTTTCATTTATATTACTAAGACTAAAAAGTATTTTATCAAAAACTCACTTTTAACGTCATTCGGCGTCGTGTCGGTTTTGTCGCGAATCTTCGATTGGTAATAACTTCTTCGTTATAACTCGGATTTCGATGAGGTTTTCCCCTAAATGTTTCTAACGAGATTATCTACAACTTTCAATAATAAAACTTTACTTATTTCAAATTTTATATTTTCGCTAAATTTCACTATTTGACATTTGATTGAAATCTCATAAGACTTCCAATACTTTCTGAATGATTCTAAGCATAGTTTTACTTCAATTCTAGTAAAAACTATCTGTTAGAACTCAACATTCAAATTCACATAATATTTCATAATATTATTTACTTAAAACATGATTTTAAAACGTGTATGTTACAATCGTAGTTGTGAGTGATGTTTTAATCAAGGTCGTATCTTTGTATTCTTAGACCTGAGATACATATTTGGGACTTGAAGTGTAGGAATTGTTGTGTTTTTACATTGTTTAACGTTGTTCCATAAAAGGCACTCATAAGGGACGTCATTGGGTATGACATGAACTACATGACGGGCGTATGTAGTCAAGATGGGATTTGTTCCTTTTATTCATTGAAAGTTGAACACTGAGATTGATGGGGATCCATATCTCATGTTCAACATGATGTCTGAGACAAAGGAATAACTGATATGACACCTTTAATAACAATTGTAACTTAGAGTTCCTAGAATTGGCTATTGATGAGATGGCACCTTTCATATGTTGTTAGGGGCGGTAGCCCGTTGCTTGACGTCAACTACTATCTATGTTAGTCTCTAATGAATCTTGTGCAACTGGGAGGTCGAATCTATATGCCTAAGAATCATTATTGAGTGATGTTGTTAATAATATATGATCTTATAGGGTCACACCTTTATCAAGTTGGCACATTATTATCAATGTGATTATTAATAAATAATATCAATTCTTGTATTTAATTATGGAATAATTATTGTTTTGTGAAAATTATAATTATAAAAGAGTATAACTAGTTATTGTTTCATATAATATGAATTAATAAGTCATGCACAACCTTTTGGACTGGTTGAATCCTTTTGTCTTTTACCTAAAGAAAAAATTTATATTTTATAAACTTTGAGTTTATAAAATTTAAGCAGGTCTTCTCTTTTCTAAGGTATGGCCGAATTCATTATATAAAGAAGAAATGTTGTTTGTCAACCTTCTTCTTATGTCTCCCATGCTCCTAAAGGTTGCTAATACTTTAGAGTATTTTAATGTAAAGCCCTTACAATGCATGATATTATAAAAGATTGTGTCTTGCATGAATTTTGGCTAGTTATTCAAGTTCATTTTTCCTCTCTTTTTCTCAATAAAGTCGTAGCTTTCTATGCTCTGTTCATCTTTCCTTTTGAAGCTATTTTTTTGGGATTATATGCTACCTTGAGTTGTCTCTTTTAGTGCTTATTTGAGTTAAGTATTAAAGTCTTAAGACACTCAAGAATACAAGAAGGAACTAGCATTCCAAATGCATTATCTTGATGGTGGATACTGGTAGAGAAAACCATTCTCTTTGATTTTTCTATCTTCATCAACACCCCAAAACCAAGTGGGTTCAAAGGCTTTAAGGGTTGTCATTGTAAAACACTCTTTCATTGTTTTAATATCATTCTAAAATCTATAAATGGATCTTAGATGGTTTGGTTTTGTTATAAACTTAAAAATGAACTTGTTATTTTTATAAGACTTTCGTTGCGGTTTTTATGAAAAAACACACTTATATTTTGTATCAAAACCCATCACAAAATACAAGCATCCAAAGACTCTAATATTATTAAAAACAGGGGAGTGATCATAATTTATCTCAAATGGACTCTTTCCATTTAGAACAGAAGAAGGGAGTCTATTAATTAAAAAAACAGTTGTGAGAACACCCTCGCCCCAAATCCTTTAAGTAATCCAAACTGGAATAATAAGGACCTAGCCACATTTAAAAGATGTTTGTGTTTTCTTTCCACAACACCATTTTGTTGTGGAGTATGAACACAGGTAGTTTGATGCAAAATCCCTTTATTTTTTAAAAAAAAAAGATACTTTTAATTCTTTGATTCACAAACTCAATGCCATTATCAAACCTTATAGTTTTAATTTTAACATCAAAATGATTTTCTAAAAAACAAAAAAATCATCAAAACAAGAAAAAGAACTTCATCTTTAGATTTCAGTAAAATACTTTTAATTCTATGATTTACAAACTCAGTGTCATTATCATACCTTATAGTTTTAATTTTAACATTAAAATGATATTCTAAAAAACAAAGAAAAACATTAAATCAAGAAAAGGAACTTCATCTTTAAATTTCATTAAATAAACCCAGATAGCCCTTATGAAATCATCCACAATAGTCAAAAAAGAATATCTAAATCCTCCAGAAGTAACAAATGTATAAGGACCCCGACGTCTAAATGAATTAATTCACCAAGATTACTTGTTTTATGTTCACTTAATGGAAAATGATCTCTAATTTTCTTTGCTTTATGAAAAACCTCACATGGTGGAATAGTCTCATTATCATACTTTAAATAAGTTTTAAGAACATTCAAAGCTTTATCAGCAGGATGTCCAAGTTGATTATGTCGAGTTTTGACACACAACAAAGAGAAGATTTAGGCAAGCAAGAAGTCCTACCTAAAATATTACTATTAAGATAATATAGGCCTCAAAATTCTTTTACCAGTCTCCATGGTCTCCTTGGACAGCGAATCCTGGATGACACAATTATGTTCTTCAAAAACAACTTTAAATATATTATCTATACAAATCTTATGAACATATAAAAACTAACATGAAAGTCAAGAGCAACAAAAATATCTTGAAGAGATATAGATCCAGGCATGTTCATGTTACCAATCTTATCAACTCTAGCAGTTGCTCCATTTGGATGATCAACTCTAAGGTTAAGCTTGGAAACATCAACAATGTCATGAAGATCAGATTCTTTTTACAGTCATGTGTTGACTAGCTCTAGAATCAACCCATTGATTATCCTTACTAAAAAAACATTCTTATAAGAAATACCTTCCATATTGGAAGTACTAGACATCTCTTTAGGAGTTCTCTTATCATTTAAAAGTGACATAAGTTTGGAGTATTGTTCACTTACTAAAATATGTTAATCCAGTTTATCAAGAGCAAATGAAGATGAACAAGATATATCACAAACATGAGAAGCAACAACAAGAACACTACCAGAAGATTTGTTAAAATCGATTTTTGGTTTAATATCCTTTGGAAATTCAACAAGTTTATAGCATTTTCCAATAGTGTGACCCTTAATACCACAATGTTTACATTGGAGATTTTGATTTCTACCTCTAAGTCTTTTAGGATCATTAAATTTCCCAACAAAGGAAAAAGTTTGACCTTTATTTGAAACATTAGAGATAGAGCCATTCTTTTGATTTGACTCTTCTCTTGACACAATGGAAAAAGAAATTTTAGCCTTTGGCAAAGGTTCCATAATTCATATGTGACTCTTAACTTGATTAAAGACATCATCAAGACAACTAAAAATTTGCATTAGCTTCATGAGTTTAGAGTGATTGTTAAACTAAGTAGCATCTTCACAAATACACTCAGTACAAATAGTTAAACTATCAAATTTTTTCCAAAGTCCATCTAATTTATTATAGTAGTCAGATACAAACATACCACTTTGAGTAAGAGTATTTATACATTGTTGCAAGTTAAAAACAACATAACCATCAACCTTAAAAAATCTTTCATTTAATTCTTTCTAGATATCAATTGCAAATTTAGAACAAACATGTCCAACAAATATAAACTCAGACATAGAATTTAAAATCCAAGAACACATAATTTCATTAACTTTATCCGATTTAATAGAATTTGAATTATCAGTCTTATCTTTAACAATGGTACCATCCACAAAACCAATTTTATTTCGGGCTTTTAAGGCCCTGATCATAGAACTTTTCCAGACTGTATAGTTTTGGCTCCATTTAGTTTAACATTGATTATAGTTGTTATAGCATTATCAAATGGATGAATATATAAAGGATCAGCAAAAATCAGTTATCTCATTCTTGCCTGAAGACTCAGGACGATCAATAGGACCAATCATTTTAAAGAACCAAACAAGATAATAAAAACAACCAAGAAAGAAACACACTATGAAAAAAATAACCTAGCTAAAAATAGATCAACATATCTAATTAGAAACAAATCATATAATCGAGCAAATACGACAAAGCATATAGCAAATAGACACACATAACAAAGAAACACTCAAGAAAGAACCCAAACAGAAAGGAAGGGTTAATCAGAAGACTTACAATGTTATTCAACGAGAAGAAGAACAACAAGCAGCAAAGTAGATTCAATAAACTGGTATATTCAACCTGATCTACCACTGAAGCAGGTTACAACATTCGAATGCTAAGACCTCGTTTGTTAATAGTTTTTCATTCGCTTACTTAACGTTGACCACTTAGATAGGCGTTGTCCGTTGGTGCTCTGTACACCAGCGTTTACAATCTCTACGAGTCTACGACTGTTTACTCTTAACCAAGCGTGACGAGCAAACTACCAGGGAAACGTCGCCAACGAACAGAAAACCCGAGATCTAAACTAGATCGAAAACCACCAGACAAGACCATAGAAACCCTAAATCGAGACCATGTCTGCTTCTAAGTCGAAGATCGACAAAACTAATAAGTCAGCGCTGGCTCTGATACCATACAAAACTACAAACAGATCATTCACAACATCAACAACCCTTTATTAGAAGAACCATTTGGTTTTCATGTACACACATCTGAAAACTCACTACATAACACTCGCACTCGATAATAAAATTTTATCTATTACAATATTCCAAAACTACACTCTAGAATTAAATAAATACAAGAAATGAAATTACAGACTATGAACAATAGACTGAATCCCTAAATACCGTAAAGCCTAAAGAACGAGAGAGAGCTTGATACATAAGGTGTGTGTGTGTAGACTCGTGAATAATAACCAGAACAACACACAACACTCTCTTATATACTTCGAGTCAAGGACTTCGGGTCATGGAGCCAACCCGCGTGTTTTCATTACCTTCACAATAGAAAAACGAATCGTTGCCCAAAACATATACAAAAAAAATAAAGAACAGACCCTGTTGGACTGTTTATGAAGAAGAGATCATATTTGGGTATGATTCCAGCAAAAGGTCCATTTAAAATTCAAAATTTTGATATGGAAAAAAAAGGCTTTCAGTTCATTTAATACTTATCTGGATATGATTGGAAGAATTATAAGGCTACTTCAAAACATGTAACGTAATTTTCACTGTTGTGATTGTTTAGATATTTTACAAAAGAAAAGACTAGGATTTAGAATGACAATTAATGTACCAAAAATTGAAAACAAAATTATATATGTAACATAAAGAAATTAGAGTAGATTGTGTATAATTAAGTAGGTCGATATTGTGATTAGTGAAACCATAAAAGATCCCCAAAAGACAAATCAAGATGCATGTATATAAGTTTGAATGAAAAATATCACAAAATTGTGCATGGTGCCAAAACTCAAAAGTATTGATGAAAAAAATATACCTCGAAATAGGTTGTCTATATGACTATATATGTCTATATCTACATGATGGAGCATGCATTAGGGTTTTCATCGCTAAATAGATCTTGCGCATAAACAAGCTCTGGAGGAACCTGTGGGTATGCAAACCCAGTAGTGTTCTTCTTATTATTATTATTATTATGATCATTTCCTTTTTCTTTCTTCCCATTCCAATTCTGATCATTCTCCCCCTTTTGTTGTTGATCACCTCCTCCTCCTCCATCATTCTTATTCTTGTTTTGGTTTTTTTTTACATTCACTATCTCTGCATGCCTTCCTGCTCGCTTGCTAATGTACGTCACTAGATCTTTTGGATCAAAACTACCTTTCACTATTACATGCGAATGGGATGCCTTCATATCAATGCTCACAGTTTGTACTCCTGTTATATATAAATAATAATATAATTAGCTATTATCATGCACCAAAAAATTAACATTTGATCATCAATTAATTTGCCAAACCTTGCATCTTGTGGAGGCAATGCTTAACTTCTTTGGCGCAACCCTCACAGTGTAAGTGCATCTTCAACACTGTCTCCACCACCTTCGGTGCCTATATATAATAGATCATCATCATCATCATGAATTAAAACAAGATTTAGTACAAAGTCATCCATCGAATCGATCTACATTTGAAATTGATTTGATTCGGTACCTCTGGCTTCTTCTCGTGTTGCTTCTTTTCTTGTTGTTTCTTGGGTACAGGAGAAATAAGGTCAACATGCTTTCCAGATTTTTGCCTGAGACGCTCTGCGACTCTGATAGGGTCGGCGTTTTTGCCTTTCACGATCACACGATGATCCATTGTGTTTGGTTCTATTTCTTCAACGCCTAATTAATCAAATCAAATCAAATCATCATTCAATAACAATGAGTAATTAATATTGATTCATTCATGATATATATATATATATATATATATATATATATATATATATATATATATATACAAATCAAAGACCATAAATGATTAATTTATTGAGTAATTAGTGATTACCATCGAATCCCCTCAGCGATTTCATGACCGTTTCAACACAACCTTGACAATGAAGGTAAACTGCCAACACTATCACTACGTTACCTTGCTTGTTGTTGTTGTTATTATTATTTTTGGCTTTTGATTCGTTTGAGTTTTCATCAGCGCCATCGTTGTTAGTTTCCTCGAGATTCTTTTCTTCGATGTTCCAATTCCCATTCACGTTCCCCCGTTGCTTGTTCTTCCATGTTCAAAATCAAACAGAAACACATATCAATACTTCAAGAAGCTAGTAGAATCATGAACCATATAATCAAATAGTCAACCAATCGAACGTGTGATCTATAGTTTTGTACACAGTATTATTACACTTACACACATTTTGTTTGTACGCAGAGAATTTTTTTAGAAATTTGATGAAAATAACGCAACAAATGGAAAAATAACATGGAGATGATGAATCAACGAGTTTATTCTATCCATTAAACTTGTGTCATAACGGAATCAATCAAAGTTACTCGTTCGGATTCCATACGATTTTGGAAAAGAGGAGAATGTAGATTTGTACCTTTCCTCCCATGGTTGATGCCTTGATCGAGAATGGTAAGAAAATGCAACAAAGAGAGAGTATGGCGGGAGCACAATTACACAGAAACTGACATGCTTATGGTGGGTTGTGCGCATATATACACTACTCTAGTATCTTCTCTCTCACACATACACTCTTTTTTTGGTAGGAGAAGTAATGGTATCAAATTGTAGAGGAGATGGAGTTTTTAACAAAAAAAATTATGTATCACACGTCTTAAATATCTCTTTTCGATAATAAAATAATGAGTTTGAATGTTTGATTTTATAACACAGATTGTTGTCACTTCCTTTTATATTATATATATTTCAAATATAGTATAATGGTATAAAAACATTTAAGTTTTGTTAGAGTTACAACTTCGGCTAACTTTATTTTAGATATAAAGCTCGTGTCTTAAATATCTCTTTTCGATAATAAAATAATCAGTTTGAATGTTTGATTTTATAACACAGATTGTTGTCACTTCCTTTTATATATATTTATTTCAGATATAGTATAATGGTATAAAAACATTTAAGTTTTGTTAGAGTTACAACTTCGGCTAACTTTATTTTAGGAGAAATTAAATATTCACCTACCATTTGTTCCTATTTTTTCCTCCTACTATGTCAAATGTTAACATGTATCACTTTTAATTAGACATTTAATAAAATTAATAATCATTTAATCCACTTGTCAACATTTGATATAGTAAGAGGAAAAGTAGGAACAAATGGTAGGAGGATATTTAATTTCTCTCATTTTAGATATAAAGCACGCGTCTTAAACTTAAAGATGATAAATAATTTTAAAAGGACAACTAAAATTATTTTTAATGTAGTCAAACTCTATATTTTATAATTAATATATAGGATTTAAACTCCAATTTCAGGCATTATATAACCATAAAAATAAAAATATATGACCTTATTTTTTTTATGTTTTTTTTTTCATATGATGAAATAAAGCGTAGTTCACAGTGTTTCATAATTATTTTATATAGGATTTAAATGATTGATCGTCTAATTTTTTTTATAATTTTGTAGATGTATTAGGACTTTAAATAATCACCTGGTCACCTACAAAACAAATATTTTTTTAGATCTGTTGTATTTTAATTTACACTTTCAAACTAAAATAATAAAATTAATCGTCAGAAATTACATGGGATTATAGTTATCAAACCAAGGGCCAAGGGGATAGAGTTTAATTCTATTGTGACAATATTAGGTGAGTTTTGATCTTATGATCTCAAAGAATCATATTATATTTAGATTTTAAGATTACATCTTTCTTAAAATAGAAACTCGTTAATGTGTCTTAAAAAGACACATATGCGATGGGGGAAGCTAATTGTGAAAATGCTTAATACATTTTAACACAAATTTTTAAAGCTTGAAATATAAAATATAAACCATATTTGCTTAAAGGCAAAATATATGTACCATTTTGGTTAGTTTGGTAACGGATCGAGGACAAGGCTACGAAACTGCATATGAGGGCCCCTCATGGACTCAATTGCAATTTGTGTGGCTATTTTATGAAAACTCTTAGGTTGCGTTTAGTTACGGAAAAACAATTTTCATTTTCCGTTTTTTGTTTTTCCTTTTCGATTTTCGTTTTCCGTTTTCATTTTTCATTGAAAAATTTAGAGAACGCGTTTAGTTAAACTTATTCATTTTTCATTTTCAGTTTTAGAAAATTAGAAAACGTGTTTAAATGTCTATTTTTCTATCGGTTTTCATTTTTAAAAAACGGTAGTGGTAGTAGGGTGTGGGTGGGGGCGGTGACGGTAGCGGGTCGGCGGCGGTGGTTGTGATGACAGGCGATGGTGGTGGCGGCGTCAATTTTATCAGTGGTGGTGATGGTGGTGGTGCTAGTGACGGGTTAGTGGTGGTGGTGGTGATGGTAGGTCGATGATTGTTGTGGTGGTGTTCGGTGGGTGGGGGTACGAGTGTGTGTTTGTGTGTGTATGTGTGTTTGTGGGGGTAGGTGTAGGTTTGTGTGTGTGTGGGTGTGTGTGTCTGTGAGGGTGGGGGTAGGTGTGGGTGTGTGTGTGGGTGTGTGGGTATGTACGTGTGTATGTATGGGTGGGTATGTATGTGTGTGTGTTTGTGGGTTGGGGTGTGTGTGTGTGTGTTTGTGGGTGGGTGTGTGTGTGTGGGTGGGTGTGTATGTATGTGTATGTGTGTGGGGGTGGGTGGGTATGTATGTGTAAGTGTGTGTGTTTGTAGGTGTGTGTGTGTGTAGGTTGGTGTGTGCATGTGTATGTTGGTGGGTGTGTGTGGGTAGGTATGTATGTATGTGTGTGTGTTTGTGTGTGTGTGTGTGTGTGGATGGGTATGTATGTGTGTGTGTGGGTTGGTGTGTGTGTGTGTGTGTGTGCGGGTGGGTGTGTGGATGGGTATGTATGTGTGTGTGGGTTGGTGTGTGTGTGTGTGTGTGTGTGCGGGTGGGTGTGTGTGTGGGTGGGTATGTATGTGTGTGTGGGGGTTGGTGTGTGTGTTTATGTGTGTGTGTTTGTGGGTTGATGTGTGTGTGTGTGTGCGGGTGTGTGTGTGTGTGTGTGTGTGTGGGGGGGGGGGGGGGGTATGTATGTGTGTGGGTGTGGGTGAGGGGTGTTAAGGTGGGGGTAGGTAGAAGTGGATGAGGTGAAGTGGGTGTGTGTTTATAGAAAAATTTTGGAATTAGAAAAATATGGAAAACAATGATTATCAGTTTTCCAAAATTTTCCAACTTGTTTGTAATTTTAGAAAACGGAAAATTTTCATTTTCCGTGAAAAATTTAGAAAAATAGACGAACTAAACGCGTTTTCAAAATTCTCATTTTTCTTGGAAAAATTTTCCGGAAAACGGCTCATTTTTCCACAACTAAACGCACCCTTAGTTTTTGGTTATTTTGTGATTAATGAATTAGGTTAACTTTGTAATTTTCTCTAATTTAAATAAATAGATTTTTTTTCATAATAAAGATAACTTTAACAAAATATTAAAACAAACATCAAATTTCAATTAATCAATTAAATATCACTATTTAAAAAAGAATTATAAAAAAATAACCCTGTTATGCTGTAATTAATTATAAGCTAAGTTGAATAGTTATGAATGTTTTATCTCTATCATGTTAGTTTGAGAATAATACAGTATAAATATAGATATAAATTTTAAGATAGAAGTAAGATCTGTCCCAAATTATTATATGATAATTTGTTCACAACCCTATCAAATTCAAACTCCCAAATTTCCAGATTTTGTCCTTTTTTTTTTGTTATCTTTTCATTCATTTCTGCCCTTTTGAGCTATCAGTCTAAAAATTACATAAATGTTGAATATTCACAATTCACAACCATCACAATCAGATCCCAATCACATAAAGAATAGCTGTACAACAAAGAATTTTACAATTCATGCTCCTTCCTCTCTAAATAAAAATATATCAACTGCATATTTCATTTCATTTCATTTCAAGCTGAAGAATGTTGATCATCACCACCACCTCCACCCTTGAGAAGTGTCATTCTTTGAGATCTTGAATGGCTTTGTCTGTTGTTAATAACATCAATATACGTTCTAAGCCTATATCGATCCGAATTTGTGATAGAAAATGGAGGATTAAGAATCAGTGAAGGTGCTTCCACTAGAAGAAAACTCAACAAACGGACCGCTTTTGAATAAAACACGGCCGCATTTTCAGCAAACCCCATGTATTCATCCACCTACCAAATCCACACACACTTTTGTCAGTACAGGACAAGACAGAACAGGACAGACTCAAACTGACAGACTGGAACTGATGTCAATACGATAAAAATTGCAATTTCTTTGTCCCATCCAAAAATGTGTGACAATTCGTTTCAAATTTAGTCATTCTTCCCCAAGTAATAAATTAGCTCACATTCGAGATGCATAAGCAATAAATTATTTTCTTTTACTCATGTGCATTATTTATATTCGTATTAACAAGTGAACAAAAGACTTACTGCCCCGTGTCTTCCAAAATTAAGGGCAGCCTGAAATATTGTTTCCATTGCATCCGGCATCCCAACATTTCCTGGAAAAGAGAGAAAAATAAATAAAAAACAATATGACAATATATTATTAACTTATCATCATCATAGTATATTTTCTTCAAGATAATCAGATTAACTCGATGGATAAACCAAAAGATCATTTACCAAAGAAAAAAAGGTTCAAATCATCATAAACAAAAGGCATACCAGGCTCTATAACTTTGGTAAGTTCCTCAGCAGTTTCAACTTCACCAAGAAATATTCTCTCAATATGAGAACAAACATCCTCTGGAGACTTTGCATTTTCCAGACATTCATTAATATCAGTATTATCTTGTTCCCTTTTTGAGGTCTTGTTAGAAGTTGAAATATCTAGGCTTGGACTTCCTTTAATAGCTGAAGCAGCCTGTGTGTGACAGATATCCAGTGCTTGCTTCCATATAGCAAGAATCACAAGCTGAATTGAAAACGCCTCAAGTCGATTCCCAGACTCAATCTTTTTTCATAACAAAAAATGAAAACAATCAATAACAGAAAGTAAACTGATTTACACAAAGCATCAAGTTTAAACTGTTTTCCAACACACCTTCTCATTGACCAAGTCAGAGATAGCAGAAGCACAATCATGCAATGACTTGATTCTTGCCATGCTGTCAGTTGATGGTTGTTCTAAAGCATCAATTATATCAACCGATCCATGTGATGTCCCAGAGGGTGCAGAGCATTGACTTTCAAAGCTCCCGGTCAACCGGATTTTACTAGAGGTCCCACCAATAATGGGCAAAGGTGCACTAGGTGTTGAATGAATGTTCACCCTAGAATGTACAGGTGGGCTTCCTGATTTAAATGTTTTTTGGCTCACTTTACTAACACTTGCTACAGATGAAGTATCCCCTAGTGGACCAGATACCAAAACATAATCTTGATCAATCAACTCCAATGAATCCACAACTGTAAAAATCAAGATAAATTCAATAACTTACTTTCATGATGATGTGAAAAAGATGACTAAATTAAGTAATTAACAAAGGAAGTATATGGAAAACATACCTTTGGAACGGATATTTACGGGTCTGGGATCGATTGATGTCAAAGATTCTTTCAGACTCCCTTCTGATGATTTACGATTTCCATGTCCAAATCCATTATTTTCTTGTTTGTGTCTGATGCTACTATACCTTGAAGAAATCTCCATGTCTTTTGAAAAGTTTGTTCTATTAACTTCATTATCTAAAGAAAACCCATATGTAGATCTTAAAGGTGACCTTCGTACCATATCAGGACCATTGGATTCATCATCTAGAGTAAATGGTAAATTGTCTTCTTGTGAATTTTCTTCTTTGTTCTTATAAGCTGGGCTTTTAGGGTAAGAAAACCCATCTGTCATTCTTCGTGGCTTCCTTGAGATTTCATCAGGTTTTGATTGGGTGAAAAATGGGTGTGTAAAGAACTCCTCAAAAGTCAATCTTTCCACTGTCCATCAAAGTAATTAAGTAATTATAATTCTTGGTCAATTGAAATAAAACCATGCTTCTAATTTCTGTTATGAGTCTAAATTATAAATACCTGGATTTTGTCGCAGTAATTTTCGACAGAGGTCAACACACTCGGGACTTAAGTCCTTTACATCTGGAGGAAATTGCAATTCTGTTGATTTCATGATATTTTGAAGCAACTGCGTGTAAGGTGAAAAGAATTATTATTGAAAAAACATTATATCATTGAAACCCAAACATCTGATGGTAATATATAAACCTGAATTTGATTGTTTCCTGTAAATGGTGTTCTCCCAGTTACAAGTTGAAATAGAATGGCACCAACACTCCATAGATCAGCCTGTTTTTCCATTTCTATGTTAATATAGGATATAGATTGAAACAGAATGTAAACTAAAGGATTCCCTGAAATTTAACAGAATGTAGTACCTTGGCATCATACTTATGAAGTTGCATTATTTCTGGTGCCATATAAAGTGGTGAGCCACATAAGGTTTCTGCAAGGCCTCTAGGTTGCAAAGACCTGTAAATACAATAACATGTTACTTTTGTATCTAAGCTTTAAGATATGGCTCATGGTTATATATAAAGATGGAATTACTTTACCTTGCAAAGCCAAAATCTGCAATCTTCAATGTTGAATTGTCTTCATTTGAAGAGAGTAAGAGATTCTGTGGCTTTAGATCTCTATGGATAATTTGATTATCACGAAGGACTTTCAAACCAGCAGCTGTACAAAAAAAAAAAAAAAAAAAAAACAATCAAGTTCAAGCACTCACCAATACTAGTAATTTAAAAAGGAAAAGGAATTTTTTTGGATAGATACCTAATTGCTGCATAAGATGCAAGGATGTTGATTTGGGAATTCTACCTTGACGTCTTTGGATAAACATAGATAGATCACCTCCTTTGCAGTATTCAAGCACAAGATGTATCTTTCCGGGCTCCTAATTCCAGACATATGAGACTTTTATAAGCAATTTGAAAACAGTTATGCGAAACAGAAATCCAATATAACCGGATGCACAGATTGATCAAAATTTGGTTGCAAAGTCAGCACCAAGATTTTCCAATCTACCGATATGGATCGCTATGATGTTAAATGTAGTGATCGTAATAATCCTCACAAGTAAAGGACTCATCCATAGTGACAAAATCAGTTTATGAACCTCAATTTTTTAAAATTAATCACAATGTCAACTAATGAAAAACGGAAAAAGCACTTTAATTTCGTTAAGAGTCATTAAAATATAACAAACATAGCACCTTGATCATCTCGTGCAGTCGAATAATATTAGGATGGTTAATATTACTCAAGATATCAATCTCAGACATGAGACTCTCTTCCAATTTTTTGTTCAATTTTCCGGTGAGAATTTCCTTGATAGCAACTTCGGTTCCATGGACCTTATGCCTCGCGTGCCAGACTACAGAAAATGAACCCGACCCGAGCTGTTTACCGACAACGTAATCCCCAACCGATCGAACTCTGTACGAAGATTGAGCCATCATCCAGCAAGTTAAAACAGCAAAACAAAAAAACCCTAATCTTGTAGCTTCGATTTGAACTAAAGAAGATCAGCTACTGATTTCCGGCGACATCTACGTTTGTAAGATAAAGAGAACAAATTGATTGAATGAATGAATGATTTTGATGAAAATTTGGAAGTTTTTGTCTCATACGATTAAAATGTTAGCATGAGTTTGATCTTCGATTAGATGGAGTAATCGATAAGGTCAAAAAAAAAAAGAGGGTTTTATATAATACGCTGTGTTATGTTTCTTGGAAGGTTTTTCCGCTGGCAAAAGCTATTGTGTGCCGTGTGCGTTGTGCGCATTATCATGGAATTTCAAATCTTTGGTAAATTTGATCGTTAATCATTATCCGAAGAATTAATTGCGTTAAATTTAACTGTATTAATTATTATACAAAAATAATTCAAAGCTACAAAAAAAATTATAATATTGCTTTTAATATTTTACCTAAATAGTTATTATTATTTTTGCCATGGAAACAATTTTTTGTCACCGAGTTCAATTTATCATAAAGATTACAATCTTCAGCACGTTGCGGGTAACCAAGCAAAAAGTTGTGCCGCAATCTTTTTTCGGATGAAAAAACTAATTCTTTTAAAAAACAACATTTATAGATCTTTGAGTCATTTAATATTACTATACATGACCCGTTGGATAAGTTTTAGTCCCCTATCATGTAATGGTTGCTGATATGGACAAATTTATTATATTATCAGGAATGAAGTTTTTTTATAATTAATTATTATTAGAATAAACTAATTAAATTTATTGAAAAAATATTATTAAAAGAAATTAACATTTAGAGAAAATATTCAATTTAGTGGTTAAAGTTATTAAAAAGAGAAAAATTCAATTTGTATCTATTAGGTCAATATTCTTATAATTTTAATATTACATATACGTCATTCTAAAACTATAATATTTACGTTTATGTCCAAATCATATTTTAATTAAAATGAAACTAATATAATCTTAAGAAACTTAACTAAAGACTAAAGTTACAAATTATATACAAAGTTACTAAAATAACATTTTTATATTTAAACCATTTTAATTATATTAATATCGAAAAGTCTCAAATCGTCTTCTCCTTTTCTTCTCTTACGCAAAGTTTCTCTTTTTCTTCACCTCATATGAAAGCATATTTGGATTGGTAATTTTAACAAAATGTTGATGGACACATCGTAGATTGACGTTTTGATGATTTGAGACTAAGATTGGACAGGATGTTACTTGGTAGCTTCAGCAAACATTTAATCTCTAATTCCTGACATCCCAAAAAACATACACTACATGGAAAAAAAAAGTCCAGTTCTAACCTTTATAGCTAACCCTACTTGTAAATTACACCTAACAAGCGATAATCAAACAAGGTTATCAAGATCATCCTTAACCTTGAAACTTTCGTGAGATCAAAAAAAGTAGGAAGTAATCGAACAAGAAGTTGTTTATAATAATTAATGAGTTGTGGGTGAAATTAATTAACCCGCGAGGGAAATCACAAAGGACATTCTTGGCCTTTTTGTAGCAACATGGGAATTTATGATCAACACTCGGTACCATTATGGTAACTTGTTACACATGAGGATTTCATTCATATAGTCGATCAGGATTCTAACTAAACTAGTATGTATACATAGATAACAATGAAACAAAAAGTAAGATGAAAGTACCTTATCAGACGGCATGGTTATCTACATGTGATGTGTGTGTGTGAGAGGGAGAGAGAGAGAGAAAAAAAAAATATGGGGTTAAGAAGATGAAAAATAATCAAACATTGCTACTTATGGATTAATTATGTAGTTTGACAATATAAGAGGTGTCAAAGTCTATGTGTAATCATCAAGAATTGTCAGTATTAAAGAGGATGAAGACAATCGTTGATACTTCACTCAAAATAACACATTTCTTTTTCATAAGATGGGGCATGAGGTTACTTGGTAGCTTGAGCAATATGTGAATAAGATTACGAAATAAGAAGAAACGAAAAGAACAGGAGAAAAATGGCATGTAAGTGAAGAAAATGAGAAAGCGACTTTAAGTTCTTCAATATTAATTGGATTAATTTTAATTAAATGGTTTAAGTTTAATCTTTCATTTAGGAAGGGTATTTTAGTAATATCATATATAATTTTGAATTTTAAATAAGTTTTTTAATGTTATATTAGTTTAATTTAATTGAAATATGAATTTGGATATGGATATAGATATTATAATTTTAGAATGACATGTATGTAATTTTAAAATTTATAAGGACATTGTAATACTTAAAATTTAGAAGGATATGAATGAAATTTTCTCTTAAAAATCACACGACAATAGATTTAATATGTCTACCATATAATTCTAAATTATTACGTTTTGATACCATTGATAAACATTTTTAAGTTTTTTTATTGAATATAATAAAAAAATGTTGCTAACATAAATAAATATTTTTTGAATAAGTTGTTTATTTCAAACTTTTTTGAAAGTGTTTGTAATTTATTAGGAAGTGTTTATTATATGTGAAAACCATATTATATTTTTACCAATTTTTAAACCTAAAAGTCATAAGTAAAGAATTGGGAAGCGCCCAAGACGCCAACAAAGGTTCGTCAATTTTTAAGACTGACCGGCTATTATTGGAGATTTAAAGAAAATTCTTCCTGCATAGCCAAACCCCTCACAACATTAACCCAAAAAGAAATAAAGTTCATTTTGGGAGACCAACAGGGAACAACTTTCTAAAAGCTGAAGGAAATGTTGTGTAATGCGTCGATACTATCCCTTCCAGAATGTAGTGATGACTTCGTAGTATATTGTGATGCTTCACATCAAGGGTTGGGATGTGTATTAAGGTCATAGCATACGCCTCAAGACAACTTAAGGTGCAAGAGAACAACTACACCACCCATGACCTAGAGTTGGGAGCGGTATTTTTTGCCCTGAAAATTTTAGGTCATTACCTTTACGAAACAAAGTGTGTAGTATACACAAATCATAAGAGTCTGCAACATATCTTTGATCAGAAAAAGATCAATATGAGACAAAAAAGATGGTTAGAGTTTCTAAATGACTATGATTGTGAGATTCGTTATTGTTACACCCCCAGCCGGCGGCGAAAATACCGGGCGGTGTAACATCATTCCTTGTATCATAGTTATCAAATATATATTGAACAATACAAAAGAATTATTGTAAACTACGTACCTTTATTGATAATAGAAAGTTATATTAGTTCATCTTATCAAGTTCTTGAAAACACATGCGTTTTGAAAATACGTCAACATAAAGTTGGTGAGTTCACAGGTTTTGACTCTGAGTAAAGATAGTACTTTTTTTCCAAGTTGGAAAAGTATATAATATAGTTTGAAGATATCATTTTGACTCATACTTGTTTCTAACATATAGCATATATATCCTAGGTATAATGGTTTACTTACCAAATAAGTAGTATACCTATAAGTCTCATATATTATGAATATAAGTGTTTGTAATTTCATACAAACGTAGGTTACTACGTATAAATCTTATTTCAATTCTATAGGAGTAAAAATGGTTGCGTATAAATCTTATTTCAATTCTATACAAGTATGTAGTATAGGTATAGTTGTCTACTTAATGACTAAGTAGTATACCTACAAGTTCCTTGTACTTAGAGTATAAGTGTTTGGGAAACTTATACTTAACATTCATACTTGTATATCGACAAAGTATAATGCTTCTAAAGTTGTGCTACCATGAGTCCGTAACTGCGGCTATATGACTTAGTTTCAAACCTCTGGTTATTGTTACAAGGATCACACCTTGTAGTAGTTTCTGCACGCTTCATCGACATCGGAAGGTAGTAAATTAGGCAAGTTCGTCACCCGCCAAATATTAGTTGTAGCTAACAACCATGCGTGGGGTTGTCAACCCGTATCTTATTCATACATGACTTCCTCGCTCGCACGGGATTAGCGGTTACAGGTCAGAGGATTATCCCTAAGATTTCCAATCTTAGTTGATGAATAAGGTAGCTCATGTAGACTTGTCGAGTTCCGTTAGTTCTAGTAGTAAAAGCATACTCGTGTCTAAAACCCTAAGTTATTACACTATGCTTTAAGCATTACTCCTAATATTTATAATACTTAGGCGGTACAACAGCTATCATTTGAGTTAAAACTAGGTTTTATCTTTACATAAAACCAACAATAGCAACATACTTAACAAGTATATATAGAACTCCTGAATATACCTTCAGGGTTATATTAATAACATAATAGGTTTTATCTTGACATAAAACCAACAATAGCAACATACTTAGTAATTACTATATAGAACTTCCGAGTATAACTTCGGAACTATATCGCACATATCATATATATATATATATATATATATATATATATATATATATATATATATATATATATAGAACACCCAAGTATAACTCAGGGTCTACATTAGTATAATATTATGCTAACAAGTTTACGATAGTTGTATGTTTTCAAAATATCAGATTCAAAACAACTATATCCTGGTTAATATAACTATCTATGTTGATACAAATATATTATCATATAGACTTAGTATTAACTTATATATAATATTTAGCATGCGGTTTCCCCCGATAACATTAAAAGTGGGGCCCTGAAACTCACTTTAGTATCGTGCTTTGATAGAATCTAACTAGTAACGGTCAGCACTTCGTGATCGTCGGGCTCGGGATGCAATATGCCTTCAGCAAATGAGAGAAAGGTAAGAAGATTTGGTGTAAAGATGGTTGTGGTCGAATTTTCTATTTATAGGCAGTTTTTGGCTTTCTCACGTCGTGAGTTATGGCAAGAGTCATCATGTAGCCTTCCCAGGTGTTTTCTAGGCTCGATTAGAGTCCGTTTGACTCCTCACGTCGTGAGAATCCTTGCTCACGTTGTGAGCTTTTGAGTTATCTTTCCGTAGACTTCTAGCTTCGAAATGTGGTATTTTAACTCCTCACGTCGTGAGTGCAGTCAGATTAGGGTTTCTGACAGCTGTATCTTTGGAAGGTCGTAACTTTTGTATTCGAACTCCATTTTTGACGTTCTTTATATCCACGCGTATGTAATTACAAGTACTACAAGTCTCTTTTAGACTCCAATAGTTAATTCTAAGTCTATATTAAATTCCTCTTATTTATAGAGATTTATAGTGTTAGGGTTTATCATAACTTCTTCATGCAAAATCAGATTTAGACGTTCTCTATATTTTTGGAATCGTATAGACATATACTTTGAGTTGTATCATAAATTATGAATGAAAGTTCATACTTGTATTAGAATTTATAGTAAGTTTATCACATTACTAGTTTAACAAAATCACATTATATGATTGGCATAATCACATGTGATTGTTATTGACCTATTTTGACTGGTGTTACAGTTATCACCTGGGAAAGGTGATGCACCCCCCGCCAGCCAGCGGCGGAAACATCGGGTGGTGCAAACGTGGGGAAATTGGATCGATGCATAAAAATATATATAGAACATAACGCAAAAATATATCACAAAAATTTCTTTTATTTATGATAGATTGTTTGGGATTACATCGTTTAAAAGTGAAGCACACATCCTAAACATTACTAGAAACGATAAACAAACATAACTAGACTCCATCCAGCTTCCTTGAAAATATCATCCACCTCTCCACGACTATTCTTCACACTCATCTCCCTAAGAATACATGTATTTTGAAAACGTCAACATAATGTTGGTGAGTGCACAAGTTTTTATAGATTTCGGATTTTATTTAGTTGTATTAGTTTAAGAATCCTTTTTCTTTTAGAAAAACATTTCCTAAAATATTTTATCAACCCTAACTTACTATCTTTGTATGATATCAAACATCATATCTTATTATCGTTTATGTTATCTTATTAATCCTAATTTTCTATCTTTGTAGGATATTTAACGATCTAAACGTATTTTATTTACCACTTCAAGGCATCCCTAATGGTAGTTGGATCTCTAAAGTGTTTTTAATGTATTACTTTGAGCCCCCATAATCGACGTTGTTTGACTAATAATTTGACCCCTCCACGACGCTTCATCGGACATCGAATAGCGAATAATAAGAAAGTTATCCTGTCGGGAATCTAGCTAGCAATCGCATGTGGGGTTTTCAATCTCCTTATAGACTTATACATATCTTTCTAATTGTCACAAGATTAACGATTATAGGTACTGGGTAACCCGAACTTAATCCAAGCCTTTTGATGAATATTAACAACTCATTAACACATTAACCTTATGTATTTATTTTTTTTATCTTTTATCTCTTTTATCTTTTATCTTTCATATAACTATCACAATATAAATCGTTTACCTTATATTTGATAATTATAACCTTTTGATCTCATATATATATATATATATATATATATATATATATATACCCTAATTATGGTTATTTGAAAACAAAATATTTAGGCAGAGTAACGATTAGGTACAACGCATATCTCTATATTTGACCAGTATAGCTTCTAGATACTATGTTATCCTAGGGATTTGGTCATTATAACATCTAGGTATTATCTTTTACTCGACTATCGGGTATCATAATTCTTAGGCATAGTATCATAGCTTACAACTAGGCATAGTATCTATAGTTACATTATCCTAAGGCTTTAAGCTTTATAAAACAGTTGATATTTATAGATATAAATATATTTTGATAAAATCATTCGATAAGCATGTATCCCCCCCCCCCCCCCCGATAAAACATGTAAAATAGTAAAATAGGGGTCGTGTATTCACCCTAGTCGCATAAGACCTTTGATGTAAGGTTGAATCGAACTCGGGACTTCGGGGATCGCTCCTAAGGACAGCTACTTCGAGATTGTAGGGAGAGTGAATGAGAGTGGTGTGCAGAAATGGTATGCCTATCCTCTCTGTTTATAATCATGGATTTGGGGTGCACGCGTCGCACGTGATCATCGTGGCTCTATCTAGAGAATGACACATGTCACTTCCCAAGTTAGCCATGTCACTCGCAATCTACTCAAATCCGATGTAAGGTGTGCAGCGTGCAGAGACACGCCCCCTCACGTGCACAAAAAGATTTTGTAAAAATCATAACTTCTTCGTGCGAGCTCCGACCTAAGCCCTCTTTATATCTATGTGATGATCTCAATGGGTACTATAACTTTCCTTTAGGTTGTTTTATCTAGTTTTGACTTTCATTTTTGTGTCTAATGGGGGTAAAAATAAATGATTTTACAAAAATCATCTCTCTCTCATATGGATCCCGTTTTCAGCAAACTTTTCCCTAAAGTTTATATCTTAAGGAGTACTATGAAACTCCTTTTTGCACTTTTATTCAAAACTCAACCAATCTCTAAGCACCATTTTGACGTAATTAATTTTAATTTGCGGTTGATCTCTATTTTTATAAAATCCATAACTCTTTCCTTTAGATTCGGATTTTTACGAATCTTATATCCTTGAGATCATGTTAACGGATACTTTCTAAGTATGTTAACCAGTTCAGGAAACGGTACAACTTTTTGGACACTAATTTTTTAGCCTAATGGACGTTTTAACCAATAAATGTAATTGCACATTTGACTTTTATTATCTCAAAATCAAATATTACAATACTAAGCTATTACATCTATTTTTCTACTCTTTCCTAATGGTGATCAGCGACTGAAACCTCTTGGTTGTCACATTCTCCCCATGTTTAGGAAATTTTGTCCTGAAATTTTATCTTGTCGTTAGGCTTCCTTCGAACAAGTGAGGGTACTTGTTCTTCATTTGATCCTCTCGTTCCCATGTGTAATCTAGTCCTCGCTTAGAGTTTCGTCGTACCTCGACAATGGGAATCTTACTCTGCTTGAGTCGTTTGACCTCTCTATCCATTATTTCGACTGGCTCTTCGATGAAGTTCAGTTCAGAGTTAATCTGAATTTCATCAAGTGCAATGACAAACGTATCATCGGAAAGACACTTTTTAAGATTAGACACATGGAAGACGTCATGCACTTTATTAAGCTCTTGGGGTAACCTAAGTCCGTAGGAAATTGTACTATGTACCTCGGATTTACTTTACCCCGTTTTCTACACCTTATAACTCCTTTCCAAGAAGATACTTTGAGCATCACACTATTTCTGACTTGGAATTCTAGGGGTTTACACCTTTCATTGGCGTAGCTCTTCTGACGGTAATGTGCTGCTTTCATGTATTCTCGAACCTGCACTATCTTTCCAGTCGTCTCGTGGATAATCTATGGGCCTGTTCGTAGGGTATCCCCTGCGAATTTCTTGGCCAGTTGGGTATCGCCAACTTCTATCCAGCAAATGGGAGATCAACATTTTCAGCCATATAGTGCTTCGAACGGTGCTGCTTTGATGCTCATGTAATAACTACTATTGTATGAGAACTCAACTAGAGGAAGGTGAGTATCCCATGTACTTCGAAAATATATCACACATGCTCTTAGCATGTCTTCCATCGTTTGTATGGTCCTTTCACTTTGGGCATCAGTTTGTGGATGATAGGTTGTACTCATATCCAAGCGTGTACCAAGGGATTTTTTCAAACTTTGCTAGAAGCAAGTATCATATTTTGGATATCATTTGACATCGAGTCTTATGATAAATGAAAATCTTGTTTATCAAGATAAATGATGAAGACATCACTTGGTGATGAGAATATTTTTGTAATTAGTTTGCACTAATGGATCATTCAGATTAACCACAATACATGGTAAGACCGACTTCGTATAGTCGTGAGTCTGGAACCTTTCAGGTGTTTAGAGCTCTCATAAAGTGAAGTTAAGAATCAACCAGGCAACAGGATGAGACACTCATAGTGAGCATTTCAGCCTAAAACTTTATCAATCGTCTAAGGAATTATGAAAGAGTTTCATGAGCTATCTCCACCCAGAACACTGCCACTATGAGTGTTAGTTGGATAGTGAGACAAATCATTCATTGATTTTGTACTAGATGAGTCACACTATTCTTACTAACAATTCATGGATTGTACCATGAATAGTCTTACGAGAAGTCTTTTGGTCTTGTACCAACTGAGAAACTTCATGAAACACTCTATGAGATATGAAGTAGGATTCACTCCTTGCTTGTATATATGGAAATCTACAATTATGAGGCTTACGCTCATCATGAAGCGCTCGACAATCTAGAAATTAGAATAGAGATGTGTTATCTTGTTAGAGAACCCATCAATCATTTTGTATAGTTGTTTAACAACCTTTTTTAGAACAAAGTGTATGTCACTCGAAGGGCAGTTTTCCAAGAAAGGGAGCCAATATCCAAAAGGGCTAGTGGGAGCCATATTGATCTTGATAAGATTCAAGAGTCAACCAACAAAGAACCTAAAGTTAGACATAGCATTCAATTCGGTATTGAAAGAGCTATTGAGGAAACTGACATATTTCCACTTTTTCCTTATAGATCTGATCATGGAAACCATACACCTAGTTATTACTAAGGTATACGAGTCACTGGTAAATAGCAATCAGAGTTACCAGCTATTAGAAGCTATGGTAGGCCCAAAAGGCTACAAAATGAAAGGAAGACATGGAAAGTGAGATTCGGTCCATGTATGTTGAAACTTGGTAGATCAAGCACTTGGCCTTAATAATTAGGTGTAAGTGGATCTTCAAGAAGAGCCAGGCATGGATAGGAACAAACACGTAATCAAACCAATATATGTTATGAAGGATGTGTAAGCTTAATAAGTTTATTTATGTACCTAAATAATCATCTCGCAAGTAGGATCGATATTTAAATGAGAAGCTTCAAGGAGTTTGAAATTTGAGTGTTGGAGCATGAAAATGATCTACAATGATGATTGTTTATTTGGTTAGGGGATTATCCCTAGCCATGAGTGGTTTTCATGTAACATTTGCATCTCTCTATCTATTCATTATCAGTTGACTCACATATTATGTTCTTCACTGTTCATATGATTATCTTCTTGATAATATTATTTTTCACCAATGCAATCGAAAAAATTGGTTCCTACAAGTGGTATCAAAGCGAAACCTTGAAGATCTCACGATTAGTTCAAGGGAATGTTCATGATTGGTTTATTATCTTGAAGATTTTCTTCATTCTTGAAGCATTTCTCAGCTTTCGCAACTGAAAATCTCCTGTGAATTATTTATTGTTTTGTTGGTGATGTTGCTAGAAAAATAAATATTTTGTTGACATTGTTCATGCATTTTGCTGCTGTTAAATATGAGTTTATGAAGAAAAATATTTTTTGTTGAAGAATATGAAGTTCCTTTTAAAAAGGTGGTGTTTGATCTTGTTATCCCATGCAAAGAGGTGCTTAGAAAAAGACAAAAATATGGTTGCGAGATAAAAGATTCTATCAGAGGTTGTGATTTCAGAATTTGTGAACTTTTAGTGTGTTTTGGACTTTGATTTCAGAGTATACAAGGTGCTCAAGCATGTGGTACAATTTGTTTATGCATGCATATTTAAATTGTGGGTCATTAGAACATTAAATGCTTGTTTGATGATGGAAAACATTTATTGTCCTATTGGTTGACTTCTACATGTGAGAAATATGGGGATGCAACAACTTATGAAATTTTCAGTATTTTATCACTTTGCATTTAATGCTCTAACATCTACTATTGACTTGTGACAAAATCATCATGTCTGAAGATGCCTCCTATGTCGAAACTTCTCATATCCAATGCCCTCACCTCACTTTGGACAACACTTCATATTTAATCTATATTCCGATATTAACACCTCGTTGTCTGAGGATACACTCTTTATCTGAGACACTTAGCTTCCGGAGTACACGCCTCGCACCCCATCTCAGATTGATCCTCTTGAGGACTTCGCCTTCCGAGACCCACTGCCATTCCGAACCATCCGTCTCGGATTCACCCTTCTGAAGACCTGCTCACTTCGCCCATCTCGGTCCAGACATAGGATCCGAGATCTAACTCCAAAATACCCTTCCCTCTGTGGCAAGCACTTCTGACCTTCTCTCTTCGGATCCAATTGACTCGGATTTTTCTGATTCACTTCGGATCCATCTTAAAACCATTTTTTTGTTTACTTCGGACTCATTTGGTCCGAGACCACCTTGTTCATTATTTTTTAAATTTTTTTCATTTAAAACCATTTATTTTATTTAACACCCATTATTTTTTTTTAAAACCAATTATTTTATTTTATCCAATTTTTTTTTAAAACCAATTATTTTTTTTAACACCAATTTTAACCTCATGGTTCATGACTTCATTCTTCTTGTTGATTATAAGTGAAGACACAATTGGTTCAGAGATTTTTATTTGTGCGTTCTTTCTCTTTCCGAGCAACTCGCATTTGCAGCCTTAGATTTTTATGCTTCAAAGATTCGTATCCACGATTTTCTTTCCGAAACTTGTTTGATCAACAACATTTTCCGAGGTTTGGATCTTTTCCAAGTATCACATTTTACTTCCTTCGGACTAGTTGTAAGGGCTAGAATGTTGTAATAGTCGGAGGGTCAGTTTGATTGTTACGAAGTATCTGTTGTCTTCGTATATATAGGTCTTCGGATGTATTGTTATTTTACTAAGGCATTATAAAGTCAAGTATTAACTCTTAGTCCTTAGTATTGTTATGCTTTTGTTCTCCTATAAATAGGGGTCTGTAATAGTGATCAAACGGGTCTAGAACAGAGATTTACAGTTTAGTCATTGTATTCTGTAAACTGAAAAGCATAATATGAGCTGATCAAATATTCTATTTACTTCTCTGTTCTTCTTTTGAAATCATTTACTCAATTCATACTCGAATTACATTCAAACTCGATTCCAAATCTCATTAATTGGTATCAGAGCAGGAATCCTTTCTGTGATATGATTTTCATACGTTCAAAAAGATTTTTGAATCTATTGTTTGATTCAAAAAGTTTCCGTTCTTTTTATATGTGAAAATTCTTCTTGATCTAGGTCTAGGATCTGATTCTGCGAATATTTTTGTGAATCGGTTGTTCGTAGTGTGATTCTAATCTGAAATATACAATTTGATTTCAAATTCTCAAAGTTTTCATATTATTGTTGAAGTTTTGTTCCGTACAACAATGGCGTCATTCAATCTTAACTCAATGACATCATTTTCTCATTTACTTGGATCATCCACAAAGATTCTGATGCTAATTCCAGAATATTACGATCAGTGGGCAGATCGTATGCAAGACTACTTGAACGGACTGGATGAGGATTTATGGAATTGCATTTCTGGTGAAATAAATCCACCTGCAACAGTTCAGTCAATCGGTGCATCTTCAAGCAGTTCAGAGGTTGAAAATCAATCCAATCGTTTAAAACAACTGGAGAAGAAATGCATGAGGGAATTAAGAGGTGCTTTGCCTCCTGTTGTGTACAATTATGTCAGGACATGTACAACAGCTAAAGAAATCTGGAACAATCTCAAAGACAAATTTCAAGGCAGTGAAAAGACAAAGATCACATCTGTGAAACAATGTCTAGTGGAACTCAAGGATTTCAAACAGAAGGAATCTGAATCCATTGAAGTTTACTATGATCGATTCAACGAGTTAATCTACCGTTGTAATCGTTATGGTATCATAAGGTCATCAATGGAGTTCAACTTGATTTTTGTAATGGGACTTCGAAAGGAATGGAGAAGTGTAAGTATGATGGTGAAAAATCAGCAGAGTTTTGACACTTCGACATTAAATGACTTGTACAATCAGTTGAAATCTCATGAAAATGAGGTTAATGAAATAGCTGAGGAAACAATGGCAAGTCTTGGTGGACCATTGGCACTCATTTCGAAGGGTTCAGAAAGAGAAAGTTAAAAATTAAAGTCTGATGAAGAAGAAGGTTTTCTGATGAATTCTGATGATGAGGCTGTTGCATTTTACTCAAACAATCGAGTAAAGAAATTTTTTAAGAAACCTTTTAATACAAAGAACAAGTCATCGGATTCGAAGGGTAATTTTGAAAACAAAAACAGAGTGGATGAAAAGCTAAAAGAAGTAAAGAAGGATTCGAAGAGCGAAATGGAGAAAATGGAAAAGATGTTAAAAGGTGATAGGGGGATTAATTGTCATTATTGCAATGGTGCTAATCACTTGGCAGTAGATTGCTTATTAAGAAAGAAGGAAGAAAAGAAAAATAAAACAAAGGATGAAGCTTATTATACAGAGAAGCTGGAGGAAGTGAAGTTAAAGGCAAAGAATTTGTCTCTGGTAGCTCATGGAGAAACTGAATCAGATGGTACATATCAAATATGGTCTTCAGGTTCTGACGATGAAGAGATGAAAAATCCATCACATGGAGTCATGTTTGCAAAGATGGAAGAGGATTCAGACGAAGAACAGACTTACGAAGTGCGTGGGCAATGCTTCGTATTGAAGTCTACTGACAAGTCACCGATGACAACAAAGGTACGTAATATTCTTGAATCCTTTAATATTCTTGTTTCTGCATATAATTCTGAATTAATATCTTTTGATGAAACTGTTACTTACTTTGATTCAATTGTTGTGTCTGCTAGCAATGAAGCGAAAAAGTTAAGTGATCAATTACTAGAGACAAGAAAGAAGTTAGATTCAAAAGTCACTAGGATTGATTACTTAGAATTGCAAGTATCGAATATTATGGCAGATAGGGAGAATTTGTCAAAAGAAATAAATTTGTTATTAGCTCAAAGAAATATTTTTTGTAATTCTGCAAAAAGACTATATGGAAAATTAACTGAATTACACCATTCAAGTGAGATAAGTAAGGAACAACATAGAAAATTGCTATCATTTTTAGCTTATGACAGAGCTAAGGTAGATAGTATTTCATATGATTGTGAAAAAGAAATTTCTGATTTTAACAAAGTTCCAGATGATAGGTTTAGATATGGAATTGCTAAAGTCGAAGATTGTCTTGATGCTAATGATTTAGTAAACATTGTGAATGAAACCTTAACTAAATCTGAACAGATTCGAATTTTGAAAAAGACTGAGAATTCTACATCTAATTCAGAATCTAATTTCGTTGATATTGAAGATAATTCTGATAATATTAGTGAAATTAGTGATTTAGAGGATGTAGATTGTTCTCAATTGTCGGTAATAAATGTAGCAAATTCTTTTAAAGGGAAAGAAAAATGTGAAGATTTATTGGTAAAAATTGACACTGATCAACCTTCAACTTCGAAAGTTTGTGATATGGAATTTGTGGAAATACATGATAGTCAAACAGATGATAGTGATAATGAGGAAGAAAGTACAAATTCGAAGACAAATAAAAGTTCGAAAGAAGTTGAAATTCCTCGAGTGGTTGTTGATCAAGTTTATATGGATTCACAAGAGTTTGAGCAAATTCTTAGTGAAGAAGGTGCTCATTATCTTGAAACGAATATTGTGGTTTATCCAATCTTCAAATGCACTGATGATATTGTATTCCCAAACCAAATCTTCGTAACAACAGGTAATGTTGAAAATATTAAGCCTGAATTCAAAAATTTGGTAGAGGAAGACAATAAGAAAACTTCTGATGAGGGTTTCTTTTCGAATCAAAGCACAGTTGAAAACAATCTAACAAAGAATTCATATATCTTTCAACGTCAAAAACCAAAACGAATATGGGTTGAAAAGTCGAAACTTGAAAAGAAGATAGTTAACACAATTCGAAAGAAGTTGAAATTCCTCGAGTGGTTGTTGATCAAGTTTATATGGATTCACAAGAGTTTGAGCAAATTCTTAGTGAAGAAGGTGCTCATTATCTTGAAACGAATATTGTGGTTTATCCAATCTTCAAATGCACTGATGATATTGTATTCCCAAACCAAATCTTCGTAACAACAGGTAATGTTGAAAATATTAAGCCTGAATTCAAAAATTTGGTAGAGGAAGACAATAAGAAAACTTCTGATGAGGGTTTCTTTTCGAATCAAAGCACAGTTGAAAACAATCTAACAAAGAATTCATATATCTTTCAACGTCAAAAACCAAAACGAATATGGGTTGAAAAGTCGAAACTTGAAAAGAAGATAGTTAACACAACTGAAAATGTGTTCACAAAGCACGACAATGTTAAACCAGAAATTAAAGAAGTCAACAAAGCTATAAAATTAAATTCAAAAGAGTTTAAAGCACAAGTTGAAAAATTCTCAAAAGAAAATAATATTTCTAAACGTCAAGCAAGAACAACAATTTTTTGGCAAACTATTGAGTCATTAAATAAGAAATCATTAAATTTTTCAAAAGGAGGAAAAGTTTTTAGAGGAAAATCAAAGACTCGAAATTTTGAAAAGAAAAATACTTCATTTTCAAATATTCAAACAAAATTTTCTAAAGAAACAAAAACAATACTTCCAAGAAAAAGTTTTCAGAAAAAGGTTGAAAAACAGATTTCAAAATCACAATTCAATACGTCTTATCATGAATCATATCTTTTAAAACCAAAAGTGGATTATGTTCCAAGTTCAGCAAAATGTTATAATCCTTCGAAGAAACAAGCTGACAAAGTATCATATGCGAAGGGTATAACAACTAAAAGAAATATTGATCATTGGTTGGAAGGAAAGGGAAAAATGTATCAATCAAGTAAGTTTTCAAAAGAACAGATACATGAGGCGTATGACAAGTATGCAAATCCTTCAATGAATGGCAGTTCATCATCCAAGGAATCCAACATTACAGTTAAAGCCTGGAAACCAGTCACAAAAGCGAAAAGTGACATATCACAAACTCAACATGCAAAGGGGAATATCAATGAAAATTTGAAAACAATAAAAACTCATATATCTAACCCTTTGAATGAAAATGTTAAATTTGTTGACAGTTTCAAAACAAGAGTTTGTGATTGGGTTAATGGTTGTACTTTACAATTGAAAAAGACATCTAATATGAATGGACCCAACAAGTTTTGGGTACCTAAATTTTTTCAATAATTGCAGGTACTTTGTGACGAGCAATATGATAACAAGTGGTATATTGATAGTGGTTGCTCACGTCACATGACTGGGAAGAAGGAAAACTTACGTGATTTTCGAAGTCTAGAGAATGGTGGAGTGGTTAAGTTTGGCAATAATCACAAGTGCAAAGTCAAAGGTTATGGAAAGATAACGAATGGAACATTCACTGTCAATCGAGTTGCATTTGTCGAAGGCTTACAACATAATTTGATAAGTGTTTCACAACTTGTTGTGGGTACTGGAAATCAAGTTCTTTTTAATGAAGAAGGCAGTGTTATTTCGAATGTTGAGACAAATGAAGTTTTACTCAAGTCAAAATGGAAAGGTGATATGTTTACATTGGATATAGTTCCCATTGTTGGCAAACCTATTGTGTGTTTACTTTCGAAGGTTGTTGCCGATATTAGCTGGTTATAGCACAGGAGTTTGTGTGCAGCATGCGAACTAGGAAAACAACACAAACAAGGTCATCCAATCACAATAGATTCGAAGATTGTTGAACCCCTCGAACTTTTGCATATTGATTTATGTGGTCCTTCAACAGTTGCTACTCTTAAAAAGAAAAGGTACATTCTAGTAATTGTAGATGATTTTTCAAGATTTACGTGGGTTTATTTTCTCAGGTTAAAATCTGAAGTTTCACAAATGATGATTGATTTTATCAAGAAAATGGAAATTTCGTTGAAGAAGCCAGTTCGAAAAATTAAAAGTGATCATGGAACTGAATTCAAAAATCGGGTTTTACATTCATTTTTGGTGGAAAAAGGCATTTCGCATAATTTTTTATCTCCATATACGCCACAACAAAATGGTGTAGTTGAACGAAGAAATCGATCATTATGCGAAGCTGCAAGAACAATGTTGGCATATTCAAATTTACCTCAATATCTTTGGGCCGAAGCTGTTTCAACTGCTTGTTTTACTCAGAATAGATCATTCATTCATAGACGGTTTAATGCTACTCCTTATGAAATCATCAATAATCGAAAACCTAATGTCAAACTTTTTCATGTTTTTGGATGCAGGTGTTTCATAATGAATCTTAAGGATAATCTTTCGAAGTTTCAAACAAAAGCTGATGAAGGAATTTCCTTGGGATATTCACATAATTCTATTGCTTATAGAGTGTTAAATAAGCGAACTCGCAAAGTGGAAGAAACATTCAATTTGACATTTGATGATAATTACATTAAAAAGACTAATCATCAATTTGCAAATTATCCTATTTTGCAAAATTCTTTGAATGAAAATGAACCAATTGAAATGGATGATGCTAATTATGAATCGATTTTTGGTACTTCAGATCAAGCAATTGATGCAGAGAGAAATGTGAAAGATAATCAACAATCAGAAAATTTGAAGCTTGATAATGACTCAATTTCGTGTTCGAATCAAAACACAAATGCAATATATGGTGGTCCAATGGAGGGGGAGCACTTGGATTCGAACAGTTTTGTTGAAGGGGAGCATTCTTACGAAGCAGATGCAATGTCAACCAATGTTAATGTTGAGGGGGAGCCAATCATCGAAGCGGAGCCAATAATCGAGGGGGAGTCAATCATTGAGGGGGAGCCCATACTTGAGAAGGATCTAATTCTTGAAGAAGAACATTTTGATGATGCTGAGGATGCATGTTTAATAAATGGATCAGAAAATGATGCTATGTTTGAAGATGCACCTTTGGATTTTGATCGTGATTATCCACCATTAGATAAATGGACAAGAAATCATCCAAAAGAACAAATTCTTGGAGATCTACAAGCGGGAGTATTGACAAGGGCTCAACTTCATGCAAGAAATGAGGTATTAAATACTCACCAAGAGTTATGCATGTTTAATGTTTTTATTTCCAAAATCGAACCAAAGACAGTTAAGGTTGCAATGGAACATTCTGATTGGGTTGTTGCTATGCAAGCTGAATTGTCTGAATTTGAAAGAAACAAGGTTTGGAGATTAATTCCTAAACCTGTTGATGTTTCAATTGTTGGACTTAAATGGATTTTTAAAAAACAAAACTGACAAAGATGGAAACATTATTCGAAATAAGGCCAGACTTGTTGTTAAAGGATATTCTCAACAAGAAGGAATTGATTATGAAGAAACATTTGCCCCTGTCGTGAGACTCGAGGCTGTTCGTATTTTTCTGGCTTATGCAGCTCATAAAGATTTCGACGTTTATCAAATGGATGTCAAATGTGCATTCTTAAACGGTGAACTCGAAGAAACGGTTTATGTTGAACAACCACCAGGTTTTATAAATAACGAACATCCTGATCATGTTTATATTTTAGATAAAGCTGTGTATGGGTTGAAACAAGCACCACGAGCATGGTATGCAACATTAACATAATTTTTGAAACAATCTAAATTTAAACAAGGATCAGCTGATCCCACTTTATTTCGAAAGAAAGTTGGGATTCATCTGATGCTTGTTCAAATTTATGCTGATGATATAATTTTTGGCTCTACTGACCCTGCTTTATCTAAAGAATTTGAAGATTTGATGAAAAGCAAATTCGAAATCAGTATGATGGGCAAAATCAATAATTTTTTGGGTTTGAATATACGTCAAAACAGAAAAGGCATCTTCATTAATCAGGAGAAATATACGAAGAATTTGTTAGAAAAGTTTGGAATGACGAATAGCACAAGGTTACGAATACCAATGGCAACGGGCATAAAGCTAACTTCTTCGTTAGATAAATCTGCTATTGATATCACTCTGTATAGAAGCATGATAGGGTCTTTATTGTACTTAACTGCAAGTCGACCTGATATTATGTTTTATGTTTGTAATTGTGCAAGGTATCAATCGAATCCACGTGAACCACATCTAACAGCAGTGAAGAATATTTTTCGATATTTGAAAGGCACTACTTCGTTAGGTTTGTGGTATCCTTCGAAAACAGAGTTCTTTGTACAAGCTTATTCAGATGCGGATCTTGGAGGATGCAGTCTTGATCTAAAAAGCACAACTGGTGGATGTCAATTACTAGATGGAAAATTGGTCAGTTGGCAATCGAAGAAGAACACATGTGTTTCGATATCTACGACCGAGGTTGAATATGTTGCTGCAGCTACGTGTACATCACAAATTATTTGGATTCAAAGTCAATTACGTGATTATGCTATAAATATGAAAAAGATTCCTTTATATTGTGATTCACAAAGTGCAATAAGAATTTGTCATAATCCTGTGCACCATTCGAAGACTAAGCACATTGATCTCAGATATCATTTCATAAAAGATCATGTGGAAGAAGGGAATATTGAAGTTCATTTTGTGAAAACAATGGAACAATTGGCAGATATTTTTACAAAGGCATTGGATGAAAAATCATTTCTTCGTATCTTAGAAGGATTGGGTATGATTGATGGAAATTCACTTACATGTGATAAAAGCGAAGAGTGATGGGTCTGAATGATTTGGTGAACTGACGGACAGGGTGATTAAGTGTTAAGAAGTTACTGTTCATGGTCAACGCTTCGAATGGTTCGCATTCGTATGATTTATTCAATGTTGCAGTTCATATTCAGAGACTAATGTTCCAAGTCAACGGTTCGGATGCTTCGTGTTCGTATGTTTAGAAGATAATACATATCTCAACTAAGGTTAGAATTCTCGTTTTTTTTTATTATTATTTTCTTCGCTTTCGAAAAACCTGAAAAATCAAAAATATTTTCTTTTGATTAATTTGTTTTGAAAAATTAAAAATCCAAAAAGATTTTATTGTGTTCTGTTATTTTTTTTTTTTGAAAAATTAAAAATTCAAAAAGATTTTATTTTGTTTTGTTATTTTTTTGAAAAAAAAAATCACAAAAATATTTTTGTTCTCTTTGGTTTTTAAAACATTGTGTATTGGGAGTTTAGTCAAGAGAAAAATGCGAAGAGCTCATATTTGTGTCTTCTATGGGAAGGTATGATTTCGATAAATTGTGTACTAGTTAGGACGTCCCTAGAAGCATGTTGCCGCATGTTGCCTCAAGCCTCATATGACTCTATGTGTGGGAAATGAAAGCCTTGATGAAATTATCTCATGAAAATTTCTTCCCAACAAGGCTTGTATTCGCATAAGTCAACAGAGCTACCTTACTCTTCTCAAATGAGTTAAGAGTTTTTTGTTTTGTCCATTATAACAGAGGTACATTTCGATTCTTATCCAATCTTTTTATACCAAACAATTCTTTTAATCCAAATTTTTGAAGAGATTTGTCCTTGAGGTATTTGATCAAACCAATCAAAACCTAGACAAATCACAAGTATGTGTTTATGATCTAACATCATGAGTCCGTGATGGAGGTGAAACCCAAATATCATAAACCTTAAGAAATTGACGGGGAACTATGTTCCAGAACTTATGAAACATTTGTTTCAGTACCTTCTATACTCAAAATCATATTCATTTTTTTGAGTGATCTTAATCAAACATTCGAAACCTACGATGTTTGTTCCCAACAAGATCCAGCATAAAATTTTTTTGTATGAATATGATTTCTGTGTGAGTATATTTCGAAAATCCTAGTTACTTTGAATATCATTCGAAACAAATTTGTCACTGACTACATTGGTCACACAAATAATTTCGGTTACAATTTATCATCTTATGTTAAGGTTGATATGTAACGAAATCTTCGAAGCCACCCTTTTGCCTTATAAAAGAAACCCTTCGAAACTTCTCTACAAGTTATCGATTGTAATTCACGGGAAACCAAGCAAGCTGTTAATTATCTCTCTTGATAATTTTCGAAGAAATCTTTGCCCGGGATTCAATTGTTTTGTGTCAAATTAAATTTTTGACATCACAGGTTTCCAAATTTTTTTTATTTGTTTCTTCTCTAATTTTTTTGGAACACAGCACACACGAAATCCTTGAGGTTTGAGTGTTACCAACTCAATCTGATGATTTCAAATCTCTGGCATATGACTTCGTTTTTTCAACCCAAAAGCGAAAGAGCCTTACCTCTATTCGAAGGAATCCAACGGTTACACTTCTTTTGGGGAATATCAAACAGTCTTGTCTCTTGGTGACGTATGGTATACGATACGAGTTTTAGGCGTGCTGACAGTTACGATTGTTACTTTTTGATGAGTACGGCCCGTCTTTCAAGGCGCCATGTCAGCAAGCATTTAATGCATCCCGCTTCAAATTCAAAATTCTAGGGTTACATATAAAAAGGGAACTCAGAGGTCTATAACACTTTACGCGATCAAACATTTTCAGTCATACAAGTTCTCTTTACAATTCATCTCTCAAACAGTTATCTTCTTCAATCATCTTGATCATACTCATCAATGGCGACTCACAAACAAGACAGTGTTACATCATCACCAACAACTGAAGAAGTCGTTAGTGTTCCAATCTTGAAGATCCAAGGTTCAAATTACCAAGTGGAGTCGGATTTATCCAAATATCCGGATGAACTCAAAATGTTGGTGGTTGCTTTACAGAATTCGGTTATGTCCAAAGCTATGTTTGATTTCTTTGTTGTTCCTATGTCGTGGTTATCAAAGGCTGCTTCCACTGCATCGTACAACAAGGAGACTGGTTGCGTGGAATTTACAATGGTGAATGATACTCGTATTAGGGTATCTAAGCAGTTATTTTGCAAAATTTTGGGGATTCCGAATACTGGTACGTATGACGAAATTTCATCTTCCCATGTAGTGTTCATGTTCAACGAAATGGGACATCAACCTCCATTGACGCGTATCAGTGACTTTAAGAAGTCTGGATTACCTACGGTATGGAATTTCTTGTTCGACATTTTTCTTCGATGTCTTACTGGAAGAATCGTAGGTCTCGACAAAGGACGAATGGAAGTTTATGCAATGGTGGAAGGGATTTATTATGATTTGAATGTTGATTACTCTGAACAGTTGTGGACAGAGTTTTTAACAAGTATTTCCAAGACAAGTGCCAAGCAGGGAATCTCATGTGCTCGCTATTGGAGTTTGATTATTCAATATGTTTACAACAAGGAGAAGATCGGAGTTCCCGATTTTGAAGAAAAAGCAGTGTTTCACATGTATGGCAGTCCGAAGGAAGTTGCTGATGATCCTGAGGTTTTTACATCCATAGCTCGTATTCTGGATGCGATGCTCAAGAAGGTGGATCCAACAAATGAAGTTTTGGTGTCATATTTGCAATCAATTGACACAACAGTTGTGACAGGAATGTTGTATAAAGAAGAGAAGAGGAAATCCAAGAAATCGAAGAAGACAGATGTTGGGTCTTCGGAAAAAGTGGTGAAGGATGAGAAGAAGAAGAAATCTCCAATAACTAAATCTGCTACAAGTGAAGATGTTCCTCTCATTTTAACAACAGTTGCTGATACACCCGTTATTGAAGCATCCCCTTCGAAAGAAACTATTTCATCAAAGACAGGCATTTTTCGTTGAGTAAAAATAAAGCGAAAGTCTTCATCTCAGCTTGTTAAGAAAACACAAGTTACACATCAGGGTGCAACTGTTAGGGAAATTCCAGCTCCGGTGTCTCCATTATCCAAAAAGCGAAGGGCTGAAGATCTTGCAAAGTTTCTAAAGAAGAATCAAAGAATATAAGATGTAGAGCAATTTCCTAAAACACCGGAGATTTGAATTCATGAAGAATCAAAGACCAGTGTGTCTGTTGGTCTTTCGAAGTCTACTGAACAAAGTCCTGTTGTTTCATTACCTCAGGTTACATCGACTACTGATTCTCCTACTTTTCAATCTATTATGGATCAACCATTCACTACCATATTTTCAACTCAATCAACTGATCCACCAAACCCATCATCCCCAATTGATGAAACTATGGCTGCTGATGATGAAACTGATACTGAAGGCTTTGGAGGTACATTCGAAGCTCTTCATTTTGATCATACCGAAGAAGATTTTCCAGACCACATGTTGATGAAAATGAAGCAATTCAAGATCTTGAATTCAAAATTGAATTCAATCTTGCAATCACAAGCTGATGTGGGTAGTGGTGGGGTTACAAGTTCGGAAGTTGATTCCTTAATCAAGATGATGGAAGACCATGTGATTTCGAAGGCATCTGGGCTCATTCGGGATTCAGAGAGTCGTGTTCTTGAAAAAGTTGATCAGCATGATGTTTCGAATGAGAATCGTATTAATTCTCAGAGATCTGATTTTGTACGAGAGTTGGAAGATCTCAAAATGGTTACGAAGGAGCGTCATGTGCTCTTCATACAGGAAGTCAAGAAAGTACGAGAGGATGTCAACTTACAGATCAGAGAACTTCGCGAAGACATGCAGAAGGAAGTTCAGATTGCTCAGCAGGATTACGCTTTAGCAAATCAGAAAATTGACATTATTTGTGATGCTGTTGTCAAATGTGTCAAAATGTTTGAGCAGATAAATCCACAACTGACAACTATTTCTGCCAAAGAAGAACAAAGTTTTGGAGAATTGGTCAGGTTGCTAAAATAATTACAAGACTTGTCTTCGAAGAATGTCTCTTCGATTATTTCTCAAGAATTTCTGTCTCAAAAATTTTCTCAATTCGAAGCCATCTTACATAAGAATTTGGCTCCACTACTTCGCGTTTCAAGCCTTTTACCAAACATATCGGATGCCCCACCTGCTTTCACAGGGGTGCAAGGGGGAGAAAAGATTGATCATACAAAGGCTGGGGAACAAATAAAGACAACCGAAGATGCGAAGGTAGTCGGAAAAGTATACCCTACGAAGGTGGTAGTAAAGCCAACTGTTGTTTCAGCTGATCCAGTCATTTCAACTATGATTACAACAGTTCCAATTTCAAAACCTATATCAAAAGTTATTGTAATTGAGAAACAAATTGATGTCTCTTCTTCAAAGAATATGGCTTCGTCAAACATTAAAGACAAGGGAAAAGGAATTATAATTGAGAAGTCAAATAAAGAGAAGAAAGCTGAGGTGGCAGCTGAGGTTGAAAGAATGAGACATGTTCAAAGTATAATGAGACAAAGAGCTTTGGATAATTCGAAAGTTGACAAGGGTGATCCTTCAAAAGTTTACAACTACGAAACCATAGAATCCAGGGTGATGTTTGATCACATGTATTCTTTTGAGAATGTCCCTAAAAAGAGCTATGTGGTTACAAACACAGATTTTGGTCAACTTGATTTTCCTGTCAATGAAATGATGTTTGTTATGCCACAATTCAAAGCTGAAATGAAATCATTGGAAACCGAAGAGGGAAAGAAGATGAAAATAAGATTTCATGCAGTGTTGGCTAAAGCTCAGGAAGAAGTGTGGTTTTTAGAGAAGATTAAAAAGGTGATATCCATAAAAAGGGATGTCGTATTCGAAGGGAAGTTTGAAAATCTCAAGTATACTGTGGCAAGAGCAAGTGGAAAGATACAAGAATTTACAGTGGCAGACTTTCCTTTGATGAATACGTATGATCTAATCAATATCGCCTTGATGCTCAAAGACAAATCATTTTATTTTCTTCAAGACACTGAGCCAGATGTTTTTAATCTTGGGTGAAAGCACATCAAAATATTTTTGGAGAATTACTTTGAGTGTTTGGCTCAAACAGATGTCGAACTTGCTACTGTCAAAGGCTTCGACATAACTGCACCAATGGCACCAACGAAGAAACAGACTGAGCTGAACAAGTACGAAGATGGTGAAATTTGTATAAAGCCACTAGGGATTGTTTTTGCAGGAAAAGATAAAGCTGGAAGAGCTAAAAGATTTTTATTTCAAACTTATGAAGTAGAGAGATACTCAAATTCGTAATATACGAATTTAATTGTTCGTATGAACCACTGCAAGAAAAACAATGAAGGAGACAAGAAAGAGATAAAGAAAGTTATCTCATGGTATATGGAAATCCAAAGAGTGCTGATGTATGATGTTCAATCACTGACGTCTTGAAGACTTCGACCTTGATTCCAAAGGGGGAGATTGTAAGGACTAGAATGTTGTAATAGTCGAAGGGTCAGTTTGATTGTTACGAAGTATCTGTTGTCTTCGTATATATAGGTCTTCGGATGTATTGTTATTTTACTAAGGCATTCTAAAGTCAAGTCTTAACTCTTAGTCCTTAGTGTTGTTATGCTTTTGTTCTCCTATAAATAGGGGTCTGTAATAGTGATCAAACGGGTCTAGAACAGAGATTTACAGTTTAGTCATTGTATTCTGTAAACTGAAAAGCATAATACGAGCTGATCAAATATTCTATTTACTTATATGTTCTTCTTTTGAAATCATTTACTCAATTCATACTCGAATTACATTCAAACTCGATTCCAAATCTCATCACTAGTTACATGTGGGCTTGGACCATCATTCAGACCGATTAGAATTCTATACCGGTTCATTTCGACCTTGATTGACGAGCCATTGGTTGTGTTTTGAGAGTTCAAGTTTGCATTTTGGTTATAGGCATTACTTAGGTTCAACATTATGATTCTTCAGTAGTAAGTTTATCATAAATATTCTACAGTGTTTGTTCTATTCAGGAATTGTAACGCCCGTGTTTCTGGGTTTATCACTAATGATGATGTAATAGTCTACGTTAACCATTGTAACCCATTTTAAAGTAATAAAGACGAATTACTTGAATATTGTGTGAATTATGTGCTTTTGTGTGCTTATTACTTGTTTATAATAATATAATAAATAAATGATAAAAATAAGCTTCAAAAATAAAATGCTAGATAAACCCGATATCGATGAAGAAAGTTGTAGTGGTCGCGACAAGGATTCCGGACACATAAAGAGCGCCAAAATCCGAGTTATAACGAAGAATTTATGGCATGTCGAAGTTTCGCGACAGAACCAGCACGACATTGCGTGACGTAAATAGTGAATTTACGATAGAGGAATTTTTAGCCTTAGAGATCTAAAAGAAAGTCGAAGTATTCGTTAAACCGAGAGCATGCATAAAAAGAACGCCCAAATCTGACTTCGTATGAGGAAGTTATGATTTTTCTAAGTTTCGGATTAGCAGTACACGACCCAGAGTTCGAATGATAGATCGAACGATTTTTAGGCGACATAACCTAAACGAGAATCGAAGATCTCATTAATAGTAGCACAACGGTAAAAAGACAGATGAAAACGAACGTCGATTGAAGAAGTTATGAATTTTTAACGGACTTTTCCAGTCCCGGACAGTTAAAAATATAACTTTAAAAATAGAGTCAAAGTTAGCTGACGACGTTTAAATGAAAGTTTTAGAGTACAATCCCACCTACACGTGGATATAAAGAACGTCGAAAACGGAGCTCGTATGCGAAAGTTACGAAATTTAGAAGTTGAGTGTGAAAAATGTGAAACTGGATGCGAGGTTACGCCCCACGTAGACCTCTGGACACCCAACATCTGCACTACGCCTCACGTACAAAGCTCGGTACGCCCAACGACCTCGGTTTCTTCGGTTCGCATTGAGCCATGTCGCCCCAGCAGTTCATTGACACATATGGTACGAACTTCGGACTACGCCCAGCGTAGTTCAAGCCTTCGCAACTATAAAAGGAGGCAGAGGGTTGCCGAATTCTTCACACCTCCCACTTCTACTACTCTCTCTCTCTCTCTCTAGCCTATCCCAAACACCCCAAAGCCTAGGAAACCTTCCTAGCTCTAAGAGAAAGCCTCGGAGATCCCAGAGTCTCCCAAAAAAAGAGTTTTTCGGTTTGAAACTCTACCCGAGCGGAGGACGGTTTTCAAGCAAACTTCCCGGTTTCATCAAAGAAGATTATTTTAAGAAGCGAAGTGTTGTCCGAATCACTCCTTATCAAGTGAGTGTATAGTCACTTTCATCTTACACATAGATATGAAGTATTTTATATAAATTACGTGTTGTGTGTATATATATTTTCTGTTTACTTGGGATCTATGCTGTATGAAAGACCTGAACCTCTTTCTTCTCAGATCTGAACTTTTTCTTTCAAATCTAAACTTTTCTTCCAGATCTGAACCCTTTTCCTTCAAATCTAGACTTTCTCACTTCAGATCTAAACTTTTCAGATCTAAAGTGTTTATGTATGTTTTATATTTTGAGATCTATGTTGTATGAAAGATTTAAACTTTGTTTTCCAGATCTGAACTGCATATGTATTTTATGTCTACAAATATGTTGGGTAAAACATGGGTAGATGAAATAGTTGGTGTGTGGTGAAATAAAATGATGAGAGGCCTCAATGTTGACGTTGATCCAGTCATCTAACGAAGTATGGATGACGACCACAAACTTTTCTAGGAAGTCCAGTGGAACGCTAGCAGGCTCGCAATATGTAGGTGTTTGTGAACGATGTTTTCACCGGTGTACTCCATCCACCCCCCCACCCATGGTTGCCTTACAGACACATATGGCTGAGGAATCCCTTTAGCAGTAGTGTCCATCCCAATAAAATTCCTTAGGATAGGTCCCTTATGAGAGATGCTTTAGGAACGTAAGGTGAGGATAACGGGGATGGGTAATCGAGTTTGATGATTGTTGAAAATAATAAACTTATTTATTGTGGGTTGAAAACCTTATATGCTTACCAGACTCCCCAGCCTGACTCACTCAGTTTCTTGTATTACAGGTAGTGGCAAAAGCATAGTTGGATGACTTGATGAGAGATTATGGATTTTAGGCCAGTAGAAAATAAATGGAATATTGTAAGACCTATGTTGTTATAAGGCCAGATTGTGTTTTGCGGCCTATGATGTTTTTGGTTCATTCTTATGATCTGTATTAATGATTGACATCCTGAGTTTTTGTAATGTAATGAAAGTACATCACTTTAAGAAATGTTTTGATAAATTTTTATCATATTGTATTTTGGGAACGAATTCTACAACATTTTCTTAAGAAGTTACTCTGATTTTTACTAAAAAGCATAAAAGAAATCGTATTTTTTTGCCGTAAAAATGGGGATGTCACAGGAATACATCACCAGGTCTACCCACGACCGAAAAATAATATCATCATTTTTACGGGTAGATGCTCACATCAAGGTGAGCGTACGATGCTCCGTCATATCCGACATATTCTCTTGTCCGGTTTCATGATTATTTTTTATCTTTATTGCATGGTCGATCAAAAATAGGGGGAATCATGAGCATCCATTTTGAGTTTATTATTTGAGTTTTGACATTAGAGACATTTGAAGATGGAGAACGATTTTGTAGTGTGATCTGGCATTGATTTTTGATCTTTACAGATCAAATTTTTGGCATTACTAGATGTTCTTCGGATTATGATTATTTATCTTCAGACTCTAAATTTTGGGATGTCTCATTTGTGTTAGCATCTGGATTAGATCTTCTAATTGTTCGAGTTTGGATTTGTGATATTTTAAAGACGAAGATTATTTTGGTGATGTGATGTGGCACTTATTTTTTACCTTCTGTTCAAATTTTTGGCATTGCTAGACCATGTCATCGGACTCATATTATTTATTATTCGAACTTCACTTTTAAATGCTTCACATTTTCAACAGGTTATTCTTTAGAGATTTTTTGGTGCATTATCATCCGAGTTCGGAATATTGAAAACATTGTATGATTCGACAATATGCTCTTCAATTCAACAGTTAAGGGGGAGACTGTGAAGATGATTGGTTTTTAGGGACTGATCACATTTGAAGATTGGGATTTCATAATCTTATTCAGAGATTGGGTTCCTCTGTATGTTCTTTGATGCTATAGATTCCATTGTCAGATTCCGAAATCACGACAACTTCAGCTTTTCCGAGACACTTCAACACCTGACCTACCGAACCTGTCCATCAGATTTTCTGCCTTTTATCACTATTTTACCCTCACCATTTCCGAGCATTTATGGTGAAATTGTTGGAGCATGAAAATGCTCTATAATGATGAGTGTTTATCAGGTTAGAATATTTCCTTGTATGGAAAGCATATTCCCTCCACTAGTTAATAAAGTGGAGGTGAGTGGTCTTTTATTTTATGTGTGCACTATGTAGACATTTAGATTATAGAGTGTTTGGCTGTGGGATTCTCCCTAGCCATGAGTGTTGTTCATGTAACATTTGTATCTCTCTATCTATTCATTATCAATTTATTCACATATTATGTTCTTCATTGTTCATATGATTATCTTCTTGATAATATTATTCCGCACCAATCCAATCGAAAAAATGGGTTCCTACATTGAGAATTAAAGATAATCCATACATATGTCAAAGCTAGTGGGAGTGATTGGAATATTTTTTCAATGGGAAAGTAAGGAGTTTGAATTTCGAGAAACATAGATAAGCCATATATATATGTCATTGGTAGTGGGAATACTATTGTCGCCCTTGTTTAGTACATAAACAATGTATGATTCATAGGAAACTATGTTCTAACTTAGAAAGTGTAAAAGCTTGGGTTGGTATAGGAATCGTTTCACTGTGATATACATGGGAGATACAAAACATGTACGTTATAAGGATCTATGGAGATAGATCAAAGTGATTTGTTCGATTAATCCAAAGTACATGGACTCTTGAGGAAACTCAACATGCAGAACTTGGAAAGGTTCGTGCTTAATAAAATATGACATTAAATTGATCGACGCCAATGTCCTAGTTCTACTATTGAACTAGAGTTTATGATTCGTGTCCCACATGCTTCTGCTATGGGATCGATCATATATGTCATGACATGTACCATATTTGATGACTCGTATGCTCCGAGCATGAAAGGTTAGATTAGATCAAATTGACAAGAATCAACGAATCAAGATCAAGAACATTCTTAAGTGTCCTAGGAGGACAGAGGAAATGATCTTGACAATACGGAAGAGATCATTGTAAAAGTTACATTGATGCTAATTTCCACACTGATAAAGATAATTTCGTTTGCAGTCGGAATTTGTGCTTTTACTGAATTGTGATGTATTAGCTTGGAAGAGTACCAAGTAATACACCATAGTGAATTTAACAAACTTAGAGTGTGTTTTAGTTGGTTAAATTGCAAAGAAAACAATGTGACTAAAACAGATTCATTAGTGACATCTTTGTTGAAATCAATCATTGATGGTCCTTTTGGAGGCTCTTTATGACTTTAAGGGTGAAGTTACCTCGAATATGGATCCCAAGTCACACAAGCACATCAGCCACATACTTAATAAATACCATCATATTTGATAGTGAGTCAAATGTAAAGACAACATAGTCAATAATTCATATTGAAATATAATCTTGTCGATCCATTCCATAAGCCAATGTCACTGACCAAGTCTGACAGTCAGACAAAGTCAAAAGGCATTAGATTTGAAAATGAATAGGCTTAAACACTCTTATTTTAGTTTGTTTTGAACTTGATAACTTAAGCAATATAAGTGTTAATTCGATTTGGTGATTATTAAGTGGAGATCTTAATATATGATGGAGTTCAATCAGTTCAATTAGCTTATTGATGTGTTCTCATTTTTCATGTTTAGAATACACTTCCTAAATATTAATTTACTCAAACATCCATAGTCGGTCATGCTCTTGGAAGTAAGTAGTGTTCAAGACTATCCTGAGTATTAGTGGATTGTCCATAGTGAATGGACATAGCATGGAGATTGCGCTAACACTCATGAGTAATTAATAGAGATTTAAGTATTGGATCAACCCATGCTTAGAGATTACTTCATGGGTCTAGTCACGAGTAATTCTAAGACGATAATATCTTATATTCTTCAAACCTAGATACATATGGGTTTTTTCTCTATGATTTTGTTATGCATTGGTCTACTCCAACACTATCCGTTACTGGTAGTTATAAAGGGTATGTCCATGTGTGACATGATGAAGTAGACAAAAACTATGTAGTCAAAGTTTATTTGTTCCTTCTTCCTTAACGGGAGAAGCGATATCTATGGGCTCCATGATGATTTAGTGTTGACATCTAAAGTGTTTGGTCGAGCCCTGGCCAAAATTGATGTGTTTAATTTAGTAGTCAAATGCAATCGTCACAAATCTATTTCGGGAAACATAATCTTGAATTATAAGATTGATCATTATCCATGTATCGAGTTCATATAGATATCATAGAACGAAGGGATAGTTGATCGCTTATCTAAGGGTTGAATCTTGAGTAGATCAAGAGTTCGGTAGTTGCATTGGATGAATAACTCTTTGTTGATTATTAGAGAAATACTGGTCCTCATATAGTTGATGACTTGTCCAAGTGAGAGACAGTTGGAAAGAGTGTCCAAGGTCATTAACTATTGGTAATATTTCTAATAATAATATGGTCCTTTTGGGTTGCCATCAAGACCCAAATTGAGTAGAATAAAGAAAGGAGAAATTGGTTAATTGTTTATTATGGTTAATAATTAATTACAAACTGATTCGGAATATATTTTGGGAATTAATTAAAAGTTTAATTCGTAACAACCCAAAAATCAAGGGTGTTTTTATTATAGTCAAAACACATATATCATTTAAATACAAACATTACAAAAACATTGCTAATTAAAAAGATTTATTAGAGTTCATCCTAAAATCACATATTACGGAAACACAGGTATGTGCGCTGCGATCAAGTCGGGTCCTTCCTTTCCAAACCAATGATACATGAAACCATAAATAAAAGTGTAAGCAAGAAGCTTAGTGAGTTCCCATAACATACCCCACATAATCCACATAACCAAATAAACCATATCAATCACACAAGCCATGCATATAAATATATAAGGAAGTCGTGGAAACCTTCCAAGGTCTTACTCCGGGTGCCATAGGAACCCCCTCATGGTCTTAACCCACTACCATGGGAAACCCCTCATGATCTCAACAACCTGGCATGGGAAACCCCACATGGTCTTAACTAACTACCAAGGGAACCCCCACATGGTCTTAGTTATCTGTCATGGGAACCCCTACATGGTCTTAACTAACTACCATAGGAACCCCCACATGGTCTTCATATATATACATACATCATATATATATATATATATATATATATATATACACACACATATATACATATATATAACACATAGTTAGGACAATCGCAATAAACACCATAGCCAAATAAATTAACTGCCATGGGAAGCCCCACATGGTCTTAACTAACAGTCATAGGAACCCCCACATGGTCTACACATAAATACATAACATATTAATAGCACATTCGCAAGTAACCATTACACGCAAGAGTCACGAAGACAACTAGCATACCCCATATAACTAACTGCCATGGGGACCCCTACATGGTCTTCACATAAATTCCTAACACATAGATAACACGCATGCAATAAACATCTCAACTAAATAACATGGGACGCCCTTGGTGCCTACAACCCATTGGTATGGTGAGGAGACACACCTCACACTGCTGAAGTCTCGCAAATAAATCTCTGGCTACTGGATGACAGATCCCCGAACTGTTAACATCAAAACAACACCAAATTAACCATTTGGGTTTCAATGCATAACCATAAATCCACACTTGGGGTAAAAGGAACATTTTAACCCTAACCTAGCTTGGTTCAAGACCAAGGCCCAAACCCACACTATGAAGGCCCAAAAGCCAAATAATCAACCAAGGCCCAACATATGGCCTAATTTTCCTAATTGGTATCAATCCCATATGGGTCTTATCCTAAGCCCATATTCTCTTCCAATACACTCCAGATTACTCCAACACCCATTGGGACAAACTTGGTCAAATGCATTGGTCAAAGGTCAAATTCAATTCCAAAGTCAACGGTGCAGGTGACCAACTCACCGAGTTGCTCCTTCAACTCGTCGAGTCCACTCCCAAGTCAGAATAGCGATATTGCGATCAAAATCGTCGTGTTTTCCTACAACTCGTCGTGTTCCTCTGCTTTTCAACAGACTTGGGGCAACCCCAACCCAACTCGTTGAGTTCTTTGATCTGTCAGCCCACTTAATGCATTAAGCCATTTTTCTTGAACTCTGAAGGCTCCAAACCTCAAATCCCAATCTATAGAGATGTATAAGAGGATAAAGTTTCCCACTTTACTCCTAAGGATCATCCATGAGGCTTCAAACTCAAACCCTAAGTCCTTTAAGGAAGGTCTTGAATCATTAAGCCCTTAAACTCTCATTTCAACCTCCCAAAACACAAATCTGATGTTTAAGGGTGGACAAATCACGTAAAGTTCCTAACTTTACATCCATGCATGCTTGAAATGCTCTTTAAGGTTCATTTAGGCCTCATAATGAATATATGGAAAGCATGGGACCTAGGAACCAATAAAGCTTGCAACTTTATGCTTCAAGAGGTCATTTAGGGGTCAGATCTACCCTGACAACCCATGGAATCCTCTTCTTCTTGGATAACTCAGTCAAAGACCCAAAACTACAAGAGATGAGATCTAATAAGCTACATGTCAAGGTTATAACTTTATACCTCTGAGATGTAGCCTTTTATGTAGGGTTTCTGGATCCAAGATTAATCCTTCAAGCTTGATGTTTCTCTTTTCAATGCTTCCTTCAAAGATCTCCAACAATCACTCTAAAACTCACAAAACTCAAGGAACAAGTGGAAAAACAATCTAGGGTTTCTTCTGGACAAAGGAGGCTGGTAAGGAGGCCAGCCTTAGAAGTTAAGTCCTTTAAATAGGGTGCAATACCCAAAAAATTAGGGTTTTCTCTTCCAGCGCTAACTCGTCAAGTTGGTCCTCCCCAACTCGTTGAGTTGATCTTCAAAACGTGTGTGTCACATATTTCCAACATGTCGAGTTTATGCCTTAAATTCGACGAGTTGACCTTTAGAAATAAGGTTTTATTTCCATAGTTAACCTTCTGAATTCCAGGTGTTACAGATCTCCCCCACATAATTTAGATTTCGTCCTCGAAATCACTCCTTATTAACACTTATGCCAACACAATCAACCTGATGATCATGATCGGAAATTATGTGCATAAAAATATCCTTCTTAAGGCAACCGAAACCCAAACCGAAACTTCTATCCCAAGAATACACCCAAACCTTCAACCCTTTCAAGCCACTTCTACATTTTGAGACCTGAAACCTACCATATCCTGACTTCGCGACAGATCGCCCAAGCTGAAACCACTTTCTGCCAAACTCTCAATGAGTTGCAAACCAATCATAACACTTCCAACAATGATCTATCCAGATCTGTGGAAACCATCCTCGGAATAGTTCCCCAAATCCGATGAAGAACGAATCCTCAAACTCTCGAATAGAAATCGACCCCACTTATTTGGAACCCGAAACTTAAGTCTCAATGGCCTGACTCCCTATCAAACCCCTCACACCGAACTGCCACCAAGCCATCCTCATAGAGTCTCACACCACACAAAATGCTTTCAATCCCTGATCACATTGTCATCTCGACGGAGACAAAGTCACTGACCATATACCGTTAAGAACACTTAACTCGACAGGAAGCTTAGATAATCCTTCGAGTAGAAGATTCATCCCTGCAATGGTTAGACTCAGATGAGAGTTGTGCAACAGGGTCAAATTAATTACTCTGAGATTATTTAATCCCGCTGTGAGTAACTTGGCATTACCCAAACACCCATATACTCCTCATTCCCATTGAACCCAAATTGTTAATACTGCCTGAAACACTGAAATTGCCTGAAACAGCAGGTTGCTGCCTTCTGGTTGCTTTCCTCAATCCACCGAGACCTCCCTGGTCCCAATTCATCAGCCAGTCATCTGAAATTTCAGGTTCTAGCCTAGTTACTGAGCCAAAAAAGGCTCCCACATCGTATCCCTTCACAACTTCCAACATAAAACTCCACAGGTAATAGCTACTCAAACCATCTCAACACTATCCCGATGCTAGGTTGAACGCTACAGGTCCAACTGTAGTCTTCCTCATGCCCGGTCTCTTACGATCTACCATTTCCTGATTTCAAACATGTTGTGGTTTACCCATAATCTTGCAAATTGGCCCACCCTTGCCTAATCATCTGAAAGAATCTGGGAATGCTATAGGTCATCCCACAATCTCACAACAATTCCCACACTATCTGGCTGCCAGTGAATGCTACGGCTACCCCGTAGTCTTAAAACACTTCCCACACTATCTATCCGCTAGTGAATGTTACAGTTACCCCGCAGTCCTACAACACTTCCCACACTATTTGGCCACTATTGAATGTTACGGCTACCCCACAGTCTTACAACACTTTCACCCTAACTGACTACTAGTGAATGCTACGGCTCCCCCGTAGTCTTACGACACTTTCACCCTAACTGACCATTAGTGAATGTTACAGCTCCCCCATAGTCTTACAACACTTTTTACCTAACACCGCCGCAGCCCGATGCCTTACCCCTAATGTTGGATTAGGTGTCTAAGCCCATAACTATAATTAGTATGTACTTGATCCAATATTACCATGGTCCTTTTGGGTTGCCTTCACCATAGCAATTTGATAGGATGAATTATGGAGAAAGAGGTTGATAAATGATTTATTAATATATTATAAGAATAATATATTAATTGAGAAATCATATTATTTAATTAGTATTGATCATAAATTATTTTGGAATTATTTAGTGATCAAAAGAGACTGATTAAAAGTAAGGGGACTGATATTGCAAATCATTGATAGTTGCAAGTTGGGTTGATGGACTCCAAAAGAAGGAGTGGATGAAATCTATGGGAAGCCCATAGAGATTTCCTCAAAGGGGCTTTCTAGAAGGATCCCATGGATTGCTTAAGGCTTAAGTAGAGAATTAGGGTTTCCACTTAAAACCTTAGCAGCTTAACTATATAAGGAACCTTTGGCTTAAGGTTTTCAGCCCTATGCATTCTTAGAGAACCTAGCTGAAATCTTGAAGCCTCTATCACCTCTCTCTTGTTCATACTTTGCTAAGTGGTGTTTGTGACTCCATTAGAGGTGCATCACTTGAGGCACTAAGCTCTTGAAGGTCAAGATCGAGCAATAAACAAGAAATGTATTCTTCTAACCCTAATATGATTAGATTTCATTTTCTTGTATGCTAGATTAGGGTTTTTCTTTGGAAAATTAATTTGCATGTATAACTTGAGAAAAACCTAGATCCAAAGCAAATAGGGTTGCATGTGCGTAGGAATGTTGAATTGCTTAAAATCCATCACCTAATCTATCAATTTGAAACGCACACAGAGTCGATCACGCACTCGACCGAACACCCAAACTGAACCTAATTCATGACTGAAACCCCAACCTGATTCCCCAAGTTCTACTATCAAGCACCAAGAAGACGTTATTCACATGTTGGGGAGTTTTACCGAACTCCCAACTCACGTAACCCTCAAACCAAACAGCCACTTAGGCCGCCCTCCTCCTTGACGGGGATGCGAAACTCATCCTAGTTTCATAACCGCTCCTACTTCTGAATACCTGAATGATTCTTCCCCACTTTGAATAGACTAAATTCACAATGCACACGAGAATTGAAGGATTCTCAATCCCTCTTACCTTACAACAATTGACCCAATGACAACCGACGCTTACCACCTAGTGCTCCATCACTAGCCAATCTCAACGATTACCTAACTCCTGAAATCCGAAAGAATACACTTGAGACCTTAACCAGTCTGATAATCCAAATCGCCTCCCATGATACCATGCCAACTCCTTGAGTTCTTATTCCGACGACTAAGAACCATAACTCTTACCATGTACTGACGAACCTCTACTCTAATTTCTATCCTCAAGGAATCATTGAACTCTAATTGACTTCAGTCCACGCGAAGGTACGATTCCCTTGACACATCCAATAATCAAACAACTCACGCAGCTAACACCACCATCTTCATGCTACCATTCCTTTCCTAGCAATGGTAGTTCCTTGAACTCCAAAGTTCTTCCATAGGCAGATGTCGATTATACCCGAATAGAAGACAAAACTACTGAACCCTTACGTCACTAGAGAACTATCCAACTAATTCCTGACCAAAGATCCTCCAGGCAATACTTCTAAATAGATTCCTACAAAGACCTGGAACAATAACGGTACACGCAGGACCCACTCTGCAAGATACGTCTATCCGAAGATTCCTCAAAGACTCCTCGACATGTAGAATGGCATATGACAATCCTTGATAATTCAGACAATAGCAGAGAACCAACCCGAGATCTAACTTATTCCAACTCAATCAAAATTCCAAAGCGATAAAAATTCCCGATATCTACTTGAAATGGCAAAAGATAACATACCCGCAAACATCTGATGGAATCTTGACCACCTCCTCCTAAGTTACCTTGACCATCCTAAGGACATGGTGCAACACTCCCTTCCAATCCCAATGACAGGAACTAACGGTAAGATCCTCCTTCCTGAAGGATTCTAGGGATCCATAGGCTTTGGGATCCAGATGAGCCCCAAACTGCCAAAAAAACAATTCCGACCCGAAAGGCCCCGAGATGACTATCGAGAGCTCCCAAAATCCCTTCCTTCAATGAAAGAAAGATCCCCGAGGTCCATTCCAAAACTCTACGAGTAATCTCTGATTAGATGAACTCCCACGATCGCGCATCGATTGGCCCATGTCCTGCTCCTGAGCCGGAGCCAGAATTTGTATCCCATTCCTAAGTGCTCCAAATCAGTCTCCTGCTCTTGGGCTGTAGAAATCATATCATTCAGGGTCTCGCACCCTGACACACTTACCAACTCAATCGTCCACAGTTGAACTATAGTAGCTGAAGCAACCTCTTTTGTAAACTGGGCTACAAACTACTCCTAATACATAGTCTCCAATCCCGAAAGCGCAATAGATCGCACAATCAATCTCGTCGCCCGATACAAGAGATCCAAGGCGAATTGAACCTTAGCTCCTAAGGGGTAGGGACTAGTGCAGAAAACACTTTCCATCTCCTTAATCCAATGCGAACTCAAATCCCTGGCAGTCCTTCCACTAACTAGCTCACCACCGGAGCCGGGACCAAACCCTGGTCCTTCCCCATGTGTTCTCATCCTCATATGGCAAAGCAGTTATCCCCACGATCAGAGCATAACCAAGAATTCATCTTCCCATGAGCTTATCAGATTCTCCAAGACTCTCACCGATTCGAGTATGGATCTTGTGCTTTCAGTAGTACGGGCCCAATACTACCTTCCACACCTATCCATACTTTCCTCAACAATCCCGCGAAATCCTCTAAGTCTCTTCCTCAATCCAGAGCACCAACCTCGCTAAATTGCCTCACTAAACTCATTGGAGCATATCCTAGGTTTTCCTAGATTCCCGACCTCACCCTGCCATTAGCTACTGAAGAAATCCTCATGATGCTAGCCATCAACCTCCTGAATATCGTCATATTCACTTGGTAGCTGACTCCGATCATCCAAGAGTTCCACAAAGCACAAATAAAGCAACATTCATGCAATAACTCTCCAACCCATGAAACTATCATAGAACATTCAGCCCTCATACCACAACTCATGTTATCCATATCCACCCTCACTATCTGCTGCCTTATGCATGCAAATTATACACAGAACAGGATCTAATAAATTATCGAAAAATAGACTCTACCCTAGGATCACAACCAGACAAGGAACAGGAAATAAGGACAAAACAATTATTCTAAGGCTATAAGATCCTAACCATATACAATTTTTAAAGCATACACTTAGCAGATACCAATACCAATAGTCATTTATGTTTCAGCATAGAATCCAGTATCCCCAAGGCTACAAGCATTACATATCAGGCCAATCTATCGCTGACTAATCAGCACTAGCATGCAAGTCTACCAACTCATACAACATATAAAGGCATCTCTCCTAGCCCTAACTAGCATGCGATTCTCATATTCATAATTCAAGTCATAAAAGATAATATATATATATATATATATATATATATATATATATATATATATATATATATATATATATGGGTATTCTGGGAGAACTTACTTGAGCTCGGCTAATTGCCTGCACCACACCCCTTTCTTATTTTAGAAAGTTTCTTTTCTCAAAGTATTTTTCTTTTGAAAACTTTACCAAATCCTCAGTTTGAGTTCAAACACACTCAAGAGTATGCCCGAATCCCTCAAACCAAGGCTCTTATACCAACTTGTAACGACCCAAAAATCAATGGTAAAAATTTTATTTTTATTATAGTCAAAACACAGATATCATTTAAATCCAAACATTCCAAAAACATTACTAATTAAAAACATTTATCAGAGTTCATCCCAGAGTCACATACTGCGAAAATACGGGTGTGTGTGTTGCGATCAAGCCGGGCCCTTGCTTTCCAAACCAAGGATACCTGAAACCATAAGCAAAACTATAAGCACGAAGCTTAGTGAGTTCCCCATAACATACCCCACATAATCCACATAACCAAATAAACCATATCAATCACATAATCCATGCATATAAATATATAAGGAAGTCGTGTAAACCTTCCAAGGTCTTACTCCGGGTGCCATAGGAACCCCCTCATGGTCTTAGCCCACTGCCATGGGAACCCCCTCATGGTCTTAACTACTTGCCATGGGAACCCCCACATTCTCTTAACTAACTGTCATGGGAACCCCACATGGTCTTAGCTATCTGTCACAGGAACCCCCACATGGTCTTAATTAACTGCCATGGGAACCCCCACATGGTCTTCATATATATATATATATATATATATATATATATATATATATACATAACACATTGATAGCACAATCTCAATAAACACCATAGCCAAATAAATTAACTGCCATGGGAAGCCCCACATGGTCTTAAATAACTGTCATGGGAACCCCCACATGGTCTACACATAAATACATAACATACTGATAGCACATTCGCAAGTAACCATTACACGTAAGAGTCACAAAGACAACTAGCATACCACATATAACTAACTGCCATGGGAACCCCCACATGGTCTTGACTAACTGCCATGGGAACCACCACATGGTCTTCACATAAATACCTAGCACATCGATATCACGCATGCAATAAACATCCTAACTAAATAACATGGGCTGACCTTGGTGCCTTCGACCCATTGGTATGGTGAGGAGACTCACCTCACACTGCTGAAGTCCTGTGAATAAACCTCTGGCTGCTGGATGACAGATCATCGAACTATCAACATCAAAACAGCACTCAATTAACCATTTGGGTTTCAATGCATAACCATAAATCCACACTTGGGGTAAAAGGACCATTTTAACCCTAACCTATCTTGGTTCAAGACCAAGGCCCAAACTCACACTTTGAAGGCCCAAAAGCCAAATAATCAACCAAGGCCCAACATATGGCCCGATTTTCCTAATTGGGCTCAATCCCATATGGGACTTATCCTAAGCCCATATTATCCTCCAATACACTCCAGGTTACTCCAACACCCATTGGGAAAAACTTGGTCAAATGCATCGGTCAAAGGTCAAAGTCAACGCCAAAGTCAACGGTCCAGGTGACCCAACTCGCTGAGTTGGTCCTTCAACTCGTCGAGTTCACTCCCAAGTCAGAATCGCAATATTGCGATCCAACTCGTCAAGTTTTCCTACAGCTCGTCGAGTTCCTCTGCTTTTCAACAGACTCGGGGCAACCCCAATCCAACTCGTTGAGTTCACTCATGAACTCGTAGAGTTCTTCGATCTTTCAGCCCACTTAATGCATTAAGCCATTTTTCTTGAATTTCGAAGGCTCCAAATCTCAAATCCCCGTCCATAGAGATGTCTAGGAGGATAAAGTTTCCAACTTTACTCCCAAGGATCATCCATGAGGCTACAAACTCAAACCCTAAGTCCTTTAAGGAAGGTCTTGACCCATTAAGCCCTTAAACTCTCATTTTAACGTCCCAAAACACATATCTGATGTTTAAGGGTGGACAAATCATGTAAAGTTTCTAACTTTACATCCATGCATTCTTGCAATGCTCTCTAATGTCCATTTAGGCCTCATAATGAACATATGGCAAGCATGGGACCTAGGGACCAATAAATCTTGCAACTTTAAGCTTAAAGAGGTTATTTAGGGGTCAGTTCTTCCCTAACAACCCCTGGAATCCTCTTCTTCTTGGATAACTCGGTCAAAGATCCAAAACCCAGCCAAACTCTAAGAGATGAGATTTAATAAGCTACATGTCAAGGTTATGACTTTATACCTCCGAGATGTAGGGTTTCTGGATCCAAGATTACTCCTCCAAGCTAGATGTTTCTCTTTTCAAGGCTTTCTTCAAAGATGTCCAACAATCACTCCAAAACTCACAAAACTCGAGGAACAAGTGGTAAAACAATCTAGGGTTTCTTCTGGGCAAGGCAGGCTAGTAAGGAGGCCAGCCCTAGAAGTTAAGTCCTTTAAATAGGTGCAATACCCAAAAAGTTAGGGTTTTCTCTTCCAACGCCAACTCGTCGAGTTGGACCTCCCCAACTTGTCGAGTTGATCATCAAAACGCGTGTGCCACATATTTCCAACACATCGAGTATAAGCCTTAAACTCGACGAGTTGACCTTTAGAAATAAGATTTTATTTCCATAATTAACCTTCTAAATTCCGGTTGTTATATAATTAATTAAAGGGTTGAATATTCGTTAATCGATAGTTGGTTAATCAGGAATGTTCCAGAACCCTTATGGAATTAGGGTTGGGCGAAAATTACTCCATCTCATATGGAAAAGTGAGTGAATTTCATGGTTGCCTCCTTGTCCCACATTGGAAGGAGTACAAAACCTAGGAAGGGATCTAAAGCTATAAATAGGGCCTTAGGGATTTCATTCTTCCTTGCACCTTGGCTTGAAGTTTCGTCAACCCTTCTTCCTTCCCCTCTTAGGGACGATTTCTAACCCTCTTAGGGTTTGTAAAATTGACCCTTATCCTAGTTATTTTTGCTCCACTCTTTGGTGTCATTGGTTGTGATACCATTAGAGGGATTCTGGTTTAGGTCCTCTCATCCAATCAACTTCATGGAGGACGAGATCACAAGCATGAAGATCAAGGGCTACATAAGAGGTATGTCTTTCTTCTTTGTATTTTTTTTCTAGGGTAGATGTAATTAACATGAAACCATATATCCATAGGTTGCATGTACACTTAGGTATATCGTAGTTTTGATTTTTCCGCTACCTACTTTAGAGTGTATTTGATGTGTAGAAAGCCTAATAGTTGTATTGTTTTTAAATTGGGAACCTTGATGCATTTTTTGGTGTATAAAACACAAACTTTGGTTTTTTATAGTTTGGTTACACCAAATTTGGTGTTGATTTGTTAATAGTTTCGTAATTTAAATATAGAAAGCAAAAGAGTTCAAAATTTAGTGTTGATTTTTAACAATTCATGTATCCCTAGTTAAAGGTAACAATTCTAGTATTATTTATGTAAGTAGACTACTATATTGGGTTTTGACAAATAAGTGTGTTGCTATTTCAAGTTCATAATAACCATGCAATAATAAAAAAATTACGATTAAAACGAATTCATAAATGCAAATAAGAGAAGCATGATGATAACAAAAACTAAATTAAAATCAAATGTCATAAAAACATTGTATTTTGGAAATACGATTAACCAAAACACTACCCAATACCTATAAATTATTTTAACAAAAACACTACCCAAAAGCAAAAGTACCCATAAACATAAACATAACAAATATCACCCCTTAGCCATTGCTTTGCCTATATTCTAAACTCTTTTACCACCAAAATTCTTCATCTCTCCTTCTCCACCTTGACCCTTGCAGCTTCTTTGATTGTGCCCTTTGTTTCCACACTTGCTGCAAGTTACTGTGATGAACTTTCTGCTCAGGTTTTTCCATGTAGTCACAGCCTTACCCTCAGCTCTCTTTCTCTTCTTTTTGGGCCTCCCAACCTAGAAATTAAAATTTTAAATATTAGAACCAAATGATACCTAAGTATTATGTTTATATTTGAATGATTACCTAAGTATGATGTTTAGGGACCATTAGTGTCAAGGGACATGTTGATTTGTGAAACATCCTCCTTCCATTAATAGGATCTACTTTATGGCTATACATTTCAGCCAATGTTTCAAGCCAATAAACTGGATGAACCCATGCCTCCATAAAAAGTACCTTTTTCCACCATACTTGATTTTGTCCCAAATTGCACTCACAACATGACTACAAACAATGCCTGTGAGTTCCCAAAACATACAAGTACAAGTTTTTTCCTTTAAATTGACCACATATTGGTACTTCCTCGGAGTGGTCACTTGTGTCTTATCAACACCATTAAAAATGCACACATTTTGGGTTGCTTCTTTCTTAATACCTTCTAAAATAGTTGTGGTTATTGGTGTTTAGCCCGAAAAGCTTATTGAAAAACCCACTTCATATTGTTTTTTCATCTCTTCATGTAAGGCAATAACAGGAATAGTTAGGACCATATATTTTTAGCTATGAACTTTGTTGTGAAAGCTTTGATTTCTCTAGTATAAACACAATTGTGATATGGTACTATACTCTTCACCATCCAATCCTCTTCACTATTTCTCCTTGAAACAAACAATAACCAAGGGTAAGTGGAAGAAGCGTATTGAACAACTTTTTTGCTTTTAAGATTGCTTTTTGTCCATGTCCTACATTGACTAAAGCCTGGAACAACACCTTTGCTCTTTACCCTAAATCTTGTTTGGTCAATTTTTTCAAAATAAAGAGACCTCTTAGTTGGTACTACATTAAGATTCACCAACTGCTTCACGTCTTCTTTATTCTTAAATCTTTGACTAAGTCTTAATGTTGGTAGATGAACTTCTCCATGTGAACAAAGAATTGGTTTTGCAAGATTTTTCAACATTTCCTTCCTCTTGTCCCCTTCAACTATCCCTAAATCAAGAACTTGTGTATCAATGACATTCAGTTCATCTTCGTCACTGCCAAATGAATCAGGAATTTGAATGGTGCTTGGGTCTCTATCAACTTTGTGGTCAAAAACTCTAATAAAGTTTTTCATCTAAGATATTGTTCTCATCATATAATAAATCAATACTCTATTCATAGTTTTCCTTACTACCATCTATAATCCCATCTTCACTCCCATCATGCATATTGGACACATCATCATCATCCAAATATGTGTCCCTAAAATTAAGTCCTTCAAATGGATCTAATTTAATAGCATCTTACAATGGATGGTTGTTATTTTCATCATAAAAATATGGAAGAGTTTGGGTTGTACTCTGTTCCAACTCATAAACTTCATTTAAGTCTAGAAGTATGGTTTCTTGATTGATCACATTCTCATTTGCTTGGGATTGGCCAGAAGCATGCATAATGGGAAACCTCTAATTTATATGCATAAAGTGAAGTTATTAACCATTAATCCTAAGCACTTTAAGCAAACTTGTCCCCATTTTCATAAGCATGTCTCCCATGCCTTTAAAACATGATTATACAAGTCTCCTAGAGAGCTCTCGGCCATTAGATGGGAAGAAGAATGAGCAATCCATTCAAGAATGCCAACCTCTAATTTATATGCATAAAGTGAAGCAATTAACCATTAATCCTAAGCACTTTAAGCAAACTTGTCCCCATTGTCATAAGCATGTCTCCCATGCCTTTAAAACATGATTATACAAGTCATACACTTCTTCTTTTTATGCATATCTCGAAAACTGCATAAAGAAGAAGAAAGTTAGTTTAAATTTTATAAACTAAAGGTTTATAAAAAAAATATACTTTGTCTTTTGAGTAAAAGGCAAAAAGTTTTCAACTAGTACAAAAAGTTGTGCATGACTTATTAATTCATACTATATGAAATAATATAATGTTACTTGCTTATGAAAATTATTATTTCCATGAAACAAATAATTTCCGATTTAATTATAAGAGTTTTATTGAATATTTATTAAAATCAATTTCTAATAAATAATCAATTGTATCAAGTTATTGTTAGTGTGACCCATTAGTATCATATGTTATTTAGCAATATCACTTTAATATGACTTTTCAACATACTAGATCTTTCACTTTATTTTTTCACTCAAAAGGTCCCCAATATATGTTTTTTGGTCCATATCAAACTTCAAATGACCTATTTACCATCACCAATTTTATTTTAATTTAATTTTTTTATTAATTTTCAAAAATATATTAAAAGATAATTTGGGTTCACTTTGATAGATATTATTTTATACATTTTTTAGGGTGGTTTTTATTAACATTTTGCATCATATTTTATGTTATTCCATATGAATTCGTTAACTAATACTCAACTCATGTTTATCATCAGAATTCTCATACTACTCATGTTTTTAAGTCGTTTTATGATGTTTCAAGTGGAGTGTTACTTTGGATGCATATTTTGATCTTAATGGAGGTAAAACACCTAAGGAAGTTGGAAGTTGGGTTGGATTTGCTATAATTGAAGAGTTCACGTCTGAAACGCGCGTTTTATGAAAAATGTGATTGTGCTTCTCACCAAAATGCAATCACATTTGTGCTTCGAGGATTTGCTGAACCAAAAATCAGTCTAAAGAATTTAGCAAAACAATGCGATCGTGGATTCCCAAAATACGATCATGGATTCCCAAAATGCGATTGCATTTCTCCTACGATGTGTTAAAAAAGTTTGAAAATATAAACATACTTCATTAAACGGAGTTTATGGGAGTTTTGACCAAAAATACGATCACATTTTTACCTAAAATGTGATCACATTTTTGCCTAAAATGCGATTGTGCTTTTCTCTTTCTTGCTTCGGAAGTTGTTGGCTTGCATATAAATTCGACCTTTGTGATCAGTTTAAGCCCTAAACATTCCTAGTCGACGAAAACGACTTCTAAAGGTGTTTTTGCACTTTTTCATCACTTTTTAAAGATCTGAAGGTTGTAGATCACCTCAATCATTCAGTTTAATAAGAATTGATAGTTTAATGTCTCTTTTCATTAGTTTTGATCGGATTTTAGCCATGTTTGGCTAAACCATAGAGTTCGGTTCTGCATAGATCAATACTTTTTATGTAATCAATCATTAGACCTGATTTTTGATTTGTGATTCTATCTAGTAATTTCAGTTTTGATTTTAATGAATGTTTGATTTTGGTTCTTACGCAAAGAGACATTGAATTTTAGGTTGTTTCCCTGTGGATTCGACCATGCTTCCCTGTTCTATCCAATAGTGCAACTAAGCAGTGAAATTTAATTGCTTAAGATGTTCGCGATAGCATTTTAACACATCCCCCATGCCAACTACCCAATCCCATCTACCCACCCGCTATATTATTATCCCTCACTCTAGACTAAAGCAATTCAAGAACCCTAAATATGGACCACTACCCACCGCCATCGGAGACTGTCGTTGACTGCTTTATAGTTGTTGGAGTGTCGTCGATCTTGAACGATGGCGACGATAAAGTATCCACCCATTACCTTCGGGCCCCTAAAGTTGAACCACCACCATCTGGAACGACGACGATGACGATGTCTATGATCCCTTGCTATCATTGCCGACAACATATTCATGAAGGAGTGGTAACGTCGAGAAACATGACGACGTGAAAGAGTGGTTTTGCCAATGACTGGCTTCTTTCCCACTACTAGTTATTGAATTTCCTTTCGCCGAACTAGATCTGTCCTGAAAAACTGAACTTGTTCTTGTTTCCCACCCCAACTCGTCCTTCTCTCAAATCTCTTTCATACCCCTCTTGTCATATACTCTCATTTTAGGTATCGTGGTTCGGGTTTCAGATTTACAAGTAGATGGTGGTGTGTTGAGAAGAAGATGTTTCTCATAGATATTTGAAGATTGGTGATGTTGTTGGTTTTGTGCCAACATGAATGTGCGTTTATATAAGTGTTTGATTTACTGAATGAATTTTTGGAGGTTAGTTATGGTGGTGGTGGTCATAGCTTGTTGGTGGTGGTGACCAGACGTGGTTTCCCTGATCAATGAACACAAGGGGAAAGAAGGGTGAGGGTAGTTTGGGTTTTTCTATTAAAATGGAACTATTTATTTAATTAATACATTTATAATAAATTTCATTAATATTATTTAATTAATTAATAATATAAAAAGGTAAAAGAAATCACTAAGCCATTTTAATTTACAAGGAACTCGTAATAAAACTGAAAATAAAGTTAGAAACCAAACATGTAGATAACCCCAAACTATAGGGGTCTTTATGTAATTTGCCCTATAAAATATTGACAAAACTGCAAATTTAGTCCTTGTGGTTTGCAAAAATCTTTGGATGGGGTCCAAAAAGTTTCCAGTTTGCACAGAAGGTCCAAAATCAAGGTTTTTCTGGGTTTTTAGTCTAAAAAAACTTGAAAAGACAATTATACCCATTTAATTTTTTTTTACAATTATTCTAATACCATTTTGTCTTAAAAATAAAAAGAAAAGAAATATATTATCCCCCACCCACCCATACGTTCTCTCTCTTTCTCTCTTTCTCTCTCTCTCTTTCTCTCTCTCTCTCTCTCTCTTTCTTTTTCTCTATCTCTCTCTCTCTCTCTCTTTCTCTCTCTCTCTCTCCCTCCCTTCACCAATTATGAATCTCTAGCATAGGAGGAAACCGGTGGAACTAGGAGACCACCAATCGCCACCATGACAGTAATCCTCCTCTTCCTAATCTGCTCACCGGTCTCAGCCAAACACCCCCTTTCATCGTTACTGCTACTGCTCAAATCCACAGCCTACAACGAGAAGGGAAGGAGTCGAGTGGAGCACCGAAGCTACCCCTTCCTCCGTGGCGATTGGCACCCAAACACCCCTGACTCCTTCACTACCGACGATGAGAAAGGAAGCCACGACGGGCCTGTCGGAGACGTCGACTGCAACCCCTCCTATTGAAGAAGAATTACCCAAATGCTTCCCATGCCCACTGTTGTCGATGGATCGAAGACAACAACCCCCGATGAGGTTTTTTTGTTGGTTGATTTATGTTTGCTGGGTTTGTTGGTTGATTTGTATTTGCTCCGATGAGATTGAATCAATGAATAAATGTGTCTTAAATGAATCTGATTTCTCTGAAAGGAATCCAAATATTGAAAAAGGAATCCCGATTCATTTCTCCAAGAACAACATAAGACCAACATATGTTTCCAATTTCTTCCCTATTAAATTCAAGAACTAGAAAGCTTTCAACTTTCAATGGTTGAGAGATGTGTGAGTCATTCAGCTCCAAATTGTGTTTTGGATAAGAGATATGTGGAGAGGGATTATTTTGATTTTATTGATGGTGATTCTTTTGGGAGTGATTCCAGTTTCTTCACGTGTGCATCTGATGTCGTATTCCAATCTCCTGATAATCGTTGAGCTCCATCGATGACACATCAACAACTTCAGATCCAAGCTTTGATGATTCCAGTGGTGGAGGACGATTCATCGCTAATCAAGCTATCTTCAAAGCAAGTGAAGGGTGAAGAAGAAGAAGATGGGAGAGAGAGTGAAAGAGAAAGGAAAGGGTCGGGTGGAGTGAAAGAGAGAGGGGAGGGTCGGATAGAGTGATAGGGTGGGATATGTTATTTTTTTTTTAATTAAAAAAGGTATTAAATAAATATATAAAATAAAAAAAGAAAATAAAAGGGCATAATCGTCTTCTCAAGTTTTTTTGGACTAAAATCGCAGAAATGTTTTGATTTTGGACCTGCCATGCAAGTTTAAAACTTTTTGGACCCTATTCAAAGATTTTTGTAAACCAAAAGGACTAAATTTGAAGTTTTGTCTAAAATATTAAAAAGATTCAAAATAATATTTTTTTCGTAGCATGCTCAATTTTTAAACCCGCTCTCAAAGTTCTTCTGATGAATACGACACCATTTCCAATCGGATTTGTTGATTGATGGGCTCCGGGTCTCACAACATCTAAATTCACATTTCACGAATTAATTCTTTGCGTTTTCTAGAAATTCGAGATCAGATTTCGTTTTGAGGGTTTCATGATTCATCGATCAAAAAACAAGAATCAAAGAAATGGATTGGGGAACGGTAACAACAGAAGACCTGATCGAAGCACTTAAAGAAGTGGATTGGTCGTCGCCTCCTCGTCCTTTCAATGAATTCGTCTCCAAATTCACAGTCCCTCGTTCCTCTAACAAATGGAACAGTCGCCTGAAGTGTAATCTTTACTAGTATGTTCTGATTTTCATCTCTACTAACATTTTACATTCGTTTTGTTTGATTATGTCGAGTACTTATCTAATTAGTTATAGGTTTGAATTGTGATCATTATGGAGATCATAATGGGGAATGAACAGCAGTAAACCCTAAATATCGTTTCAACTTTTTCCGTACCTAATCTGAATAGTACTTCCGTAATTTACATCGTTGAGCTCCATATCTTCTGTTAAAAATAGATGTAGAAATTTGATTTGGCATAATCGGTTACATAACTTACACTTTACGAATCGTTTTAAGAATTTGTGCTTTCTGCAGCTATCGGACAAATTACTTTCTCATGATTCTGTTCATTCTTGGTAAGTCGATTGAATAAAAGACACTCAAATGGCATGATCCAAATTTGAAATTTCTTTCGGATGCCATGATTATAAATTTTCATATGTAGGATTGGGATTTCTTAGGAGACCACTTGCTATAGTTGCAGCTATGTCAACCGCTCTAACTATGGCTTTCTTAAATGATAGGTACATCCATACATACACTGCTCCAATCTTCACCTAAGTTACTATGTATACTGATATTCATGTTCTTTCTTAACTTGATCAAGATCATCTGATTTCATACTGCATTGGCTTACAGCTTTGCAAGCACATTTAGTGAAAAAGTAACAAGAACTATAAGGCAATTATCTCCACATTTAGCTGCAAAAATGAGACATCCACTATCGTGAGCCTCTTTCCATTTAAATATCTCATTAAACATATACTGCTTATCTTCTTTAATGGTGATTTGCAATTTCCAGGCCTGTTCTTCGTGGGCGCCCTTCATCTAAGAGGACAATTTATATATGTGGACAGCGTCGTTGGACATTTGTTCTGGCATTTTCTGCTGGTATGGATATTGCTAATTCTCTTTAATGGTGAAATTTTTCTGATTTTTAAATGCTAATTTAGTATTTTGACCATTTTGTCCTTTCACAGTGAGTTTCATTCTTTGGTTTGTTTCGTGTGGACTCTTGACTTTGTTATGGGCGTTGACCACCGGCCTTCTTGGTATATCTTACAACCTTCTTATTTCATGAATGGTATAACTTTGAGTAAATTACACTTTGGGTCCCTGTGTTATGTTAGTTTATTTTGGGTGTTGTCCAAAAACAAATCTTTTTGCATCTTTCGTCCCTATTTTCCTGTTTCATACATATTCTGTCCGTGGGTCGTCTAAGTTAACAGCCCAACTAAAATTGAATCTTAAAGATAAATCAAGATCATAACTAAATCACTCATAAACCAAACCTAACTGTTAAATTTATGAAATTGACAATTTTGCACTTGTCTTCTCCATTTTCTTCACCTTCAAACCCTAAAATCACCAAACCACAAGAATCAATGTTTAAAGTTAAATCAAAATCACAACTCAAAAACCAAAAACACAACAAAATTGAAACAAATCCCATGAATAATATCAACCTTAGTAAATTACACTCGTGGTCATGTTCTAATATCATTTTTTTGGATATGGAGGAATATTTTTTTTTCATTTTCGTTCATATTTTGCTGTTTCATAAAATTTTTAGCCTGTGGGTCATCTGAAGTTAACAATCTAATTCTTAAAATTTTGAAAATGACCATTTTGCCCTTGTCTTCTCCATTTTCTTCATCTTCAAACCCTAAAAGCACCAAAGCCCCAAAAATCAATGTCGAAGTTTAATCAAAATCCGAACTGAAATACCAAATAAACAACAAAATTTAAACAAATCCCATGAATTGGACTTGATAAAATTACAATTTTGGTCCCTACACTATATAGTTATTTTAGATATAGTCTAAAAAGGAGTCTTTTTGTGAATTGTGGGTTAATAATTTTGATCAGGGGTAAAAGCAAGTGTAATTTACTCTATAAAACTTGTGTAACAATCTCAAGTATTTATTGCTGACTTCATCTGTTGTTCAGCTACTGTAGTGCATGCAAGCTTTAGAACACCAAACCTGAAAGCTCGTCTCAATACATTCCGTGAGGAATTTCGTGCAGTTTGGCGCAACTACAGTGAACTTTAATCCTCCTCTATCCATGTGATTGTGCGTATTACCTTAAAAAATGCATTATGTTTTATAATAATATATATGGTTTTATTAATATTATCCTTTTTTAGGGTTACGGAGAAACATGTGGTGGTATTTTTGAGGGAATAATCCTTGTAGAAAGCTGCCTGAAGTTCGAAGTCTTGGATAACATGACATAAAAAAAATATATTTGGTTATTAATATTTCCCCTGAGTGGGTATAAAATGGGGAAAAATTAAAAAATGTAGAAGAGGGAAAGCTTATGTGGAAGGGTAATTCAATTTTGTTCGGAAACCTGTGAATGGATCATATTTTGAACTTGTCTTTTTTTTTTTTTTGGGTATTGTTTCATACAATGTGAAGTCTTTATTGAACCGTAATACCTCATATGATACGGAGGACATGCCATAACATATTGAATTGTATTTGATGTGTTTTGGACTTGGACAAGTCTCAATGAGACAAATTTTACTTTCTCACTCAAAAAGGAAAGACTTAAATTTGTTATGTTTACAAAAGACTGGAATGCCCTCTATAATCTTCATCATCCAAAATATAAGTACAAGACTTGTCTAGTCTTTTGGCCCATGTAACAAACAGCCTTAATCTCATCTTTAACCCTTTAATCTTCATCATCCAAATTGAAGTTTTTATTTGTATATGACCAAAAACATAAGCTTTTGAATGTGTAAAATGACATAAAATATAAAAGCTAATAGCTTCTTAAGAAAGCCCTTATGTTTTGTTTCATATTCCAGTTTGGTCCTAATTTTTGCACAAAATTTCTACCCTTAATAAGTAACACAACTTAAGATCAAGGATATTCTCAAAGACAGGATTACATTTTATTTTTAATTGGTTTATGAGTAGAAAGTCTAAAAAACTTAGAGTAATCACGTTGAGTTGTTGAAAAAACCCAATTATGTCTTCTCACTTGTAATTTCCTTCTCGCTTTCCGTTAGCTTTAGCTAATTAGTATATATGGAAATGTGAAGGAGCACAGACCCGCTACCTCTTGGGAAATTGTACAATTCTTTTAATTTTTAACATTAAACCCCGTGTTAGAGTAATTTCCTTCTCGCTTTCGGTTAGATGGGTTTTTATAATTCGCTTTTAAAAAATCGAAATATTTTTTTAAATCAAATATAATTAGAATATTACCCTAATTAATAAAAGAAAAAAACCAAATAATTTAGTTTTTTATTTTAAGTTTATAAAAACCTACTAAAAAATATATTAAAGTTTAATATTTTATAAATAAAAAACTTTGGAGACAAAATATATATATTAATGTTTTTTATTAAGAGAAATATTTTAATCTATTTGAAAAAATATATATTAAAAATGAATAAATAAAAAATTATCATTAGGTTTTTTTTGGATTATTCGGTTCCCCTATTTTATAAACCAAATCCAAATTAATAATTCGGTTTTGTTGAAAACCAATCCAAAAATCAGAATATCCAACTAAATAATCCAATCCAAAACTATCCAATTGGACAATTTAATTTTATCCAAATAATGAACAGTCCTTATACATTTATACATAACTAGTTACTCATATAAATAGTTAAATACATGAGTATAATATTTAAACTTTGAATAAAATGTAATTTTTGTATAAATAAGTAGAGAAGTTATATTTTGTATAAATACATAGTTTTATAAATAGTATTATACAAAAAATAAGTAATTTCATACTAATTTTTAAGTATTCTAGAAACCTCCAAACAAAAAGTTCAATGTCGAAGTCTAAATGGTTTAAGACTAACAATTAACAAAATGTTCATTGTCAAAACAAATATTATTAATTCTGTGTGGGTATGAACCAACTATTACCATGTTTTAAAAAAAAAATGTAAATAAAAGGTTAAAAAAATATAAGTTGGTTCACTCGGTTGCAATTTTAAATGAAAAAGATAAATACATGCACACACACACATGCTATGGTAAAGCAAATCAAGCAAAAGGTCCTGAAAAAAACCTCAGCATAAATTAAGTCACATTGTCACAATAATAACAACAATCAGACTGAAAGACACGAATGTCTTCAATTATTCAGCAAAATTTATAACTAAAAAACTACCCAACACAACTTTATAAAAGTTACGTTGTACCATAAACGCCCTCATTCGGTTTCATTTATGTACCATAACTTCGGTCTCCTGCATCTCCAAGTCCCGGGATAATCATCCTGAAATTCACCATTCAAACACAATCTTTAGATAACTTCACAACACAATATCATATATTTTCTTGAATTTACTAACTTACCCTTTGTCAGTAAGTGTTGCATCAATGATTCCAGCATATACATGAAGCCTGAGGAATTACAATACAAGTTAACCACAAAAGACAGATATACCCTTCATCAAGTGTCAAGGGTTTTAGTAATATTGTACCCGGGATACTTCTCACTCAGCTTTTGGAGGGCTGGAGGGCAAGTCACGGCGGATACCTAAATATTTAGATAAATTTAAGGAATCTTGAAATTAATAAACTGATTATTGCTTTTTATTTTGGAAGGAGGAAATTATTTAATAATTGATTTTCTACAATACTAAATATTTTTACCACTTTGATATGCTGGTTGGCAACTCCACGATCCTTAATCATATCAATGGCTGCCATAATCGTGCCACCTGAAGATTATTTAGATGCAAAACGAAATTAATTTAAAAAGAGCAAATTTTGTAACTTTTTCATTAGTAAAGGGTATTTAAGACATTTGGTTAGTAATGTGATTCACCTGTTGCTAGCATAGGATCTACAATAAACACTCGGGTTCCTGCAGGAAATTTGTCTGGTAACCTGCACAAGGAAAATTAAAAAGGGTCAAAAATGAAAATTTCCATTGAAAATAAACAGATGATAAAATATTATTAAGTTTTTGTTCATTAGTTTTTTATAAATTATATTGCAAAGAGTAGCTAGCAAATATGAGATATGTGCAGCTAGTAATAAACTATGACCCCTTACTTGTTCAAATACACCGATGCTTCAAGTGTCTCCTCATTTCTGCTAATACCTTAATTAAAAAAAAAACATATAATAAGAAAACAAGCAATAGTCTCAGGTTAATAAAAGAAAAGAAACATCACTTACTGAAAAAATCATTGAAAAATTAAAATTTGGCAAATATATAAAAAGTTAAGAGGACTTGATGTTATAGGTCTCATTTCCCTGATTTTCGGTTTTAAGTCATGTCCTCATTAAGTCCATCAAGGTTAAAAAAGTAAATTTAATTTGTTAGTTAAATAGTTACCTAGGTGGTATGTCTTGGTTGCTGGCAAGATGGAAGCTGCATGTTCTGCAAGAACAAGCCCAGCTCTTAGAATGGGAACAACCTGCAAACACAAGGGTATTTGTGTAAATTTACTCACATAACAGAAGTGTTTATAAATTATAATAAAGCATAATGTAAGAGCATTGATATACTAACCGCTACAGGTTCTCTTGGATCAATAAATTCTACTGTAGCAGGCCCAAGTGGGGACTGAATCTCCCCTGAAATTGTAGGCTGCAAAACAATAAACTTACTCCATTAATGATTAAAGCAAGAAATTGCAATGCATTTTGATATATTTATGTATTATAGTATAACATCTTAGTTTCATTTATATCTATTACAGAATTGTATAATCAAATAAATTCTTATTAAGGCATTGTACTTTCGCTACAATTGAGTATATTTTTTAGAGTGCAAAATGTTGTAATAGGAAGAAGTAAAAGTAAGATGCTATAGTAAACAAATTGATAAAAGTATATTGTTATTTCTTGCAAAAACAAAAAAAAAAGAAAAAAAAAGTGACCAAATAAAGTAAAAGTATACCAGCCAATCCCTTGATGCTTCATACATAAGAAGCCTTCCCAGCTCAGCCATGGCATTCTCTGCAATTGAAGTTGTTATAAACAAAAGTATAACATGCAATTTAACAAAAACATGAATGAATGAATCTTGATTCAGAGCATCTTTATTGAAGTTATATTAAAACTATTTTTGGATCTTATTTGATTAAATATGCTAACAAGATCTAATGGCATGGCACATTTTTATAAACACAAATGCAGAATCACAATCAAAGAAACTTCTTGACAGATTGAATCAAATTCAAAACCCGAAAAACGAAAAAGTAAGGAAGTGAAATTTGACACAATTAGAGCTGATGAGAAGAACATTCAAGAAAGACGACATGCAGAACCAAAATCTAAACAAAAACTAAAACCCAAAAAAAACGAAATTGAAAATCCAAAGCAGAATCACAATCAAAGCAACTTCTTGACAGCTTGAATTAAATTCAAACACCCCAAAGGGAAAAAACGAAAACTGAATTTCATCCAATAGTTTGTCACATGCAAGAAACAGACATGCAGATCCAGAATCCGACCAAAAATTAAAAAGCCAACAAGAAAATTACGAAACTTGGAAAACCCAAATGTGAATCAAAATTTAAGCGACCTGTGGACAGCTTAAATCAGATCCAAACACCCAAAAGGAAAAAAGAAAACAAAATCGAACTTAACTCGAATAAATCCGATACCAAATGTTCATCCGATTACATGTCACATTAAAGAAACCGACATGCAGGACCAAAACTTAAACAAAAATTAAAAACCCAAAGAAAAATTACGAAAACAAGAAAAGAAATTTTTTTGAATCGACTAAAGCTCATCCAATTGCATGTCGCATTCAATAAACAGGCATGCATGCAGAACCAAAACTTAAGCAAAACTAAAAACCCAAAAACAAAAATTACGAAAATCGGAAACCCAAAACGAAAAGAGAAAAGTTGATTTTGACTCAGCATGTCACATTCAAGTAACAGACATGCAGAACCAAAAGTTAAGCAAAACTAAAAATCCAAAACGAAAAAAGATATGAAATTTGATTTTGATTCAACTAAAGCTCATCAAGATGCATGTCACATTCAATAAACGGACATGCTGCCAGAATCCGAACAAAAAAGAAAAATTACGAAAAGTGAATTCGAAACGCCATAGCATTACTTACTGAAGATGGGACATGGTGTTTCCTCGTTTCTAAGCACTGAGACCCAGTGCTTGATCAAAGGATGAGGAGGTACGAATACCTGCAGAAAACAACGAGTACATAAATCGGGAACTCATCCACCAAAACAACCCAATTTCGATCGAATCCAAAAACTCGAGTTTGTTACCAGCATTCTGTTGTCCAAAGGAGCTTTCTTTTCTGCTGTGGCTTGCGACTTCAATGACAAGAATCTGGTACGTGGCTGCCGCCTATTAGAGCATGAAAACTGTAGGAACAATAATATACAGTAAAGTAAACAACAAGATTAGGGTTTAAATTAAACAAAAAAGAAGAAAAGAACAGAAATTGGATTAAAAAATTGGGAAATTGATGGTGGGTATACATTATTCGCAAGGGAATGAGAGAGATTGTGGAGAAAAGGAGGCGCCGGCGATGAAAATGTGAAGTGAACGGGGGGAGTAGAAGATATGCGAGCGGAAGCCATTGTGAAACAGTCGATTTAAAGGGGATTGGGTTCCGTATATTCAGAACACGTATCCGAAAAAAACTCGTCAAAACATTGTCTTTTTATTTTTTAGTCAGACTTCGCTAATATCGATAACAAAAATTAAATATCTCCTATTATCGATAAATCTATATTTGGATAAGAATATCTTTTTATTGTAAAATCATTAATTAAACTACTAATTATAACAAATATTATTATAATTAAATATAATAAATATTAATTATATATAATATTATTATAATTAAATATAAAATATATTAATTATGAAAAATATTAATTATCATTAATATTTATCATATTTAATTAATGTAATATTTTTATAACTAATACTTCAATTAATATTTCTTATATATATTTTTATGGTATATATTATAAAATCTCTTCAATGAAAAGTATATTGTTATCCAATGCAATAATTCGATAAGGACCATAATACAAGGCTCGAGCCGGATAATATTATTGATATCGATTGGAATCGATATTTTGGATAACAATGTGTTTTTCCGTTATTTTCTACAATTTTTTGCATTTAAAAGAAATGTTCTATGAGATGATAAAAAAGTTTATTTCTAAATGTGTTTCTAAAAAGTATAAAATGATAAGGACCGAAAATGACAATCTTAACTCTTAAGTAGTAATAGTCATCTATAACAAGGAAGTTGTAAGGCATCATGAACTGTTGAGTCAATTGTAAAATTAAAATAAATTCTTATATTGAAACATCGTTCAAAGGAAAATAAAAAAGTTTTGAAAAATTCGTATTCCCTGACGTCTAAGATGGCGACTTAAATTGCCTAAATAATCCCCCAATCGAATCCACCAAAAAAGTCGACAATATAGTCATCACTTGACAAGAAATGTCTTTAGGAATCCTTTTTCAGACAAATGCACTCCTTTTTTATTGTGTCATAGTAACGCCCTCCTTGTGAACATCATATTGGTATGACACGCCAAACAAAAATTTAAGGCACAAGTATGTCTTCGGATACTTTGAAAGTGTGGTTGGGTTGAGACTATACTGCTTTGTGCAGTAAGCCAACAAACCTGGGACAATCCAATAAGGAGATTATGGGCCAAAGTGGCAATCCAACCGGGAGATTGTGGGCCAGGATAATCCAACCACGGTTGTGGACCCAATATGCGATGTGTGTGGCAATCTAATCGGGAGGTTGTGGGCCAGGGTAATCGAACCGGGAGGTTGTGGACCCAACATGCAGTATGTATATTTGTTTGGTTGTGCTACTTTGGGGTAACTCACTAAGCCTTTGATTACAGTTTAAGTTGTATGTTTCAAGTACTTCAGATGATCAGGGAAAAGCAAATAAGTGATCATGCACATTCTTTTGATTTTATGATATATGATTTTGGGACACTATGATTCGTGATTATTACTTTTGGGGACTATGTATTGTAAACATTTATGGTTTTTGGTTGGATTTTAAAAATGAAAATTTTAATTTGATTTTTGGGATGTTACAATTTGGTATCAGAGCCACAGTTTGAGAGAATTGGATGAGCATTTGTGTGACTCCATACTCAAACTAAGGATTTGTAAGAGTTTTCAAAATGGTTTTCAATATTGTTTTCAAAAGTAACCAAGCAAGGATGAGATGTGTACGATCAACCGGAGCAAGAAAGTGTAACCCAAGTTACCTACATTATTATTTATTTATGACTTTTATGATGGAACTACATGCTAGTGGTAGGTTAGGGATCTTTAATAATTGAATGATAGAATTATCTGATGTATGATGCCTGATAGCCTGGGAGAACTTCTTGTATGATAAATAAAACTGACATCATTATTGTAGTTTCTTAGTGTGTGCATCATAGTTGCACATAACTAAAATTTTATAGCATGACAATGTTTGGTTTAGCTTGATTTCCTGTTCTTTGTCTAGTTGTGACCTTAGGGTAGAATCAAGTATTCCACTGTTTATAGAATCCAATGTTATGTATGATTAGCATGCACGAGTGACTACAGGGTTGGTGGAAGTTTCATGAGTGAGTATGTGAGCAGTCAGTCATATGAGGCATGACTAGCCACTCTAGAGAGAGTGAGTGTAGCATCCCAAAAATCAAGGCCAAAAATTTCGTTTTTAATTAAGTAATTCATAAATTAGTTTACCAAACATTGCCACGGTCACATCAATTTATAAAAACCATAACAACGTGTCTGAAAACCATATCATCGAAGTAATAAAAATCAGAGTGCAATCCCAGAAAACTTCATGCGGAAATCATGTGAGTGTATGTGATGCGCTGCTACACCGCCGACTCCTTCCCCTTGGACGAAGAGGTACCTGAAACCAAAACAGAAACTGTAAGCACAAAGCTTATTGAGTTCCCCCATCATACCACATACCATACAATCACATAGCATACATACTGTCGGGCAATTCTGGGGTGCCCGACCTACCTGGTACGACCATTCTGAGGTGCCAACCTACCCATGTCAAGCCATTCTAGGGTGCTAACCTACCCTTCGGTCCTAACAACCGAACCTCGGGGACTATTCCATCCCCTACTGCTACTATCACATATATCATAACATAAACATACTATCAGACATATCTGGGATGTCCGAACTACCCTTCGGTCCTAACAACCGAACTTCAGTACTATTCCCCTCCTACTACCACTATCACATATAACATATCATGCCAGCATATAAACATATCATAACATACTGTTAGACATATATGGGATGTCCGACCTACCCTTCGGTCCTAACAACCGAACTTGGGGACTATTCTCCCTTACTACCACTATCATATATAACATATAATGCCAGCATATAACATATCAGGTAGTAGCAAACCTAGATGAATATCACAAAGACAATCATCTAACATACAACTTCTACTAGTGGGTCGACATTATGGCCGTAGACCCACCGCTACTTGAAGGTAACTCACCTCGTACGAGTAGCAGCTGATGATCTGTACGAGAAATCTTTGTCTGCTGCTGCTCCGGAAATCTTCCAGCTATAATCCCTACAAAACACTCAGTAAGAATCTGATAGCTACTCCTAGGGTAAAATGACTATTTTACCCTGACCAAGTCCAAGTCAAAGTCAAAGTCAAAGTCAACTTCCAGTTGACCTAACTCGCCGAGTTGGACCGTCAAATCGTCGAGTCCCTATCCTTTTAAATGTCCTTATCCACGTCTCTACTCTTCGAGTTTAGAAATGACTCGACGAGTTCTCCTTCTATAAGAAAATCGAATGAACCTTCATCCGACTCGCTGATTTGTATGAACAACTCGTCGAGTTTATCTTCATCCTATGAACCAGTGTAACGCCTGTGTTTCTGAGCTTGTCAATGTTTATATAATAGTCTAGGTTAACCTTCGTAACCCATTTTGAAATAATAGAAGTGTACTATTTGAGTATTATGTGTTTTGTGCTTAATTGTGTGTCTTAATTGAATTAAGAATAAAAATATGCGTCAAAATGAAATATTAGATAAAGCTGATATCTTTGGGTAATGTTGTAGTAGTTGAAACGAGGTTTTCGAATATATATAGAATGCCGAAATCTGAGTTATAACAAAGAAGTTATGACCTGTCGAAGTTTCGCGACAGAACCGGCAACGCTGAATGACGTAAAAAGTGAAATTTACGTTAGGGTGATATTTAGCCTTAGTGATCTAAAAGAAAGTCGTAGAGCTCGTTAAACCGAGAGCATGCATAAAAAGATCGTCCAAATCTGACATTGTATGAGGAAGTTATGATTTTCCGAAGTTTCGACTTAGTTGTATGCAGCCCGAATACTCAAATTGAGATCGAGCGGTTTTTAGCCGAAACAATCTAAACGAGAATCGAAGATCTCATCAATGGTAGTGCAACGGTATAAAGATAGACGAAAACGGGCGTCAGATGAAGAAGTTATGAATTTATAATGGAGTTTTCCTGTCCCGGCCTACTAAAAATAAATAATAAGAATAAAATCAAAATTAGCCGACGGAGTCTAAACGAAAGTTGTAGAGCGTAGTCTCACCTACGCGTGGATATCAAGAACGTCGAAAACGGAGTTCGTATGAGGAAGATATGAATTTCGTAAGTTTTATAAATAATTAAAATATATATTTAATTAAGAATTTCGAATAATATCCGAAATAGTCACTGATCATATCCGAACTACGCCCAGCGTAGAGCTGTACGTCCAACGTACACCGAAGCGTGCCTCGCACTCGAGTTGTAAAACCCCGAGATTCAGGTACAATTATTTCACCCTTATTCTTTGTTAATTGGTCATGATTGGTCCTTGAGTGGAGGAAACCTTGCAAGTGAGTACGTTGCGCGTACTCATGCGCTTATTTTGGACGCGGAGTCGCTAGGTATGTTGGGCGTACCCATAGTTACGGCGGGCGTACCCGGCCCAGATGCAAAACCCTAATAAGACTTGTGCAATATTTAAAGGATGCTAAGGCTCATTCCTCAGCCTCCATATCAGTGAGTAAAACCCTAAGATAGAGCCTTCCATCATCCTTAGTGAGTGTGTGTGTTCTTGGAGCTAATAGTGCCTTGGTGTGTTATTTAAGAAGGAAGAAAGGAGCTTGTGGAGACTAAAAGCTTGAAGTGTAAGCTTGGATCTGAGATCTACAGAGAAAGGAGCTGCATTTAGAGGTATAAAGTTCAAAACTTTCCTCTTCTTTTTGGTTGTGGTTACATGTGCCATTTCTAGGGTTAAAAACCCCTAAGGTGGAGACTTTATGAGTGTAAGGTGCTCCATGGTCCAAGATTTGTCCCTTTTCAGTAGTATTTGTGGTCTAGATCCATAAAGTCCCCATTTTGGTCGATGATATGAGGTTATGCTTAAGTTCTATGCCTTCTAGGGTTAGAGAATGAGATGTTTTGGGTGCTAGTGACTTATTAAGCCATGCAAGGGCTTAAAGTCATCGACTTTATGGTTTTGGAGGGTTAGAAATGATCAGATCTAAAAGTTGGACGTGGGTCTTAACTGTTTAAGACCCCAAGAGCTGAAGGACTGAAACTGAGTATTACGTCGGGCATAATTCCAGTATGCACAGCGTAGGGGGTGGCGCACCCCGATCCTCTGATGTTATCGGTTACGCCCAACGTACATGTTTGGTACGCGCAACGTAACCTGAAGGGTTGACTTTTGTTGACTTTTAGGGTTTAGTCAACTTTAGGGTATTTGAGCCATGTGAAGGGTAAAATGGTCTTTTACCCTCATAAGAGTATTAAGAGAAGGGATGATCTAGCTTTGGGAAATGTGTTGATATCGAGTACTTATTTCATATGATTAGGCGGAGGCTAGGTCTTATCCCACGGAGTCTGAGATTTCCGAGATTTGAGAGTTACCGAGCTACACGAGGTGAGTCTTCTCATTATACGTCACCTAGAGTGGTATTTCTGTGGACCGGAGGGTCTTATGTGTTATGTATAAGATTATGTGAATCTATGTGCTATGTGATATTTGTATGCTATATGATTGTGTAGACCGGACCGGAAGGTCCAACGATACAGACCGGACCAGAGGGTCCAACGAATTAGACTGGTCCGGAGGGCCCGATGAATCAACGGGACTGGAGGGTCCCGCTGAGACACATTGACCAGAAGGTTGTATTATAGCCTCGAGTGGCGTATATGTTATATGCGGTATTTTGGGGAACTCACTAAGCCTTATGCTTACAGTTGTTGTGTTATGTGTTTCAGGTACTAGTGATGAGCGCGGGAAGGCGCCGACATGATTCGTACACACTTATGGAATTTATGTTTGAGATTCTGGGGAGATGTTTTGATGATAACAATTGATACATTATGTTTTGACAATATTTTATGAGTAAATGTATGTTTTAAAAATGAAAAATTGTTTTGAAAATTTACGTTGTTACAAGTTGGTATCAGAGCCTTGGTTTGAGGGATTCAGATGCATCTTCGGGCGTATCTGAACTCAAACTGAGGATTTGAGGAAAATTTTGATAATGAAGTAAGATTTTTGAAAAGAATAAAAAGAGTTTTGAGACATACAGAGCAGAGCCGTGTGTACGATCAGCCAGCACCCGAACGGTGAATCCCCAAAAGTACCCTTACATTATGTGTTATGAGATATGTTATGTTACATTATGCATGCTAGAGTAGGCTAGGTATACATATTAGGACTAGAGTGGCCTGATTTGTGATGCCTTAGCCTAGGAGATTTATGCTACTGAGATGCTTCGAGAGTGAGTAGATAGCAGTTAGGAGCTCATGAAGATAGAGTACTTGTAATCCAAGATCCAAGGAGGAGGACTTGGAGTGAATGTTGATGCGGTGTGGTCAGTAGTATTGGGCCCGTACTACTGAAGACACCGGATCAGTGAGCATTCTAAGTAAGAATCTTTTGGACAACGGAGGACAAGTAGGGTTGCGTCATCGAGTATGTGTATGCTCGATCGAGTCCCTAATAATTTTTTTGTTGTATTTCAGAGGCATCATGGTTGGGACTCGACACACACCTAAGAGCAGTGGTGTCAGCGACGAAGAGATCCGTCGATTGATTCACGAGGAGGTGGCTGCTGCCATCCGTGCTGAGATTCCCGAGATGTTTGGGGACATCAAGACCACGTTGATTGAGACTTTTGAAGAGCGGTACGCAGCGTTGACTGAGGCTGCTGCAGCTGCAGCTACTGCTGCTGCTGTTGTTGCTGCTGCTGCCAGACCTCAGGGAGGTGACTCGTTGTTGTTCCGGGAGTTCAGAAACACGAAGCCACCAGAGTTCGACGGGACGCAGGACCCGATTGCCTCTATGAGGTGGATCTCTGACATCGAGGGATGTTTCTATACATGTTCTTGTCCAGAGCACTTGAGGGTTCGGTTCGCCTTGAACCAGCTCCGCCTGGGAGCGAAGGATTGGTGGAAGTTCGCGACGACGAACTTCACTTTGGCTGAGATTTCCGAGGTGACCTGGGAAAGGTTCACCGCTATGTTCAGAGAGGAGTATGTTCCCCCGGTAGAGAGGGAACGGTTGATTCAGGAGGTCTTGACCCTCAAGCAGGGTACTGATTCTGTGACAGTGATCACCAGGAAGTTTCATGAGAGGGCGATGTTTTGCCCTGAGCAGGTGTCATATGAGCAGGCTCGTATGAGTCGTTATCTGACTGTTCTGAGGAGAGATATTCGGGATTTCGTGGCGAACTCGACTTACCATACATTTTCTGAGCTCCAGGCAAATGCTCGGAAGTGGAAGATCGAGTTGGAGACTCAGGCCAGGGAGAAGGCCGAGTCACAGAGGGTGGATCGGCGACCGACTCAGTCTCAGTCGGCAGCCAAGCGGGCTAGACCCGCTGATTCGAGATCTGGGGGTGCAAAGGGCCGCACTTATGGGAAGTGCGGTAAGAGTCACGAGGGGTCGTGCAGGGCTGGGGTGTGCTACAAGTGTGGAAAGGAGGGGCATATCGCGAGGGATTGCCCCAATGGATTTTCGGTTTGCTTTCATTGCAACCAGACCGGCCATCGGAAGGCCGAGTGCCCGCAGCTTCTTCAGGGATCAGCGCAGGGATCTGCGCCTGCTGCTAGGGCTACCGAGGTTCGGCCGGTGAAGGCCGAGGCCCCGAAGGCTCGTGGGAGAGCATTTCAGTTGACCGTGGAGGAGGTCCGTGCGGCGCCCGATGTTGTGGCTGGTATGTATTCTCTTTTCATCTTTTGTTTGAGTTGAGTTTTTATGCTTATATGATGATATGCGTAGGTACTTTTCTTGTGAGTTCTGTGTCTGCGTTGGTATTATTTGACTCGGGTGCAAGTCGGTCGTTTGTTTCCGTAGCATTTAGTCAGCATATTAGTGTCCATCGAGAGGCGTTGGATCGGCCTCTGCGAGTTTCCATAGCTGATGAGCGAGCAGTGTATGCTTCGGATGTGATTCGAGGATGTGTCCTTGAGATCTTCGGTGTGGAGTTCTGTTAAGTATTTTAGTGTTGCGTCTTGAGCCTTTTGGTTTTGTAATCGGGTTGGGCTTGTCCATCCGTAGTTATCTAGAATAGTTTCCTTTTATCTAGATAAGTTGTTAGGGTTTTATTATAAATATATGCATGCATGTATGCGTATAAGGATATAGTCAATTACGTTGTTTCTTGTAACCCTATAATACCTCTACAGATTGAAGTTCTTTATCGAGCTCTTCTGGGGTATCTTTGCATTAATCATTCGACATATTCAGTGCAATACTTGTGTTCTTCATTACGTTCTTATTTATATTTTGCTTAGAATCATACGATCCCGATAGAACATTGTTCTAACAATTGGTATCAGAGCAGGAGATTGTGTGTTCAATACACTTTACTTCTGTATTCTCAAATCTTTAGGGTTTCCGCTTTTATCGAAGCCGTCGTCTTCTTAACGACGACTACTCAGTTTTTGATAAAACCCTAATCTCAAGTTTACAGGTAAGATTCTAGCAGCTCACCATGTCTCACGACGATACGCATACAAACCCAATTAACATCTCAAACAACATCGGATCTACAACTAGAGTTCCCATAATCTACACTCAAGACTACGAAGTGTGGGCTCATCACTTTGAAGATTACGTGGTTGGATATGAAGATAATGGCTATCTCATCTGGGAAGTTATCATTCTTGGACCGTTTGTGCATTCAGAAACAAACACGATCGTTAAGACACAGAAGGATTACAACAAGTTGGTGACAGATGTTCAGAAGATGCCACAAGATGAGAATGACAAGATCCTGTGTAATGTTAAAGCCATGCGAATGATAAGATTCGCCTTATAATCTGACACTTTTCGGCTTGTAGGCTCATGCACAACTGCTAAAGAGATCTGGGATAGGTTGAAGGAACTTTACTCAACTGATGAAGATCTGGAACACTCCATTCAAACTCTGTTGTTGTCAGAATTTGGAGTTTTTGAACAGAAAACTGAAGAGAAGCTCATTCAGACCTTTGATCGGTTCAATCATCTTTTAAGTAAGATGATCAAGCATGGAATTGAGAGGAAGTTGATCGAGCAGAAAGTTACATTCATGAACGGGCTCAGACCAGAATGGATGGTTGTGGTTTCCACTATGAAGGCGCATGAACAGTTCAAATCCTACTCACTGGCGAAACTAGTTGGGATACTAAAGTCACATGAAAGTGTTGTAACTAAGGAGGTGAAAGTGGTCTCTGGCATGGGATCGCTGGCTCTTGTCTCAAAAGGAAAAAACGTTGTTGAGGAAGAAGAAGAGTCAGACATGTCAGAATGTGATCTTACAAGTGAGGAGTATGCTTTACTGATAACAAATCCAAAGAAATTCGCAAGAAGAAAATTTCCCACCAATAAGAACCGAAATTGGCAGGGAAGTTATAGTTCTGAGAAAACAAAAGATGAACCGAAAGTCTCTTCTCAAAAGGTGGAAGAGAAAAAGGAAAACAAGCTTGCAGGAGACTCTGGATACGACTGCAACTATTGTCACGACAAGAACCACTTTGCCAAAGATTGCATGCTAAGAAAGATGGCTGAGAAGAGAGAGGGTGAAGATGATGAAGCGTATTACATGCGTAAATTAGAAGAAGTCAAGAAGAAAAAGGCTTCCAACAGCTCGATGAATGCACTAATTGTACAAGAAAATGCAGGGGAAGATGAGTTCGGTGGAATAGAAGTCTGGTCAACAGACTCTGAAGACAAAGAGGTTAGAAGACCCACTCATGGAAAGGCGCTTGTGGCAAAGAATGAAGGTTCTGGTGGAAAATGCTTTATCGTCACTAATGGTCCATCAACCAAAAGTGCAGACACAGAACCGAACCTGACAGAAAACAAGTGTTTTGCAGCCAAGCCAGTAAGTGAGAAGATCAACGACTGCGATCGATTGATCAAAAAGGTACATTCTATCCTTGAATCTCTTAAAATTCCCAAAACTGAATATCTAGAAGAATTAAATGAACTAAACTCTAAATTTTCCAACCTAAGTAGTAGCCTCATGCAAACCCGCTTAGCAAACTCTAACCTAACTGACCAACTCGGTAGGGTGTCTTCAAAAAGTGAGGAGAGGAGGATCTGGATTGAGCAAAAGGAAGCAGAGTTAGTTAGGGCTAAGGATGAGAGTATTTATTTGCAAAGAGACAATTTAAAATTGTTAAAACAAAGAAATGTTTTCTGTTTAATTGCTAAGCGTCTTTATACTAATATTGCTCAATTACATCTAAATTGTGAAATTGGAAAGAAAATACATAAAATGATTTTGCCCTTCCTTGAATTTAAGGAAGATGAGGTTATAGCAGAGTGTGAATCAGAAGTATCCTCTGAAGAAACATCCATGTCGTACAGGCTAGGTTTAGATAAGATAAAAACTTTCATCGATTCTAAGGAACATAAAAGTATGTTAAAAGATATCTTAGATGAAAATGACAGGTTAAAGATTAAAATCGAAACTATACGAACATTCGATGAGTCAAATGCCAAAATTGTTAAAGATAATAAAATAAACTTAGATAATTCATCTGAATTTGATGCGGAGAGTGAAATGAGTGAAATCTCAGTAGAGGACGTTGTTGATTGTTCTAAGTTAGTGAAAAATGAAACCCAAAGCGAAAAACCTCTTATTTCAGAAAATTCGGTTGAGTTTACTCGTCTGTCAAAGGAACAGAAACCGAAACTCAAAGAAAAAGCCTTAGTCTATCAAAAGGTACAAGCTGTGCTAAATCAAGTTTATGTTGTGACCGGAGTCACTCAAAGACAAACAACATAGTTAAAGATAATAGTTGACGAGGATAACGCTGAGGGATGTGAAGACTATTTCTGGTCTGCTCCCATTGATAATGCAGATGAAACCGTGGGATTGTCTGAGAAAACCACATGGAGAGTCAAAGGACGATACATACCAGAACCCATCAATAAACCTTCCAGTTTCGATATTCCCAACACAAGCGGAACTAAAGATGTTCCTGAAGAACCGTTAGTTGAACCTGATGTTCCAATCGAGAGGAAAGAACCAAAAGGTCCACTCAAGAGACAGGAAGCACCAGAAGTTCAAACTAAGGAAAGTACCGAAACCAAAATGGAGGATAAGACAACCGCAACTCAGAAGGAGAAACCACAGGCCAGCTTCAATGTTTACAAATCACAGAAGGAGCTAGCTGAACAGAAAAGACTCAGAAATCAAAGATATGCCTCGAATCTGAATGAACGGAAAATGCATTGGAATTCTCAAAATCCTAACTATGAGCCTTCTAGGAAAGAATCCATGGATAAAGAAAAGGAAAAGTCAAAGGAAAATTTCAGTCCAAATTCCTATTATTCCAAATCCAAAAACCGAAAGTCAAGTCTCGGTTCTCAACCCAAGTTCGGTTCTCAACCCAAGTTTGGTTCTCCACCCAGTTTCGGTCATCAACCCAGTTTCGGACCTCGAGTTTGAAAAGGAGCATTTGTGTGCAGCATGTGAGATGGGTAAGCAGAGCAGAAAAAGCCACCCTACACGCATTAATACTAAGATAGTAGAAGCACTTGAACTGTTACATACCGACTTGTGTGGTCCTTCTGCTATAGAGAGTATTAGTGGAAGTAAGTATATTCTGGTTATTATAGATGATTTTTCACGCTTCACATGGGTTTTCTTTCTTAAACAAAAATCAGATGCAACTCCCAAGCTGAAGATGTTCATCAAGCAAGTGGAAGTTCAATTAAAGAAGACAGTGAGAAACATCAGAAGTGACAATGGGTTGGAATTCAAAAACAAGGATTTCGAAGACTTTCTGGCTGATAAGGGGATAACACATAATTTTTCGGCCCCTTATACACCACAGCAAAACGGGATTGTTGAAAGACGAAATTGATCATTGTGTGAAGCAGCAAGAACCATGCTCAGTTATGCCTCTCTACCATTATACTTTTGGGCTGATGCCATTGTTGCTGCCTGTTATACTCAGAATCGGTCCCTGCTCAACAAGAGATTCTCGATAACTCCTTATGAGATCTTAAACAATCGGAAACCAAATGTCAAGTTTTTCCACATTTTCGGCTCCCGATGTTTTATCTTTAATTCTAAAGAAAACCGAAATAAGTTTGATGTTAAAGCCGATGAAGGGATCTTTCTGGGTTACTCTCTGTCATCAAAAGCATACTGGATGTTGAACAAGCGTTCTAAAAGAATAGAAGAAACTTATTATGTCACCTTTGATGACAATTACATGAAGAAAGTTCAAAGAACAGAAGACGCTTCAGGAGACATCTTTCCAGAATCTGGACAGGTCTCAGTTCCGATATCCAACCTGTTTGATGAATACATTCGGTTATTTGATGAACCAGAAAAGACAATACATTCGGAGGCAACAACAGCAGACAACAAAGTAGATAATCTGAAGAAAGTCATAGACGAAGCTGCCAAATCAATGGAAAACGAAACAACTACTTCTAAACCATCACCCAATACTTTACACACCGATTCAACGTTCCAGGGGGAGAACTCTACCACTTTCAAACCATCTGAAGTTCCTGTTGAGGGGGAGAATCCCAATTCCGCCCCAATATCTACTAGTTCAACTAATACTCAAACAACTGAACCAAAATCAACAGGTGATACTCCAATCGAGGGGGAGATACCCACTGCCGATTCTGCTGAAAACAAAGACTTCACTTCGCCAGTCGAGGGGGAGAAGGAGAAAACAAGTAACAGTTCTACTGACGAAGGTGAAAGGGATTAGTCAGATGTTGAAGTTGAAGTTGAAGCATAACTAAATCCAGAATATGATCCACTCTATCCTCCGCTAACAAAATGGACAAAAGACCATCCCAAAGAGCAAATTATTGGTGAATCCTCCGAAAGTGTTCTTACTAGATCTCAGCTGGAGGCGAAACAAACAACATTATTCTCTAAAGTGGAATTTTGTATGTTTAATTCGTTTATCTCCAAAATAGAGCCGAAAACCATAAATGCTGCACTTGATCATTCTGATTGGGTTCAAGCAATGCAGGTTGAGCTCAATGAATTAGAACGAAACAGAGTTTGGAGATTGATTCCTACACCGAAAGATGCCTCTGTTGTCGGCTTGAAATGGGTGTTTAGGAATAAGCTGGACAAAGAAGGGAATGTCATTCGTAACAAGGCTCGGTTGGTTGTAAAAGGCTATTGTCAAGAAGAAGGGATTGATTATGAAGAAACTTTTGCTCCTATGGCAAGGTTAGAGTCTGTTCAAATTTTTCTAGCATATGTCGCTCACAAGAACTTCGAAGTTTTCCAAATGGATGTCAAATGTGCATTCTTGAATGGAGAATTAGAAGAAACTGTCTATGTTGAGCAACCACCTGGTTTTGTGAATGAAAAGTACTCGGATCATTGCTATGTGTTGGATAAAGCTGTCTATGGGCTAAAGCAAGCAATAAGAGCCTGGTATGAAACACTTACTCGCTTTCTAAAAATGTCAAAGTTTAAAAAAGGTTCGGTTGACCCAACCTTCTTTCGAAAGAAGGAAGGCGAACATTTGATGATTGTTCAGATTTATGTCGATGATATCATCTTCGGTTCCACGAATCCTAGCTTAACCGCTGAATTCAGAACGTTGATGGAGACTAAATTTGAAATGAGCACAATGGGTCCAATTAACTTTTTCCTCGGTTTGAATATTAGACAGGGACCAGAAGGTATCTTTATAAACCAGGAAGCATACACCAAAAATCTGCTGACTAAATTTGGAATGAAGGGAGATTCAAAAGTAAAGGTTCCTATGGCATTCGGCACCAAGCTAACTCCATCCCTGGAGAAACTGACTGTGGACATAACTCTTTATCGACAAATGATAGGATCCCTTATGTATCTAACAGCTAGTAGACCAGATATCATGTTTTATGTTTGTTATTGTGCCAGGTTTCAAGCTAATCCAAGAGAACCTCACATGCTTGCTGTGAAGAATATTTTTCGATATCTGAAGAAGACTTCATCTCTCGGTCTCTGGTATCCTGCAAGATCTGGATTCTTCATACAAGCCTTTTCAGATGCTGATCTTGAGGATGTGGACTGGACAGGAAAAGCACTACCGGAGGATGTCAATTCCTTGACGGAAAACTTGTCAGTTGGCAATCAAAGAAACAAACCTGTGTTTCTTTATCCACAGCAGAAGCAGAATACATTGCTGCCGCATCATGTACCTCTTAGGTTGTTTGGATTCAAAGTCAGTTAAGAGATTATGGGCTGAGTATGAAAAAGATCCCTCTCTATTGTGACTCTGAAAGTGCAATCCGGATTTGTCATAATCCAGTGCAACATTCGAAAACCAAGCACATTGCACTCAGGTATCATTTCATCAAGGATCATGTAGAAGACGGGAACGTAGAAGTACATTTTGTTCGTTCTGCTGATCAACTAGCAGACATCTTTACTAAAGCCTTACCAAAAACAACCTTCAATAAAATCTTACAAGGTTTGGGTATGATGGAAGGAGAGTTGGTACCGAATCCTCAAATCTCTCTTTAAAATTAAGACAACCGAAATAGACAGACCGCTCGGTCTATCTCTGCTCTAGATTTTTGGGGAACCGACATGGACATACCGCTCTGTCTATTTCGGCTCCGTAATTCTCCGGAACAGAGGAAAATTGCGTGATCGATCTATTTTGCTTCTCTCATTAATAAGATAAGGTTTCAGTTGTATATTTTGTAAGTCTTTCTGTTTTTATTCCTTTTCAGAAAATTTCAAAAATCCAAAAATATTTTATCTTTCTGTTTTTATTCCTTTTCAGAAAAATTTCAAAAATCCAAAAATATTTTATCTTTCTGTTTTTATTCTTTTTCAGAAAAATTTCAAAAATTCAAAAATATTTTATCTTTTTTATTTGTTTCAATTGCTTGTTTGTTTTGTTTGGTGTCTGTTATTAATAGGTAAACACAAGTATAATCGTTGATAGCTCTAAAGTAGGTATGTTTCAACTTTCACACAACCTAGTTAAGTGTCCCTAGAAGCATGTTGCTGTATGTTGTCTTAAGTCTCTATGATCTTGAGTAAGCCTTAATGATTCGATCGATACCCATCGTTTCTTCCAAATCAGGCTATTTTACCTCACTCGGTCTAGAGCTACCTTACTCTTCTCATATGAGATAAGAGTTTCTCTACTCTGTCACGCTTATCTAGCAGAAGGTACATTCGGTTCCTAAACCACCTTCTCATATTCTCCATCTACCTTCGGTTCACTAACGTAACCCTTGAGACTCTCGGTCATTACCACTGAGGTTTATGGTTACACAACATCTGTGTTTATGATCTTGGATACGATTACCACGTTCTAAGTGAAACCCAAAATCCGACACCAAAAACGAATTGACGGTGAGTGATATACTCAAGCATTTACTGGTTACCTAAGGAAATCTCTTTTTATTTTGCGTGATATTTTATGAAATTGTCTACAGCCAAGATATTTCTTCCCAAAGAGGTCCAATTAATTTTTTTTTGAGATTTCTGCTTCCTATAAGTCATTAACATAATAATAAATCCCACCTACCTGTTCAATAGATCACATCGGTCTCACAGGTACCTCTACCAACACTCAGTTTTATGTTAAAACTCGATGTTCGGTTGGAGGACAGCCACCCAATACCTATGATCAAAAGAAGCCTTTCAATGTTTATTAACAAACAGTTGATCGTATTTTTCGGGAAACCACACAAGCACTTCAAGTCTCTCTTGACTTTGAAGGAAGTGATTCTTGCCCGGAATCCTCTACTTTCTGTCTTCTAAAAAGACATCACTCACGTCCAATACACACTTGCTTTATTTCTTTATCTTTCACACTCTTATGCACGAAAATTAATATTTTCCAACATTCTTGTTGCTGTTTGGTATAAGTTTTGGTTATCGTCTGCGACCAAACAAGGGGATATATGGAATTTCAAACGGTATGAAGATAAGATTTCGGTGCGTACATTTGCTCCATTTCAAAACCCATGCGTGCTGACGTTTTCCTGGGATTACCAAACTGTCAAATCGCGCTTTTTAAGGCGACGCTTTAGCAACCTCATCATCACGTTTTTCTCTCTCCAGGCAACGGTATAAATAGGGGAGACCGTTTCATTTGTCATTTACCAATCACGAATTATCTCACTCCTCCACGTTCACAATGTTCATCTTCTTCTTCGTTTATCAATGGCCACTTCATCTTCTGCACATGATCAAACTGCAACATCCTCCTTGCTTGCAATGAAACCCAACCAAAACATGATTATCGAAATGACTCCATTCCTATATGACTCATATATGCTGCATGTTGTGGAATGTCTAAAGTATTCCCCCCTGTTGTTGGCCCTAACCCAGGTTGAAGCGGTTCCAATGTCGCTGCTATCTCAAGTCTACTCATCGGCGACTTATGACAAGAATAAAGATCGCATCTACTTCACCATTCATGACAAGAAATCCTCGATCTCTAAGGCGAAGTTTTGTTCCATTCTGGGGCTTGCAGTTGATTCTTCGATCATCTCACCTGATTTCGTCACGACAACACAACTATTCACGATGATGTATGAGATGGGATACACAGATGTGCTTACAACGATTGCAAAGGTCAAGAAATCGTGTTTGCCATCGCAATGGAATGGGTTGCTGACATTGCTAATTAAGGGTTTGGCGGAAAGATGTGGTGGTTCAGACACAACAAGCAAAGGCTTTCTTACCATTCTTTATGGTTTATACAACGGGATCAACCTAGATTATGGCACTATAATCTGGTCCCAAGTAGTGCAGTGTTTAAACACAACGACCCGTCCTTCAGAGATCTCTTGTGGTCGTTTTTGGACCCTGATTACAAAGAAGGCCATGGATTCTTTGGAGATACCTGTCATGAAGGATGTTCTTCTTGCCTCTATTGCCTCATTCCATACAAAGAAGATCATCATATCCGATCCAAGTAAGTTTCATCACTATGGATTGATTCCGGAATCCATGTACATGTGTTTTTCGGCACAAAGCAATGTGATGGCCGAATACCGTAAACGCTCTCCTCTTGGTCCAAGGGTTCTGTCTAAAGAACAACAAGCCGCACTGGATGCCTTGGATCAGCATGCTAACAGAGGCAAACGGGTTATAAAGAAAGAGAAAGAAGAAACTAAGGAGGGTAAGCCAAAATCTTCAAAGCGAAAGTCTGGTGAAGGGGATTCTTCTCAATCAAAACCGAAGAAGATAAAGAAGATGGCTAACAGACCCAAGGGGAACTTTTCTCCTACGCAGAAGCCGAGAATCCTCAGGTTTTAACCAGACAGCCAACACCTCGAAGATCTCCAAGCCCACCTACATCTCCTAAAAGTACCAAAATCCCAACTCCACCAGCCTCTCCCAAAACTACTAAAATTCCCACTCCACCTACATCACCAAAACAGAAAGCTCCACTTTCTGCTTCCACCGATATACCACCCATTCTTACCGAACCAACTTCACTACCCCCTTCAACTATCATTACCTCTGTTCCTGTCTCAACTATACCTGTCTCAACTCCTCTCACAACCGAATCCATCACTACCACCATTCCCAAAATCCCAGTGGAAGTCAATGTATCTGATACAGGGGCTACTACTGTGATTGATACTCCTGTTATCAACATACCACCATCCCTAACCCCATCCTCTACCTCTGGTGCTACTCTTGGTGGAGATGATGAGGACTATGACTCGCTGTATTACAGTCCTTATAGAATTCCAACAGATAATGATCCTGATGCTCCTGTCACCAGTCAACATATACAGGACATCAATGAAAAGTTGGATCGACTGCTTGCTGATATCAAAGCTGATGACAGTGTTGTTTTAAAAGCTTTCTTGGAGACTGCCATTCAGCAATACACCGATGCTATTGAGAAATCCACAGCGGCAGTTGATAAGTCAACCACTTCTTGTTCCAAGGCCACAAAGGAGGTTACTGAGGTTGTTCACACAACTCAGCTTTTCCTTGATTCTCTGAAAGCTCATACTGACAAAAATGCAGCCAAATATCAAGCTTCGGTGGACTCCTTCTCTAAAACTCTTCAGGATGAAACCACAAAATTTGAAGCCCTTCGTACTGATCTCAAAACAGCATCCACATCTTTTCTCCAATCTCTGGATTCTCGTTTTGCTTCTCTTTCTGTAGAAAGTACGTTGAAGGAGGACCTGATAAAACACCAAGCCACAATTGATCTCCAAATAGTTCAACTGGACCAGGCAGAAAAAGAGATCTCTCTGTTAAAGACTCAAAGGGCAGTTTATCAAAGTTGTGCTGGTGATGTGAAGAATATCTTGACTACTCTTCTTGAAGCTCATGATCCCTTATTGACCTTAACCATCCGGAAGCATCTTCAGTCCAAACTCCTTCCTGCAATTACAATTCTCAGTGAGATGAAGGGTGTCTCGGAGAAGGTCTTTCTTCCGAAACAAGGGGGAGAAGAGAGTGCAGATCTGAAAGACAAAACAGAACTGAAGTATAATTTAGCTTCGGTTTCTGGAAAGCAAGTTCAAGTCGATAGTGATAGTGATACTGAAGAGACTATCGCTGAAGCCCTTAAAAGAAAGAAGAGGGACAAAGAGCTTGATGAAACGATGAAGGTGGCACAAGAGGCAAAGAATAAGGAAGAGGAGGATGTCTTGCAATGCAAGAAGACTCTGTTTCCAGAATGGGACAGAGATACACTCATCAATCAGGCGATTGAGTTTCCTGCTATGTACTGGTTGGAACCGATTGCTTCGTTTGATTGTGATAATTCAAAGGACTCGCAGTTCGACATGCCAATCACAAGAAAAGCATATACCTTTCATTGTTTCGATGTCACTGCTGAGGTTCCTCATCCGAATCCGAAGGTTGACAGAGTGTTAGTAGATTTTTATTTGAAGAATGGTCAGCCACAGTACTTGACTTGGAGTGCGCAGAAAATTACAAAAGTCAAGGTACTGAAACCGTCACTTGCTGGGAGGTTTGTGAATGTAAACTTCAAGATCAACCATGGTACAGCAAATACGGAATACTTTATTTCTCTGGCAGATCTTCCCTACCTTAATCCACATGATTGGATTCTGCTATACAACATTCTGCTCTCAAATCAAAGGGAGTATGAGCCGATTCTAAAACATCTAAAAAGAATGTTGGCCTCCTATGTCCATGAGTTTGCCACTATGGATCAGGAGATAGCAAAGGTGATGAACAAGAAACCGTCTGTCAAGCCGACGTCTAAGCCCGGTGATGTGAATCAGATGAAGTTAGGGCAGATTGATTCAACAAATTTGACTGTCATGTTCACGAAGGGTGAGAGACTCAAGTTTCTGTTTGCATTGGTTGACAAGCATCTGTTTTCAACAGACTGTCTGGAGCATATAATCAATATCATTCATCGATGTAAGGAGAACTCAGCAGCGGATAAAAAGAACTTCACAGATATGCTTCGGTGGTACATAACGTTTAAACATCATATTCTGGCCATTATACCGAGGATATTTGAAACCGTGAAAAAGTCCTCTGTAGTGAAAAGGGGATGAAGTTTCTACTCCAAGGACGCAAAGGGGGAGATTGTTAAGTATTTTAGTGTTGCGTCTTGAGCCTTTTGGTTTTGTAATCGGGTTGGGCTTGTCCATCCGTAGTTATCTAGAATAGTTTCCTTTTATCTAGATAAGTTGTTAGGGTTTTATTATAAATATATGCATGTATGTATGCATATAAGGATATAGTCAATTACGTTGTTTCTTGTAACCCTATAATACCTCTACAGATTGAAGTTCTTTATCGAGCTCTTCTGGGGTATCTTTGCATTAATCATTCGACATATTCAGTGGAATACTTGTGTTCTTCATTACGTTCTTATTTATATTTTGCTTAGAATCATACGATCCTGATAGAACATTGTTCTAACAAGTTCCCTATAGATCTGGTTCCAATCGCGATGGGGGACGTGTGTGTTATAGTGGGTATGGATTGGTTGAGCCGATATGGAGCTGTGATAGATTACGAGCGTCAATTGGTGACGATTCGAGACCCTAGTAGGGGAGTTCTTACGGTGTACGGCAAGGGTACACATACGGGGTCAGCATTTTGCTCGACCGCCAGAGCAAGACAGAGTCTACAGCAGGGCTGTAGGGGATTTGTGACATATGTGATGGATGCGAGGGTTGGTTCAGAGAGACCGAAGTCAGTTGATGAGGTCCCGATAGTGCGTGAGTTTCCGGATGTGTTTCCAGAGGAGTTGCCAGGTGTGCCTCCGGGGAGGCAGGTAGAGTTTGGTATTGAATTGGTTCCGGGAGCTGCGCCTATCGCCAAGGCACCTTATCGCCTTGCGCCTCCGGAGATGCAGGAGTTATCATCGCAGCTTTAGGAGCTGCTGGGGAAGGGGTTTATTTGGCCGAGCAGTTCGCCTTGGGGGGCGCCTATTCTTTTTTTAAGAAGAAGGATGGTTCGCTCCGGATGTGCATTGATTATTGTGAGTTGAACAAGCTAACGATCAAGAACCGTTACCCATTGTCGAGGATCGATGATTTGTTCGACCAGTTGCAGGGAGCATCTTGGTTCTCCAAGATCGATTTGAGGTTTGGTTATCAGCAGGTGAGGGTGCGGGAGGAGGACTTCCAGAAGACAGCATTCCGGACTCGTTATAGGCATTACGAGTTCATGGTGATGCCTTTCGGACTCACCAACGCACCGGCGGTGTTCATGGATCTCATGAACAGGGTGTGCAGACCGATGTTGGATCGCTCAGTGATCGTGTTCATCGACGACATTTTGGTGTATTCGAGATCCAGAGAGCAACATGAGGAGCATTTGAGGGAGATCCTCGGAGTTCTGAGATTGGAGAAGCTTTATGCCAAGTTCTCCAAGTATGAGTTCTGGCTACGAGAGGTTCAATTTCTGGGGCACCTCGTTAACCATAATGAGATATTGGTCGATCCGGCCAAGATTGAGGCGGTCATGAGGTGGGAGGTGCCGAGATCACCCACCGAAGTCAGGAGTTTTCTGGGTTTGGCTGGCTATTATCAGAGATTTATTAAGGATTTCTAGAAGATCGTCGTGCCACTCACCAAGTTGACCCAGAAGGGTGTTGCGTATTCTTGGGGTCCGGAGCAGCAGACCTCGTTCGAGACACTTCCCTAGAGATTATGCGAAGCCCCAGTGTTAGCCCTTCCGGAAGGGATGGAGGATTTTATGGTATATTGTGATGCATCGATATCCGGGTTGGGAGCGGTGCTCATGCAGAGGGGGAATGTGATAGCATATGCATCGAGGCAGCTTAAGCCTCATGAGTCGAGATATCCCACTCATGATTTGGAGCTGGGAGCGGTAGTGTTCGCTCTCAAGATCTGGCGACATTATCTGTATGGGGTTCGGTGTACGATATACACGGAACACAAGAGCTTGAAGTATTTGATGGATCAACCCAACCTGAATATGCGCCAGAGGAGGTGGTCGGACGTGGTGAAGGATTATGATTGTGAGATCCTGTACCACCCGGGCAAGGCTAATGTGGTAGCCGATGCATTGAGCCATAGAGCGGAGGGCGCCCCAATTCGAGATGTTTGTTTGAGATTGACTGTGATGACCCCGGTGTTGGATGCTATTCGTGGGGCCCAGGCTGAAGCTGTGAAGCCAGAAAGCCAGAAGAGAGAGAGAGAGTTGTCGGGATGGTATCGGAATCAGTTACCGATAGCCGGGGGCTTATGACATTTCAGGGTCGGATTTGGGTACCATCCGTGGGCGGCACGCGTACCATTTTGATGGAGGAGGCTCATCGATCGAAATTATCGATCCATCCCGGGGCCACTAAGATGTATTTGGACCTGAAAAAGGATTATTGGTGGCCCTGTATGAAGACGGATGTCGCATTGTTTGTAGAGAGATGCTTGACCTGTCACAGGGTGAAGGCCGAGCACCAACGTCCACATGGTAAGCTGCAGCCATTAGAGATTCCCGAGTGGAAATAGGAACAAATTACCATGGATTTCATCACCAAATTGTCGAGGACCGCGAGGGGTGTTGATGCAATTTGGGTGATTGTGGACAGATTGACGAAGAGTGCTCACTTCCTGGTCATCAGTGAGAGATCTTCCGCGGAGAAGTTGGCAGAGATGTTCGTGAGAGAGGTGGTATCGCGGCATGAAGTGTCGATCTCGATAGTCTCAGATCGAGATGTACGTTTCACTTCCAGATTCTGGAAGAAGTTTCATGAGGAATTGGGTACGAAACTACATTTTAGTACCGCATACCACCCACAGACTGATGGGCAGAGTGAGCGGACGATTCAGACGCTCGAGGACATGCTCCGGGCATGTGTGTTGGATTTCGGCAGGAGATGGGACACGTTTTTGCCCTGGGCGGAGTTTTCTTATAACAACAGCCATCATTCGAGCATTGGCATGCTGCCCTTTGAGCTGTTGTATGGGAGGAGGTGTCGAACCCCTATTTGCTGGGGAGAAGTAGGGCAGCGTGTGATGAGCAACACCGAGATTGTGCTTTAGATGACATAGCAGATCCAACAGGTCAGACAGAGGTTGTTGACCGCTCAGAGTCGTCAGAAGAGTTATGCGGATAGACGCCGGTCCGAGCTCGAGTTTCAGGCCGGCGACTTCGTGCTCCTGAAGGTCTCTCCTTGGAAAGGAGTGATCCGATTCAGGAAGAGGGGCAAGTTGGGGCCCCGATATATTGGTCCTTTCAAGGTGATCGCGAGGGTAGGCAGGGTAGCCTATCGTTTGGAGTTGCCAGCAGAGTTGGGGCAGATTCATGACACTTTCCACGTGTCGCAGTTGCGAAAGTGTATAGCCGATGAGTCGGCAGTGGTGTCATTAGAAGATATTCAGGTGGATGCGAGCCTGAATTATGCTGAGAGACCGGTGGCGATCAGGGATCGGAAGATCAAGGTTTTGAGGAACAAGGAAGTACCTCTGGTTCTGGTTCAGTGGCAACATCGGAAGGGGTCCAAGATGACTTGGGAGTCAGAGTCGGAGATGCGAGGGCAGCATCCAGAGTTGTTCGAGGAATGAGACTTCGGGGGCAAAGTATGGTTCTAGTGGGGAAGAATTATAACACCCCGAGATTCAGGTAAAATTATTTCACCCTTATTCTTTGTCAATTGGTCATGATTGGTCCTTGAGTGGAGGAAACCTTGCAAGTGAGTACGCTGGGCGTACCAGAGGGGTACGTTGCGCGTACTCATTCGCTTATTTTGGACGCGGAGTCGCTAGGTACGCTGGGCGTACCCATAGTTACGTCGGGCGTACCTGGCCCAGATGCAAAACCCTAATAAGACTTGTGCACTATTTAAAGGATGCTAAGGCTCATTCCTCAGCCTCCATATCAGTGAGTAAAACCCTAAGAGAGAGCCTTCCATCATCCTTAGTGAGTGTGTGTGTTCTTGGAGCTAGTAGTGCCTAGGTGTGTTATTGAAGAAGGAAGAAAGGAGCTTGTGGAGACTAAAAGCTTGAAGTGTAAGCTTGGATCTGAGATCTACAGAGAAAGGAGATGCATTTAGAGGTATAAATTTCAAAACTTTCCTCTTCTTTTTGGTTGTGGTTGCATGTGCCATTTCTAGGGTTAAAAACCCCAAAGGTGGAGACTTTATGAGTGTAAGGTGCTCCATGGTCCAAGATCTGTCCCTTTTCAGTAGTATTTGTGGTCTAGATCCATAAAGTCCCCATTTTGGTCGATGATATGAGGTCATGCTTGAGTTCTATGCCTTCTAGGGTTAGAGAATGAGATGTTTTGGGTGCTAGTGACTTATTAAGCCATGCAAGGGCTTAAAGTCATTGACTTTATGGTTTTGGAGGGTTAGAAATGGTCAGATCTAAAAGTTGGATGTAGGTCTTAACTGTTTAAGACCCCAAGAGCTGAAGGACTGAAACTGAGTATTACTCCGGGCGTAATTCCAGTACGCGCAGCGTAAGGGGTGGCGCACCCCGATCCTTTGATGTTATTGGTTACGCCCAACGTACATGTTTGGTACGCGCAGCGTAACCCGAAGGGTTGACTTTTGTTGACTTTTAGGGGTTGGTCAACTTTAGGGTATTTGAGCCATGTGAAGGGTAAAATGGCATGTTACCCTCATAAGAGTATTAAGAGAAGGGATGATCTAGCTTTGGGAAATGTGTTGATATCGAGTACTTATTTCATATGATTAGGCGGAGGCTAGGTCTTATCCCACGGAGTCCGAGATTTCCGAGATTTGCGAGTTACCGAGCTACACGAGGTGAGTCTTCTCACTATATGTTACCTAGAGTGGTATTTTTGTGGACCGGAGGGTCTTATGTGTTATGTTTAAGATTATGTGAATGTATGTGCTATGTGATATTTGTATGCTATATGATTGTGTAGACCGGACCAGAAGGTCCAACGATACAGACCGGACCAGAGGGTCCAACGATTTAGACCGGGCCGGAGGGCCTGACGAATCAACGGGACTGGAGGGTCCCGCTGAGACACATCGACCGGAAGGTCGTATTATAGCCTTGAGTGGCGTATATGTTGTATGCGGTATTTTGGGGAACTCACTAAGCATTATGCTTACAATTGTGGTGTTATGTGTTTCAGGTACTAGTGATGAGCGCGGGAAGGCGCCGACATGATTTGTACACACTTATGGAGTTTATGTTTGAGATTCTGGGGAGATGTTTTGATGATAACAATTGATAGATTATGTTTTGAAAATATTTTATGAGTAAACTTATGTTTTAAAAATGAAAAATTGTTTTGAAATTTTACGTTGTTACACGAGTGCTCCGATGATGCATGCAGTGACGATTTTCGAAGCGTACGCCCCGCGTACTGAGCATTACGCTCAGCGTAATGCGAGACTTCAACCTCTATAAATAGCATGCGAGGGCAGCCAACCTTCTTGTTCATTTTCTCTTCTCTCTCTCCCGTTTTGCCTCGTTTTGCGTGCACCTTATACCCCGAAGCCCCAATATCATTCCCGAGCCCCGAAGCAAGTCTCGAAGCCCTGAAGATCCCGAGAAGTGCAATTCCCGAGCCGAAGCTCTGCCCGCGAGGAGCCTGGTTTTTATGAAGATCTACCAAATCTACCGAAGAATACTACTTCTACAAGTTGTAATGTTGTCCGATCATCTTCTGATCAAGTGAGTGTGCATTTACTTTCTTTTAACACATAATTATTAAGTATTTGATATGAAATACGTGTTATGTGTATATTTTATTGATTATATGTGTGAATGTATATTCACCTTCTTCTAAATCATAGATATGTTTTATTCTCTATGAAATACGTGTTATGTGTGTGTGCCTCATCTGTTATGTGGAATATGTATTGAATGAACTTGTTATACAGGTTTTAAACTATGTATAAAAATATATATTTTTATCTACTAATATGTTGGGTAGAACATGGGTAGATAGTTGATGTGTGATAAACAGATGAGAGGCCTCGATGTTGTTGTTGATCTAGTCATCTAGCAGAGTATAAATGACGACCACAGACTCTTTCTAGACAGTCATGTGGAACGCTAGCAGGCTCATAACCTGTAGGTGTTTGTGAACAATGTGTTCATCGGTGTACTCTATCCCCCTCATGGTTGCCTTTAGGACATTAATTGCTAAGGAAGCCCCTGGCAGTAATGTCCATCCCGATGAATATCCTAGATTAGGTCCCTTGTAATAGATGTTGTTTTAGGGACGTAAAGTGAGGATAACGGGAATGGGTAATCGGTTTATTGTTGGTTGATGGATTAAATATAATTATTTATTGTGGGTTGAAAACCCTATATGCTCACCAGGCTCCCAAGTCTGACCCACTCAGTTTATTTGTATTACAGGTAGTGGCGCGAGGGCATAAGATAGATGAATCATCAAGTTATTTTGTTTATTAGACCAGTTGTTATATGTAACTGTTGTATGGTCTATCTTTTGTTGTTTATGCTTTTGTGTCTGTATCGGAACATGACATCCCGAGTTATGATTGTATAATGAAAATACATTTCTTTATGAAATGCTTTGGTAAATATTATTTTTATCATATTTTGTTTTTGGGAACAAATTCCGCAACTCTTTTAAATCAATGGATTTACTCTAAAACTATTTTAAAAGCATAAATGAAACCAGTCTTTTCTGGCCGTGATTTTGGGGATGTCACAACCAGTCCTGTCCTCGACTCGCTGAGTTGTATGAACAACTCGTCGAGTTCATCTTCAAGAGTTGGGAGATTGTCTTGGACTCGCCGAGCCTGTTCATACATTCGTCGAGTCCTATGATCCTCAGGTCCTTTTTCGCGTCTAAACATCTACAGGACTTCCTTCCCAAACAACTGGTCCATTCGTGGAATGGATTTTGTGGTCATTACACCTCGACTCGTCGAGTCCCAAGAACAACTCGCCGAGTCCATCCTTGACCATTATTATACAGCCAATTTAAGTGGGTCTTAACACATCAAAACCATAGATCCGGCCTCCTAATGTCAATTTTATATGTAAAGTTTCAAACTTGGTGCACATGCATGGGTTTTTTGGCTCAAAAATCCATAAAAAGGTACTCTACAATGTGCAGGGGGGCTCTCATGGCCATAGAGTTGGCACCTTTAAGCCATGAGACCCCTCCAATGACTCAAATATCAATGTAGAACCCCATGAATCACTTTACAAATCCGAAAATGGCTTAAGAAGCCCTAAATGCACCATAAATCTAAGCCCTAAAGATGAACAACCAAAAGGAAGACCAAAACAGGGGGCATTTACCTTGCTTGAGCTGAAGATGGAGTAAGATTTCTGGATCTACAAGCCCCAACTCGAATTTACCAGCTTCTTCCTTTCTTTCAAGCTTCACAAACCAACCAAGAGCACCAAAATGACCTTAGATCAAGCAAAACAGCTAGGGTTTCGATATACAACTTCTTGGGAGCATAAGGGACGTTGGAGGCTACAATAAGACGTTTAAATAGGGTGCAAACCCTCATATTTAGGGTTTTACTTGCACATCGCCTACTCGCCGAGTCAGTCTCCCGACTCGTCGAGTAGATCACTTAAAATGTCTACGGATCTCGACTCTACTCGACGAGTTGGGCCTCCAACTCGTCGAGTCCCAAAGAGAAAACATAAAAGTACTTCGAATTAAATGCGTACCAGGAATCAGGTGCTACAGTGAGTATATGATGAATGTGTATCCTAGTTGCGGTTTGTTTTAGGGTAATTTGTGATGATCCATTAAGACAAATACGGGTAAGTGTGGAAGGTAGTATGGGCCCATACTACTGGAAGAACAAGACCCGTACGCATAGCAAGGAAGTCACAAACCCCAAGGGTTTAGTGTAACGCCCGAGAGTTAAACTAGACGCTAAGGGGATAATAGTAATAAATATTTGTTTAATCAAATAATTAAAATCCTCAAATAGGATAAATTTTCTTCATATGCCTATGCGTTACAGGTTATGTAAACATTTATTTATTATATATGTGTTATGTGGACAAATATTATGAGTATGTAATATTTGTATAAATATTGTTATAATCTTATCGAAAAGTGACAAAATAACATTTTTAAATAGAATATAATTGAGGATAAATAATCTTAAAGAATATTGTAACGATTGTAAAATCTCAAACTATATAAGACGTATTTGGTCTAAATACATTCAAGGGTGAACCCAAGTAGTGAAACGATAATTTTTCCATTTTCGATAATAATTGACCCGATACTTTTTACGACGTTTGTTATCGAATTATAAATTTGGATAAGATCGGATTAAATAATGTGGATAAGATCGGATTAAATAATATGGATAAGAACAAATTAAATAATATGGATAAAAACAAATTAATTAAGCTTAATGGCTAAGTAAACTTAGTGACTAAGAAACCCTAACACTATAAATAGGGACTCAAGTCTCTTCATTTTGTCACACCTTTCTTTCTCAAATCTCTCTGCCTCGAGATCTCAGTCATTATGAATTGGTTTCTTGTTCTCGAGTGTCGTTAGTGAAACGTAGCAGCATTAGAGCATTGCGTAATCTTTTATTATAAAAACTCTAATCATCGAGGTCACACTCGCAATCTTTTGGATTCCATCAATCAAGTTGATACACGACTAATCAAGTGGGTGCATGATTACTTTCATCTTACACATAGATATGAAGTATTTAATATAAATTATATGTTATGTGTGCATATTATTTGTGTTCATGATATCTATGTTGAATGAACTATTTATAAATGTTTTTAATGATTTAAACTGTATATGTATTTTATATCTATGAATGTGTTGGGTAGAACACGGGTAGATGAATGATGAGGAATGAAAGATGATATAGATGAATAGTGGAGACTGTGCCACAACCTGTAGATGTTTTTGAACTACGATGTACTCTAAACATCCTAGCAGTTGCGCTTAAAGGATAATATCAACAACTACACTTAATAGAGAACATCATAATCCTGGCAGTTGCACCTAAATGATAATACTGGAAGTTGTGCCTAATATATAACATTGACAATTGTGCCATTGGCAGCGATGGAACTTTGTGCTTGTTCCTTATGACAATCCTTAGGAATGAATAAATGAAGAATAGATGATTCTTAAGGTAGATCATTAAGAATAAAGAAAATAATGGGGATGGGCAATTGGGTTAATTGTGTGATGATAAAACATTATAGCTTTATTGTGGACTGAAAACCCTATGTACTCACCAGGTTTCTCAACCTGACCCACTCAGTTTACTTGTATCACAAGTATCGATTCGAAGCTACGTTACACTGAGAGATTAAAGGAGATGTAAATCACTAGTGTAAATGAATGTAAGGTCTATTTATGCTTATGTTTCTGTATTGACGATGACACCCCAAAGTTTTAAGATAAACAAAATACATTTCTTCGGAAATGCTTTGATAATATATTTATCATGTTTTCTGGAAACAAATTCCGCAATACTACTTTTCAAAAAGGATACTCTAATTTTCAAATAAGCATAAATAAATTTTTTAAAATGATTGTGATTTTGGGGATGTCACATTTAGCCTCTCAGTGATGGTTGTAATAGTATATATGATTGTGGTAATTTTGATATTTTTTTGGTTCATTTTCAGTATGGTTTTCACGAGAGGATTTGGTTCTGGATGTGGAGCGGATGGCCAAGATAGGTTAGGGTTGACTGATGATCAGATATGGAAGTTAATTGTCACTAAGGTGGCTGCTGTTGTCCAGAGCTGTTTGGGTCTATCAAGACCACTATGATTGATTTATTCGATGATCAATATGTTTCCTTCACCGAGATTGCTACTGTTGTAGCCACTACAGTTGTTGCTGTGAGAGGCCGAGAAGGAAGTTTATTTCAGTACCAGGACTTCAGCAACACAAACCCCCCAAAGTTCGATGGGGTCAAGGACCCAATTTGTGGTTATAAGATGGATTTTGGTTGTGGAGGGTTGTTTATTCACGAGCTCCTGTCCAGAGGAATCAAAGGTCATGTGTTCTCTGAACCTCCTTCGAATGGGCACGAAGGACCGGTGGAACCCGGTGACCAATTCCTATGCTCCTAAGTAGAGGATTGTTATTACATGGGAGCAGTTCTCGTGTAACATCCATAAAGATCATGCCTAGTTTGAACTTTTTAAAACATTAAAAATCATTAAGTTATTACAATTTTTTCCAAAATAGTTTCATATCAGAGTTCCCAGAAATCATAATCATAAATCGGGGAAGTGTACGGTCACGCCTTCGCCTTCCTGTGATCATATGAAGTACTTGAAATAATAATCTATAAATGTAAGCTATAAGGCTTAGTGAGTTACCCTCAAAATACCAATGCATACAGATAACCATATCATATAAACATATAAGCAAACATCATGCATAATGAGCCTTCAACCTGATTGGACCGCCTCGCAGGCCTTCGGCCTATTTGGACCGCTCTTCGAGCCTTCGGCACGTTTGGACCGCCTCGCAGGACCTACAACCTATTCGGTCTGGTCGCTGGGCCTTCGGCCTGACTGAACCCCTTTGCAGGGCCTTTAGTTTATTCGGACCGCCCTAGGTATGTTGGTCTTCAGCATAAAGCAGGATCGCCTCAACCCAACCCCCAATCAACAAACATGTGCACATACATATCATATGCTAGCATATATAACAGTCAAACCGATCTAACCACTCACTAATCATAGCAACATCCTATTACCAGGATACAGACCTAGTCGGTCACCAACATAACATATCTCCATCCTAACTACCAGGATGTAAATCAATAAGCATATTATGAAATAAACCCGGATCCAAATCCGATAAGGGCCGACATTGGTGCCTTAGATCCAGTTGATATAGTGAGGATAACTCACCTGAAGCAGCGAAACACATACTAAGACTATCGAAGTGGATGAGATGAATCTCCAGCTCCTTAGACACCTACAACCATATTAATAATATCGACTTATCTCATATTTCAAGTATTAGCTAATACTACGCCCTAAAATACTATTATTCCCCCTTTTATTATAAAATGCGGTAATGAGCCAAAATCCATAAACCAAAGGACCCATAAAATAAATCTCATAGTTGATATTTATTTATTTATAAAAAAACATATATGAATCTTATATATAACTTAACATCTCAAAATATGATGTCCATGAGTTACCAATACTAGCGCATACTGGCATCATAAGTCATAGGATTTGCCCAACATTAATCAAGTTAACAAGGCTTACTTCCATTTATTTGAATTCGTAAAGCCCACAAGAAAAATATACATATAGCCCATAACCCAATAAATGGATAGTCCATTAGGCCAAAGAGTAACTCATTCAGATACATCTAGTCGTACATCAGCTTCTAGCCTAATGTTGCCGGCGACACCTCCTCTCCAATGAAGTCTTCTTCTCCGGTGAAGCTTCCATCTCCGGTGACTCCAAGCTTCTGGTGTCCGACAGCTAACACCTAAACAAACCATCCTTCTATTACTTGGGACCGGTAATAGCCACACCCAAGGCTTTCCACACACGGATCGCAACTTCATCTTACAGAAAATTAACTCACACCTTCTTATAATCATTTTTGTTATCCATATCTCTTTTCTCTATCTCATCGAAAGTTTAGAAGAAGACAAAGATTTTCCGGGGAATATCAAAATAGTAACCGGAGTTCATGTAACAACGTAAATTTCCAAAAAAAAAAATTCATTTTTAAACACAACTAAAACTCATTTCATAATTCTCCAAATCACATATGTCTCAAATGTCAACAAGTAAAAACACAATCCCAGAATCTTAAAAACAATCTCCCGCCAGTGTGTACAATCATGTCGGTGCCTTGCCGCGATCCTCGGAGCTACCTGAAACACATAACACATAACACGATAAGCATAAAGCTTAGTGAGTTCCCCAAAATACCACACACAACACAACAGCCACTCGAGGCCTGGGGCGGACGCAAGATTCTGTAGTAGGTGTTGCCGGTCAGTAGTAGGTGTTGCTAATTTATAGTAGGTGTTGCCAGTGGCACATTTTATAGTACAAAAAAGAAAAAAAATTGAAATTTTGCACTACACCTGGAAAAACTAGGTGTTATCGGTGCCATCGTTGGCACCATAGTGGATCCGCCATTGCTCGAGGCTATACTCAATAAGACCTTCCGGTCAATGTGTCTTAGTGGGACCCTCCGGCCCCACAACTATGATGGACCCTCTGGTCCCTCAACTCAGCATCTCAATATAATACATAGTAAGCGTATCACAAAACAAATAACAAGATATCTCAATACACAACACATACTGTAACACGGTAAATTTTCAAAACAAATTTTCATTTAAAATCACATAATTCTCGTAATGTATTTCACAAAAATCTCATTTATTAAGTTTACAATTCAAAACTCCATAATTGCTCGGTTAAAATCCAGTATCCTCAAAACGTAACTCTTTCACTGGTGTGTACAATCAAGTTGGCGCCTTCCCGCGATCCATAGAACAACCTGAAACACATAACACACAACACGGTAATCACGAAGCTTAGCGAGTTCCCCAAAATACCACATACAACAAATTCGCCACTCGAGGCTATACTCTGTAAGACCCTCCGGTCTATGTGTCTCAGTGGGACCCTCCAGTCCTGTAGCTCGTTGGATCCTCTGGTCCGGTCTAGCTCGTTAGACCCTTTGGTCTGGTCTGACTGAGAACCCTCTAGTCTCATAGTTCGTTGGACCCTCCGGTCCGGTCTAAGCAACAAATAATATAGCATACAGTATATATCACGCAAACATGCATAACTCAATCAAGCACATAAGACCCTCTGGTCACACATAGTTACCACTCTAGGTAAAGTATAGTGTGAAGACTCACCTGGCAAGCAGCAAGTAAATCACCTCGCACCCGAATCTCGAACTAGCCTCCGCCTAACAAAAGGGATGAATATCTCTAATTAACACTCTACTACACGAATCTAATAATGAAAGCTATTATTTCTCTCTTTAACTCTTGAATTGGGTAAAAGACCATTTTACCCCTCCATGGTCTCTATTACTCATGTTGACCAAACCCCAGAGTCAACAGAAGTCAAACTCGAGTCAACAGTCCATGTTTGACCCGACTCGTTGAGTGCACTCTTGCGACTCGTCGAGTCCCCTTGTTTCCTAAGAAGTCTCAAGAAAGTCCAGCTCAACTCGTCGAGTTGACCCCCAACGAGTTATCGCACAATCAACCAATCGGGATAAACCCTCGCCGACTCGTCGAGTCAGCCCATGGACTCGGCGAGTTCCTGTGATCTGATTTCCCATTCAGACACCCACAGTCAGATCTATCATTCCAAACCCTAGATCTAGCTTCCTAGGGTCCAAAAGTCATGTAAATCTCTGATCTTGATGTCCATGCTTGGCATATGATGCCCTAAATGCCCAAAACAATTCTAACAAGGTACTTGCACATAACACTCTTGTGTGGCTGGATAAAGCTTATAACTTTGGGACTCTCTGGACCTCACAAGGTCCAGATCTTAAGTCTAGGCCTAAAAAGGGAGCTTATGCATTCAAAGTCCCAACAATGGTGGAAGAAACCTAAACCTTCCATATTTACAAGATCTAAGCAAAATAACACAAAAGGTGCAAGCTTTTACCTCTTATTCCAACCCTTGCACAAAGTTTCACCAGATCCACTGATTCTCTAGTTCCCTTTTTGGATGATCTCCTCTTCTCCTCAAGAGATGCACTAGTCTACTCCAAACTTTAGCTTCTAAGACTCTCATGGCTCTCTATACACGTTTAGGGTTTGCTCTCAGGGAAGGGTAGCCGCAAATAAGGCTATAAGTGTAACGCCCGGGTTTCAGGGCTAAGCATATTTGTCAATGTAATAGTCTAGGTCAACTATTGTAACTCTTTTTGAAGTAATAAAGATGAAATATTTGAGTATTATGTGAATTATGTGCTTATAATTTAATTATAAATGTATAACTAATAAAGAATAAAAATAAGCGTCAAAATTAAAGTGTGAGATATGTCCGATGTCTCTACATAAAGTTGTAGAATATGTCTCAAGGTTTCCGTACATATAAAGAACGCCGAAATCCGAGTTATAACGAAGAAGTTATGGCCCGTCGAAGTTTTACGGCAAAACCGACACGGCACCGGGAAGCGTAAATAGTGAATTTACGATAGAGCGAGATTTAGCATTAGCAATCTAAACGAAAGCTGTAGAATATGTTAAACTAAGAGCGTCGATAAAAAGAACGCCCCAAATCTGACTTCGTATGAGGAAGTTATGATTTTTCTAAGATTCGGCTTAGTAGTGCACGGCCCGAAACTCGAATTTTAGTTCGAGCGGTTTTTGGCTTACGCGACCTAAATGAGAGTTGAAGATCTCATTAATAGGAACTCAACGATAAAAAGATGGACAAAAACGGAGTCCTAATGAAGGAGTTACGAATTCTTCGCGGTCATTTAACAGTCTAAACGTCTCCTACTGTTAAATTTGAGATCGGTCGAGAAATAGCCGATGGAGTCTAAACGAAAGTTGTAGATCTTGATTTTACCTACGTGTGGATATAAAGAACGTCGAAAACGGATATGGTATGCGAGAGTTATGATTTTTCTAAGTTTGAAGGCTGATACGCGATAGGGGGTGACGTGGCACCACCAGAATTGGACACGTGGCACCACCAGAAGGTTGCCACATGCACCAAATCGGCGAGTAGGTCCTCCTACTCGGCGAGTAGGTCAGTCAACACCCCTATAAATAGAAGTGTCGGGCATTCACTTCTCTTCACACCTCAACCCTCTTCTTTCTCTCTCTACACTCTCTCTCTAAGCCTCCTTAAGCCCCCTAAAGCCTAGGTAAACCCCCTAGCACCCGAAGGAAGCCCCGAGGCTCTCGGAGTCCCGAGAAAAGAGCCTTTCGGCTCGGGAACGCTGCTCCAGCGAAGCCCGGTTTTCGAGAAAACCCGCTGTAAGTGAGCTATACCTACCCTATCTTTAGTTTAGCTTATGTTTTAATATAGTAACGTTATTAGGAACTTATAATAAGTACTTAGGCTATTATTATGGGTTATATAAGTATCGTTTAACGCGTATATAATAGTAATAATAGCTAGACTATTAATTAGTCGCGGTGAATATTAGACTAAACCCTAGTGGCAATGATACTAGGTTTTGCCGAAGGAAAAGTGTGTTAAGAGTAACAAAGTGTTGTCCAAACGCCGAGTCACCACCTAGTCAGGTGAATGCATAGTTACTTTCAGCTTACACATAGATATGAAGTATTTTATATAAATTACATGCTATGTGTGCATATTATCTGAATACTTGCTATCTATGCTGGATGAACATTGTTATACATGTTTACAATGATTTAAACTGTATATGTATTTTATATCTACGAAAATGTTGGGGTAAAACATGGATAGATGTAATAGGTTATGTGTGATAAAATGATGAGAGGCCTCGATGTTGATGTTGTTGATTATGTCATCTAGCGGAGTATGGATGACGGCCACGAACCCTTAGCAGCAGTGTCCGTCCCGATGATGATCCTTAGGCTAGGTCCCTTATGATAGGTGTTTAGGGACGTAAAGTGAGGATAACGGGAACGGGTAATCGGGTTATTGTTGATTGATGAAATTAATTAACTTATTTATTGTGGGTTGAAAACCCTATGTGCTCACCAGGCTCCCAAGCCTGACCCACTTAGTTTTATGTATTACAGGTAGTGGCGCTTGAGCATAGATATGATGTTTGGACGAGGGATTACGGATATAGGCCTGAAATAATGTAGTAAGGCTTATATTGTACTGTTTATGCTTTTGATCTGTACGAACATGACATCCCAAGTCTTTTAATGAAATACATTTCTATGGAAATGCTTTTGATAAATCTTTATCATATTTTGTTTTGGGACAAATTCCACAACACTTTTATTTAAAATGTTACTCTGATTTTCAAACAAAGCATAAACAAAATCGGTCTTTTCTGGCCGTGATTTTGGGGATGTCACAATAAGTGCCTTTAAATAGATCCCAAACTTCGGAGATTAGGGTTTCTCTACCCAGAACCTACTCGGCAATTCAGCTTTCGGACTCGTCGAGTCCACTCATTAACTCCATGCTGGCAACTCGATTCGACTCGGCGAGTTGGACCCTTAACTCGTCGAGTCTCTCCATAAACCTCAAGATTAAGGTACACAATAATGTACCTGAAAATTTGGATGTTACACATACACATAAGGCCTTCTGGTCACACATAAGTTACCACTCAAGGTAAGTATAGTGAGAAGACTCACCTCGTAAGATAGCTAGTAAAAATCTTGTGCCCGAAATCCTTGATCTAGCCTCCGCCTATCACAAGATAATATTTCTAATTAATATTCTACTCTTATCTATGAAAAATGGGTAAAATACCATTCTACCCCTCCCTGACCTCTTTCACTTATTTTGACCAAACCCTAAGGTCAGCAGAAGTCAACTCCAGTCAACAGTTCAACTTTGACCAGACTCGTCGAGTGCACTCCGGAGACTCGTGGAGTCCAGTCGATTCTTGGTAACCTCATAAAGCTCCAACTCGATGAGCTAACCCTTAACTCGTTGGGTCACCACATGAATCAGTTCATCGGGACAAACCCTGGGCTACTCGCCGAGTCAGCTGCTCGACTCGGCGAGTCTATTCAGACTCTTTTGCATTTAGACAATTTTAGTGCAAGTTACTGTTGGATTAGTGTCTAAGTCCATAACTATTTTGGTATGTACTTGACCCGATTATGAGCATGGTCCTTTTGGGTTGCCTTCACCATAGCAATATGTAGGATGAATTAAGGAGAAAAATGATTAATTATGATTTATTAATATATTATGAGAATAATATATTAAAGGAGAATTCATAATGTTTAATTAATATTAGTCAAGAATTAATTAAGAATTAGTTTTAGTAGGGTTTCCAGCCGTTTTTGGTGCCTCCTCTCTCCTCCCTCTTCATCCAAGTTGCTTAGTGGTGTTTGTGACTCCATTAGAGGTGCAACACTTGAGGCACTAAGCTTTCTGAAGCCAAGGATTGATTGTTATTGCTATATAACAATCAAATGTAAGATCTAAACCCTAATTTAAGTTATAGTTTATTAGATATAGGGTTTATGGCTTTGGATAATCAATTGCATGTTCATTAGACAAACTAGACCCAAAAGCTATTAGGGGTTGCATGTACACCATAGGAATGATGTAGTGCTCAAAACCCATCAGTGGTATCAGAGCCTAAGGCTGTTTGTTAGTGAATTTGTTGCTTATTTGATCAAATTTTGGATGAAAAAACGAATTTTTGAGGTTTTTCGACTTCACTCGCCGAGTCAACTGGGTGACTCGTCAAGTACATAGTGAACTCGACGTGTCCAAGCCAGACTCGATGAGTCATAGTGCATGGCAGCTGTTTTTCACGATTTTCTTTCCTATTTTGCTGTGGGATAGTTACCAAAACATTTTTTTATCAATAAAATCTGATTTTCTTTGATATAGGGTGATTATCCTTGCCAAAATTAAAGATATTTTCATATTAATTGAATAATTACTTCCTTATATGATAAAATTTAATTATTTGAATTATTTGGTGAGTTATCTTGCAAGAAATTGGACTAGGTCAAAATTAGATAATTGCCTTATTTGAGTTGTTGATCTAGAATGTTCTTGACAAAGTTTGAAAAGTTTCAATTTTCCCCTTTAGGTTTTATAGTTTAAATTTGAACTTAAAAGTTTTTGTTTTGTAAATTTAAATAGTTAAACCCTAATGTTTTGAAAAGTTTCAAAACTTTCCCTCAGGTTTTGGAATTTAAATTTTTTGATTAAAAGTTTAACTTTGAAATATATTTAAATTCTAAACCCTAATGTTTTGAAATGTTTCAAAACTTTCCCTCAAGTTTTGAAATTTAAAAGTTGATTAAAAGTTTAATTTTGAAATGTTAAATTCTAAAATACTAGTATTTTGAAAAGTTCAAATTACACCCTCATGGTTTTGTTAAATTAATTAAAGGTTTATACTTTATATAACATCAAAAGTCTAATATTATATATATATATATATATATATATATATATATATGTATGTATGTATGTATGAGGAAAACAGTCATTCTTACCGTTAGTAGGCCTCATTCATGAAGCTGATCTATAAGGGGTGTTTAAGGAAATTGCCTATAAAATGGCGATTGAATGGGTATCCAATCTTACCCACCGCACTCTTGACTAGTGGAGGGTCATTATCCGAACGGGTAGGATAGGACAGAAACCTTTCATTATAAGTATAATGAAGTACAAAGTAACAAATGCTTTTACAAATTCCCAAATCATAGTTACTTTAGGAAAATGTGAAATTGTATGCTAATCCATGGAATTACACATTGTACCCTTGTCGAGACGTTAGTGGAGCGTGTGTGGTTAACCATCACACTAATTTGGATTGGCATTGGTAGCAAAGGGCGACTCGATGTTTGTCATAGATCAATGGAGTGCGTGTGGCTAACCGGCACATTGATTAGGTGATGGTAACATGAGGCCACCAAGTACATCCGCATGGTTATTCACACCTTGTTTGTGATCCTCGGCATCCCAGTCGCAAACTTGAAGGGCATAATCGAGATTAAACATGCCATTGAAAAGTTCAATGAATCTCAAAAGATCTAGGATTTTTCAATACATTTAAAACTTAAACCTCATTTTTGTTTTTCATGGTGGAAATTGCTCAATCGTCATTTACCTACCTTCAAATATTCTGCAACTAGATTACGACATCCCTCTTCTAGGTTGTAGAGTATTGTGTTGGATCCTTTCCTTGATGTTTCATTTGGGTGTTACATCAAGGATTCTAATCAACTTAACTTGAATTTTCTCGCGTTTTGTAGATGTCAAACAACTATGGTTTTCCTAAATCCCTTGGAACAAGTTTTCCAAACGAAGATGATATTCCACGATATGATCGAGGAACAAGAAATCATACTTCACTCCCTCCACCTCCTCCAATTGTTCTCCATAACCCACAAGTTTGAAGGCTTGAAAAGTTCAATCTCACTCAAGCCCTTTTGGCAAGTAAACACGAAGATGGGAAACCTGTGTGTGCATATGTCTTAGAGATGAAGTCACACATTGATAGGTTAATGATGTTGGGTGTCAAGATTTCAAGTAAGTTGGCAGTGGATTGGGTTCTTCAGTTACTTCCTAAATCATATAGTGAGTTCGTTAGAGAGTACTATATGATTGATCATGACGTGACCCACATTGATTTGACCTATTTGCTTTATAGCTGCTGAATCAGCAATGATTTGGCGAGCTGGTCAAGCAAATTTTTCTGGTGAATCAAACTCCCAAACTTCAATGGACATTGAAAATGGTGACATTGAGATCCAGAAACGGTAAATTCTGAGATAGTTCCTTGTGTCATTCCAAAAGAGTCCATTTGCTTTTATTGCCAAGAGAATGGGCATTGGAGACGAAGCTGCCCTATTTACCTCAGAGATCTAAGAGATGGGAGAGTCAAGACATATGGCTCTACTTCAGGTAAAATCCATTAACTAACTCTTTTAAGTTCCTATTCTAGATTCTTAATACATGATGTGATAAGATTACATTTTGATGTTTTGTAGGATCGAAGAAAAGAGAGGAAGCTTAAGGGAAGAAGTGAGCTGAATCTCATCGTGAAAAAATGGATTTCGATCGCATTGCTTGAAGATTGGATTCTTGAGCTACTACTTGGAGTTAGTATAGATTACTAAGAAATATTTAATAACACAGTTTTTTAATTGAATTGCATTGTAAGGACAAATTTTTCCGCAATAAAATAAATTTTGATTTTATATTATTTATTTATCCTTGCAATGGTGTGTATGAAAATTTGATGTTTGAAGGTCTCTATTATTAGCAATAATGGATTTGATTCTTAATTTTGCTATTGGTGGAAATGTCGAGAATTTACCAAATAGGGAGAGTTTCTCATCGCTCAAGTATTAATTGGACAGAAACTTGGAATCATACAACTTGGTTGCGTGATGAATGAGAAATTTCATATTTGGAAATTAGACTAATTCTTTGACAAAGTGTCAAGTGAAAGGACTAGGAGATCGAGTACACTAGGTTGTGTGTTGATCAAGTCCACCACAAGTGTGACAAAGATATTCGTCATGATTTACTAAAGTTTAGTAAATATGATTACACTTATAAGATTAAGTGTAATTCTGAGTTGATTGAAAGAGTTTCAATAAATAGCAGAACGAATAAAGAAGAATCAAGTAGGTAGAAAGATAAAAGTTTCTCTATTCTAAAAGGAAGGGAGAGTACCTTTTATTGTGTTTTATGATAAGTCTTAGTGATTAAGAACCATATCTCAGTTGATCCTCTAAGTGAGTCTTAGTGCATTTATATGGCTAAGAAGAGGAATCGAGAATTGTGGAAATGGTTAAAATCAAGAAGTCAATCATACTTCGTTCCAACATCAAGTCTTAGAGTTATACTCCAAGATTGTGAATTGAGTGACAAGTTAAGTAGGTTCATAACACTCATCAAATGTGGAATTTGAAAAAGTTTTCTTATTCTTGCACATTTGAAATTGGTAAGTTGTGATGTCTTGGGTAAGACAAAGACCAACTAGGACCAATTTTGTGAAGTGTTTTGTCTTGATAAAAAGCTACACTAACTCTTGAATATTTGTTTGTCAAGAAATGTTTCTTGACAAGAGAACCTTATATGTCAAGGAGTCAGTGGGAGTCTTAATAATCTTAAAAAAGTTTCAAGAACAAATCAAGAGTTAAACCTAGTTGATCATCACTAGCACATGACTTGAGGTTTACAACCTATTGTGTTGACATTATTTTGTTTATGTGTCATTCCAATTGAGTTAATTATGCATGTGATTTCTATGCGTTCTCATTTGAATGCATAAAGACAAAGCACCTTGATCGATGGAAAGTACATTGATATGTAAGGATAAGTTGCTAAACTACTTAGAAGACATGGTGGGCACTTGTGTTACCATAAGGCAAGAAATCGAGATTGAGCACGTTCGGTCCATATGAGTTTGGATTTGTCGCAAACTTTGTTTTTGGCGAATTCACATGGACAGGAACACATACGCCATAAAATCTAAGTGTCATAAGGTTTCCCTCCTTCATGAAAATGGTTGTGAGGAATGCTTTCACTAAGAGAGATTTTAGAAGATAGCAATTGTGAAAATTGTATTCTCAGATTCGATTATGATTACGACATCCCTCTTCATAGTTCGAATTGTGAGATTTGGCAATTGGTCTGAACATTTGGGACTTAGTAACATAAGTTCTAAATTTGTTTAGAAACACATGAGAGCTTTCAAAGGAAAAGGTGTATAAGTTTAAGACGCTTAGATAAAGTCTTATCAAAGCATCAAGTATTAGAAATATGAACTTGAGAAATTCAATAAGCATTGTTTTCTGGAAGTGCAGCTGTTTTCTGAATACATGTCAAAGCTAGTGGGAGCATAAATGTTATGCTTGTAAGGAAATAATCATTGTGTTAGTGGGAGTATGATTATTGTTTTAAGTATTGCAAGTTAGCAATATTAATTATAGAAAAACAAAGATTCAGTTTGCAAAGTTGCATGGGTTGAAAAGTTGTTTTGCTATAATTAAAGGAGAGAATATTCTACTTCGTTCCAAAATCTAAAGCTTAGATTGAGAAATTTTAATAAGTATAGTCAAAGGATACATAGTGTGTTCTTAAATTTAGATTATGATTACGACATCCCTCTTCATAGTTCGAATTGTGAGAACGTGACACATAACATATTATGGCAGAAGATTGATAAAGTATCATATGTAAGACATTATGTATCGTGTCCCATACGCTTCGGGTATAGGATCGATTGCAAATGCTATAATATTTGACCATTCTAAAATTTTCCAAATGTCTAGCGCATTAAGAGAGGAACATGACTAGAATCGGTTTTGACTAAAATAATTAAACAACTATCAAAGGACGATCCAAAGTTCGCTGAGGATTGGTCGCTTGTGAGTAGTTGGAAGTATGGTATTGGATGGACCATATCGACATTATTATGAATAGATAAGATTCTATTAAGAATGAGTTGTCATATGGCAAATATGGAAATGTTTCCATATTGGGAGTTGGATATTGAGAGTCTATGTCTGGATTAGAAACTTTTATGCAAGAAGGATGTTCAAAGGAATGTACTTTGAATGTGAGACTTCGCGTCTATGGAATTGTCTTGTAACAATTTTTGATAGAGTACTTTGTAAGTTCATTGGCCAAGTCTTGGTGACTTTTGTGCTATGATTTTACGAAAGGACCGTTGCATAAAATGTTAGAATCTAGCATATTCTTTCTAATAGTGGCAAGAGCCTTGTGTTCTTAGAATAATGATAAGGATTGGGAGTTGTGAAATGAGCATCATTGGAAAAGTTTTTCAATTGATCTATTTCACAAAGTAAGGACCATAGGAAACATAGTGCGCATGGTCGGTGCATGGGACAACTATTGTTGTAATTTGAGTAATAAGTTGATTTTATGAAACAGTAAACAATGAATAATGAGTAATCAATATGGTGTTTAAATAAAAGTGTTTTCTTTACACTCAAAAGTTTTGGGGGCCATATAGGATTAAATATTATCATTGTTTTTCACTTTGCATGTTTTGACTTCCAGAATAAATGGGTTATTCGAACCTCCACAATCAGTCATACTTTGGAAGTAGGTACGAAGGAAGACTATCATGAAGAGTCTGTAGGTTGTCTGAAGAGTTTAGACATAGCACAAGTTTGTTGCAGAGTTCATGAGTGCTTTGATAAGATTAGAGTATTAGATTAAACCCACGCTCACGTGAATCACTTCATGGATTATATCGCGAGTGATTGTGAGTCAATAATATTGTATATTCTTGGAACCGAGATGTGTGAGTTGTTATTTGTTGGTTGGCTACACATTGATAATAAGTAAACGCACCAGTAACTTGGTGTTATAAAACTTATTGTTGTGTGTGATTTGATCAGTAAATGCAAGCGAGCATTTGAGTCGAAGTTTATCCATTCCTTTTACCTAAAGTGGGATAAAAGTGATATCTATGGGCCCCTCGATCATTTAGTGATGACACCCTACGCGCTTGGCCAAGCCGGGACTAAGTTGATGTGTTCAACTGTAGTATGTTGTTAGTCGTCATAAATCGGAAGTCGGGAAACAGTATAGAGAGAATGATTAAAATTCATGTCTTGTGTCTATATGATGTCTTGAGAATGGCGGAATATATAATCCCTTATCTAAAGGACACATGTATCTGATAAGATCAGAGTTGACAACGGCTTTTGACAGCTACGATTGCTGGTCAAGTTCTGAAGTTATAAAGAATAGTTATTAGACTTATCCAAGTGGGAGACTGTTAGATTAGTGTCTAAGTGCATAATTATTTTGGTATGTACTTGACCCGATTATGAGCGTGGTCCTTTTGGGTTGCCTTCAGCATAGCAATATGTAGGATGAATTAAGGAGAAAAAGGATTAATTATGATTTATTAATATATTATGAGAATAATATATTAAATGAGAAATCATAATGTTTAATTAATATTAGTCAAGAATTAATTAAGAATTAGTTTTGTGGCTAAAAGAGATTAATTAAACTTAGGGGACTGGATTTGTAATTATAAGATAATTGCAATTGGGCTATGGATCACCTTGGAATAATAGGTTGGACGAATTCTATGGGGAAGCCCATTAGAAATCGTCCAAGGCATGTTCCAGAAGGGGTCCATGGGCTGCTTAGGGCTTAAGCAGTCAAATTAGGGTTTCCTTGTTTGATAACCCTAATAGCCAAAGTATATAAGGAACCCTTGGGCACTAAAAACATGGCGAACACGAGGATTAGGGTTTCCAGCCGTTTTTGGTGCCTCCTCTCTCCTCCCTCTTCATCCAAGTTGCTTAGTGGTGTTTGTGACTCCATTAGAGGTGCAACACTTGAGGCACTAACCTTTCTGAAGCCAAGGATTGATTGTTATTGCTATATAACAATCAAAGGTAAGATCTAAACCCTAATTTCAGTTATAGTTTATTAGATCTAGAATCAATTGCTTGTTCATTAGACAAACTAGATCCAAAAGATATTAGTGTTTGCATGTACACCATATGAATGATGTAGTGCTCAAAACCCGTCAACTACTTTCCCAAACTTCCAATCTATACTCTCACAGCCTATTAATCACATAAAGTTGTGTACATTACGTCCATGCACGACATCTAGAGCAAGAAATGCTTACAATATATAATAAATGGGCTTCACTCTTCCAATGATTCATTTAAGCTGGATAAAGCATAAGTTCTAAGGTGTTAAGGACCTCCTTGGGTCCAGATCTGTGGTTACACTCTTTCATGACACCAAATTCTCAAAACCCCAAAAGAGGAGAAGGAAAAGAACCCTAATCTACCCAAAATGAGAGATCTATAACAATAACAGATGGGAAGTCGAGATTAATACCTCCAACTGAAGCTTTGAGTGTGAAAACCAGCAGATCCAACACCCTCTCTGATCCTCAAGCTGGAAACCCTCTTCTTCCTTGAAAAACACCCACCAAGAAGCTCAAAATGGTTCTCTCTCTTGCCCAAAGCACTCAGGACTCGTTTAGGGTTCTCTCTTCTGAAGGGTAGCCGCAATGGGAGGCCTTAAGGGCCTTTAAATAGGTCACAAACCCGGAGAATTAGGGTTTTCCTCAATAGCGTTGACTCGGCGAGTCAGATACCTAACTCGTCGAGTCAATTCATTTAACACGTCACCAAGTCGCGACCCTACTCGACAAGTTGAGGCACCAACTCGTCGAGTCCCTTCAAAATCTTTAAATTAAATATTAAAAATAATATACCTGAAAAACTGGATGCTATAATTCTCCCCCACTAGAATCAGATTTCGCCTCCGAAGTCCTGCTCCGCAAATAGCTTGGGGTACTGCTCCCGCATCTCTGACTCCAGCTCCCAAGTCAAATCGGACCCCTTCCGATGTAGCCACTGGACATGAACCAGGGGCACTTTATTGTTCCTAAAAACCTTCACCTTCCGATCCATGATCGCGATCGGCCTCTCGATGTAATTCAGGCTCGTATCCACCTGAATGTCCTCTAGTGGTACCACTACCGTCTCATCGGACACACACTTCCTCAACTGAGATACATGGAAGGTGTTATGGATCTGACTCAACTCCACAGGTAGCTCCAAGCGGTATGCTACCTTACCCACTCTAGCGGTCACCCTAAAAGGACCGATGTATCGGGGCCCCAACTTGTCCCTCTTCCTGAACCGTATTACCCTTTTCCATGGGGATACCTTCAGGAGAACGAGATCTCCAACCTGAAACTCAAGTTTGGATCATCGCCTGTCCACATAACTCTTATGGAGACTTTGAGTCGTCAACAATCTCTGTCTGACCTGCTGAATTTTCTCAGTCGTCTTGAGCACTATCTCAGTGTCACCCATCACTCGCTGCCCTAACTCTCCCCAACAGATGGGGGTTTGACACCTCCTCCCATAAAGAAGCTCAAACAGAGGCATGTTGATACTGGAATGGTGGCTGTTGTTGTAAGAAAACTCCGCCAAGATTAGGTATGTGTCCCAACTTCCACCGAAGTCCATAACACATGCTCGAAGCATGTCCTCGAGCGTCCGAATCGTCCGCTCACTATGTCCATCTGTCTATGGGTGGTAGGTTGTGCTGAAATGCAATCACGTTCCCAATTCCTCATGAAACTTCCTCCAGAACCTGGAAGTGAAACACACCTCCCGATCGGACACTATAGATGTCAGCACCCCATGCCGAGCTACCACCTCTCTCACATATATCTCTGCCAGCCTCTCAGTAGAAGAGTTCTCACTAATAGCAATAAAGTGAGCGCTCTTCGTCAACCGGTCCACAATCACCCAAATCGCGTTGACACCCCGCGTGGTCCTCGACAACTTGGTGATAAAATCCATAGGAATTTGTTCCCATTTCCACTGGGGAACCTCCAGTGGCTGCAACTTGCCATGAGGACGCTGGTGCTCGGCCTTAACCCGGCGACAGGTCAAGCACCTCTCGAATACCTACGCAAACATCTCTCTTCATGCAGGGCCACCAATAATCCTTCTTCAGATCCAAATACATCTTAATGGCCCCGGGGTGGATAGAGAATCTCGATCTATACGCCTCCTCCATCAGCATACGTCGCTCTCCGCTCGTATAGGGCACCCAAATCCTTCCTTGGAAGGTCAAAAGTCCTCTGCTGTCTGTCACAAACTCGGACACCTGCCCAATCACCCGCTCCCTCTTGCGGTTCTCCGGTCTCACGGCCTCCACCTGGGCCTATCGAATGATGTCTAAGACTAGAGTCATCACTTTCATCCTCATACACACGTCTCGGATCGGGGTACTATCTGCTCTAGGGCTCAGGGCGTCGACTACCAAATTAGCCTTGCTCGGATGATACAAGATCTCGCATTCGTAATCTTTCACCACATCCAACCACCTCCTCTGTCTCATGTTAAGGTTGGGCTGATCTATAAGATACTTCAAACTCTTATGGTCTGTGTATATGGTACACCGAACCCCATACAAATAGTGACGCCAGATCTTGAGTGGGATATCTCGTCTCATGAGGCTTCAATTGCCTCGATGCGTAAGCAGGGGCGGACGCAGGATTTTACAGTAGGGGTTGCACGGAAAAGTTAGGGGTTGCACGATAGTAGAAAAAATAAAAATTTCAAAAAATTTCAAAAAAATTTCCACTGCGGCTGGAAAAGTTAGGGGTTGTCGGTGCCACCGTGGACCACCCCTAGGTCCGCCCATGATGCGTACGATAACACATGCCCTCTCTGCATCAGTACCACACCCAAGCCCGTAATAGATATATCGCAAAAAACCACAAAATCCTCCACTCCCTCCAGAAGGGACAACACGGGAGCCTCGCACAATCTCTGGCGAAGGGTCTCAAATGAGATCTGCTGCTCGGGACCCCAAGTAAACGCAACGCCCTTCCAGGTCAAACTGGTGAGGGGGACGACTATCTTGGAGAAATCTCTAATAAATCTCCGATAGTATCCAGCTAGTCCCAGAAAATTGCTGATCTTGGTGGAGGATCTTGGCACTTCCCATCTCATAACTGCCTCAATCTTGGCTGGATGGACCAAAATACCATTCTAGTTAACGAGGTGTCCCAGGAACTGGACCTCTCGTAACCAGAAATCACATTTGGAGAATTTGGCATAAATCCTCTCGGATCTCAATAGTCCAAGGACCTCTCTCAAATGCTCCTCATGCTGCTCTCTAGACCTCGAATACACCAAAATATCGTCGATGAACACAATCACCGAACAATCCAACATGGGCCAACACACCCGGTTCATGAGGTCCATGAACGATGCTGGTGCGTTAGTGAGCCTGAAAGGCATCACCACAAACTCATATTGCCCATAACGTGTCCTGAAGGCCGTCTTCTGAATATCCTCCTCGCAGACTCTCATCTGATGATACCCAGACCTCAGATCGATCTTGGAAAACTAAGACAACCCCTGCAACTGATCAAACAAATCGTCGATCCTCGGAAGTGGGTAACGGTTCTTGACCATCAACTTGTTCAACTCCCGATAATCAATGCACATCCGGTGTGAACCATCCTTTTTCTTGACAAAAAGATCGGGGCTCCCCATGGTGAGCTACTCGGCCTAATAAACCCCTTCCCGAGCAGCTCCTGCAGCTGCGAGGATAACTCCTGCATCTCCGGAGGTGCAAGGCGATAAGGTGCCTTGGCAATAGGCGCCACTCGTGGCACCAAATTGATCCGAAACTCTACCTGCCTCTCGGGAGGCACTCCCGACAACTCCTCGGGAAAAAATATGGAAACTCTCACACTATCGGAACCTCGGAGATAGAACTCGATCTCTCTGCAGTAGCCTGCGTATCCATTACATACGCCAAAAATCCCATACATCCCTGATGTAGACTTTGTCTTGCTCTGGAGGCCGAACAAAATGTCGACCCAGATCGGGTACCCTCGTCATATACTGTAAGAACTCCCCCACTAGGGTCTCGTATGGTCACCAAATGACGCTCACAGTTGATCATAGCTCCAAATTGACTCAACCAGTCCATGCTCACGATGACACAGACATCCCTCATCACGATTGGTACCGGATCTATCGGGAACTCCACTCCGAATATCTCAAGAACACATCCATGAATCACATCAGTCGCAAATACTGCATTCTCATTGGCTATGGAGACTCTCATAGGTCGACTCAACGCCTCTTGTCGGATGCTGATGTGACGACTAAATGCTAAAGATACAAATGATCGACTCGCACCCGAGTCAAATAACTTTAAGGCAGGCACAAAACTCACAAGAAAAGTACCTATACACAATCACAATATAAGCAAAAAAAATATCTCAAAAGGGTATAATAAGAACACATACCATCCATAACATCAGGTGCTACACAGACCTCCTCCGCTGTCAGCTGAAAGGCTTTCCCACGAACCCTCGGTGTCTCGACCTTTGCTGGCCGAATCTTAGTAGTACGCGCAGAATTAGGTGAAGATCCCTAGGCCGATCCCTGCACGAGCTAAGGGCACTCGGCCTTCTGGTGCCGGTCTGGTTGCAATGAAATCAAACCGAGAATTCCTTGGGGCAATCCTTCGCCATGTGCCCCTCCTTGCTGCATTTGTAGCAAATCCCAGAACGTCAAGAACCCTCATGACTCTTTCCGAACTTGCCACAAGTGCAGCCCTACTGGCCCCCAACTCGGGAATTAGCGGGCTTGGCCCGCTTCTTTGCTGACTGCGACTAAACTGGTCTCCGGTCCCTCCCCCAAGACTCTTCCACCTCCAGACTGGTTTGCAACTCGAGCTTAATCTCCCTCCTCCTGGAATTGGCCTGAAGCTCGGCCAATGTCCTATACGATGAGTTCGCCACGAACTCTCGTATGTCCCTCCTCAGTATGCTCAGATATCGGCTCACACGTGCCTGCTCAGTGGACACATGTTCAGGGCAAAACATCTCCCTATCATGGAACATCCTCGAAATCTCAGTCACTGATTTTGTCTTCTGCTTGAGAGACAGAAACTCCCGTGCCAAACGTTCCCTCTCCACCGAGGGAACATACTCATCTCGGAAAATCTGAACAAACCTTTCCCATGATCTGCAGGGGTAAAACCAGTTGTCACAAATTTCCACCAGTCCTTCGCTCTCAAGCAAAGCTGGTTCAGCGCAAACCGAACTCTCAAGTGGTCGGAGTATGAACACGTGTAAAAACACCCCTCTATATCAGAGATCCACCTCATCGCAACAATCGGGTCCTGTGTCCCATTAAAATTTGGTGGCTTCTTGTTGCTAAACTCCCGGAACAACAATGCGTCACCTCCCTGAGGCCTAGCGACGGCGAAGGCTGCAGTGGCCACGGTAGCAGCAGGCTCGGTGATAGTAGCGTATCACTCATCGAACGTCTGAATCAAGGTGGTCTTGATAGACCCAAACATCTCTGGAATCTCTGCTCGGATAGCTGCAGCCACCTCCTCGTGGATCATCCGTTGTATCTCCTCATCACTACTCCCACTGCCTCCAGGGTTGTGGCGTGTCCCCACCATGATGTCTCTGAAACATAACACAAACTCATCAGAGACTCGCTCGGGCATACTCACACTCGAGCACCCGCCCCTACTTGTTCCTTAGCATCCTAAGGATTCTTACTTGGACTGCTCACTGATCCGGTGTTTCCAGTAGTACGGGCCCAATACTACCTTCCACACCGCATCAGTGTTCACCCCAAGTCCTCCTCCTCGGATCCCAATAGCAAGTACTCTATACCTCACAAGCTACTCTCACAGTAGTCCTCTCATTGGCTCGCTCCTGCTAAGTACTCATACTCAAAAGAAATCACTGATAGCTGAAAACCCTAGGCTAAGGCATCACAAATCAGGCCACCCTAGTCCTAATATATGAATTACCTAGCCTATTCTCTAGCATGCATATATCTCCTAAAATATCTCATAACACAAAATGAGGGTATTTTGGGAAATCACTGCCCGACTATGGCTGATTGTACACACTGCTCTGGCTCATATTCTCTTAAACTCTTTCTTGTTTTTAAGAAATGTCTCGTTTGAAAATCCTTCTCAAATCCTCGGTTTGAGTCCAAACACACCCGAGGGTGCATCCGAATCCCTCAAACCAAGGCTCTAATACCAACTTGCAACAACGTAAATTTCCAAACAAAATTTTCATTTTTAAACACAATTAAAACTCATTTCATAATTCTCCAAATCACATATGTCTCAAATGTCAACAAGTGAAAACACAATCCCAGAATCATAAAAACAATCTCCCGCCAGTGTGTGCAATCATGTCGGTGCCTTGTCGCGATCCTCGGAGCTACCAAAAACACATAACATGGTAAGCATAAAGCTTAGTGAGTTCCCCAAAATACCACACACAACACAACAACCACTTGAGGCTATACTCAATAAGACCCTCCGGTCAATGTGTCTAAGTGGGACCCTCCGGCCCCACAACTCTGATGGACCCTTTGGTCCCTCAACCCAACATCTCAATATAATACATAGTAAGCATATCACAAAACAAATAGCAAGATATCTCAATACACAGAACATACACATAAGACCCTCTGGTCACACATAAGTTACCACTCAAGGTAAGTATAGTGAGAAGACTCACCTCGTAAGATAACTAGTAAAAATCTCGTGCCCGAAATCCCGATCTAGCCTCCGCCTATCACAAGATAATATTTCTAATTAATATTCTACTCTTATATCTAAAAAGTGGGTAAAAGACCATTCTAGCCCTCCGTGACCTCTTTCACTCATTTTGACCAAACCCTAAGGTCAACAGAAGTCAAATCTAGTCAACAGTCCAACTTTGACCAGACTCGCCGAGTGCACTCGGGAGACTCGCCGAGTCCAGTCGATTCTTGGTAACCTCAGAAAGCTCCAACTCGATGAGCTAACCCTTAACTCGTCGGGTCACCACATGACTTAGTTCATCGGGACAAACCCTGGGCTACTCGCCGAGTCAGCTGCTCGACTCGGCGAGTCTATTCAGACAATTTTAGTGCAATCTACTTTCCCAAACTTCAGATTTATACTCTCATAGCCTATTAATCACGTAGAGTTGTGGACTTTATGTCCATACACTACATCTAGAGCGAGAAATGACAATAATATATAATAAATGGGCTTCACTCTTCCAATGATTCATTTAAGCTGGATAAAGCATGAGTTCTAAGGTGTTAAGTACCTACTTGGGTCCAGATCTGGGGTTTACACTCTTTCATGACACCAAATTCTCAAAATCCCAAAAGAGGAGAAGGAAAAGAACCCTAATTTACCCAAACTGAGAGATCTATAACAATAACAGGTGGGAAGTCAAGATGAATACCTCCAACTAAAGCTCTGAGTGTGAAAACCAGCAGATCCAACACCCTCTCTGATCCTCAAGCTTGAAACCCTCTTCTTTCTTGCAAAACACCCACCAAGAAGCTCAAAATTGTTCTCTCTCTCTCTTGCCCAAAGCACTCAGGACTCGTTTAGGGTTCTCTCTTCTGAAGGGTAGCCGCAATGGGAGGCCTTAAGGGCATTTAAATAGGTCACAAACCCAGACAATTAGGGTTTTCCTCAACAGCGCTGACTCGGTGAGTCAGATACCTGACTCGTCGAGTCCATACATTTAACATGTCACCAAGTCGCGACCCTACTCGACGAGTTGAGGCACCAACTTGTCGAGTCCTTCCAAAACCTTTAAATTAAATATTAAATGTAATATACCTGGAAAACCGGATGTTACAGTTCATCTCCATCTCATCCTTATTTTCCAGTGACCATGACCTCACACATGTTTTCCCTTCCAAAATCATGTTGCAGTTGTAATAACTGGTCGCTTCTTCCCACGACGCATCTCCTCCGGCGACCCAACCTCCCAGTGACAGTGTAGCAGTCCTAACATGGACTTGGCGCCGACCATGAGCACATCCATTGACTGCAGACTACCTTAATCACCACCGGAACTCAACCCATTTTGAATGTTCCTAACAACACTCTGTTTTTTAACACATAAACTGATGCCAGGAATCGGGATTGATTAGATATACCATTGTCACTAGGAGCTCAAACTCGGACCTAGAAAGTTGTGGCTGCATCTCCATTGAACCACCTAATACTTGACCCACCCGAGGATGCAGGAAACGATAACATCGAATCCTCCATTAATACATCCATACATTGGAAACATCCATGGCGTTTCTCTCTTTATTTCTTTATCTCTCTATCTTTAGTCGCATACAAGACACACTCCCATCATCCTTTATAGACTGTCGGATGCAGGAGAATCAATAAAATAGGATGAGGAGCTCCATTCTTACGCAACATCGTCAACAGGGGGGGGGGGGGGACCAGATGACGATTATCACAATCTGGCAGTTATAGCCCCTATATTTTGATCAATTGGAAATTATCGCCCCACAACCTTAGGTTTAACGCAAATTAAGTTTCTAAAATGAACCTTTAGGCCCTTCTAATCCATTCTTCCTTCATCAAGGTCATTGTAAAATTATTATTATTATTATTATTATTATTATTTAATCATTTACTTAATTATTTAATTATTTGACTAAAAGATGGCTACAATCTTACCAATACATTTATAAATTAAAAGCCCTAATGATTCTCTAATTATATAAATATATTTATTCTAAAATTTATATCCTTCATAGAAATAAATAACAAAAACTAGATGTTACAATTCTCCCCCACTTAAATGAGATTTCGTCCTCGAAATTCTTCTTGGATAGAATTGTACAAGAAAATATTTAGTAATCTTCCCACCACTCAATAAATCGATACAAGGTTCTCAACCATAATAATCACCTTAAACTACCACAAATACCTTTCTTACTACCTACGGTCCGATCAACACCCATGAACCCACTCAAAGCGGGAACAACTCTCAACACTCCAACCACAAACCAAGCCCGATGATATACTTTACCAAGACCAGGAATCCATCAGTCTAGATTTAGAAACCACATATAATGCCTGACGATCATCAATTCGTCGGATCCACCCATTTCCTTTGAGTATGATCACTACCAAACACGCGGAAAAAGAACTCAACCACATCAATCGCAATTTTCCACCAATTCCAAGTCCATAATATGCACCAAAAGCATTTAATGAACCCTTGATTCCCTGATAAGCCATTCCCAACCACTGCTCCAACGAGCAAAGATGAGAAATCCATGAATAATCACATTTGCCTCTAATCCTTATCAACGCAGGTATACCCCCCACGATCTGTAAAATCACTCAAGACATTCCCAAAGAATTTTTATGATTCAAGACTGTTGGATTAGTGTCTAAGTCCATAACTATTTTGGTATGTACTTGACCCGATTGTGCATGATCCTTTTGGGTTGCCTTCACACTGGTGACTATACAGGATGATTGTTGAGGAGAGAGGCTGGTTTATTGTTAAGAATAATAAATTGGTGTAAATATGATTTGTTAATATATTATATGAATAATATATTAATTTGGAATCATATTATTAATTAGTATTTAATCATAAATTAATTTAGAATTAATTTTGGGATTAAAGGAACTGACTGAAAGTGCAGGGGCTATTTTGTAATTATTAAATAGTTGAGGCTTTGGGCCGTTGGATCACCTTTAATAAGAGAAGGATCTAGGAGTTTTCGTCCAAGGGCTTAAGGAAAGGAGTCCATGGACTTGCTTAGGCCCTAAGCTAAGGGATTAGGGTTTACACCTTGAAACCCTAGTTAGCCTTAAGTATAAATAGCACCCTAAGGCACTAAGATTTCGTCCAAGCCTTGGGAAACCCTAAAAGGGACGAAATCTAGGGCAAGATACCCTTCTCTCCTCTCTCCCATATTCATCCTTTCACCTAGTGTGTTTGTGAGCCTTTAGAGGTACTACACTTGTGGTACTTGCTTTCAAGAGCTAAGGAAATTCAAGGAACTAGTTGTTATTGCTATATAACAACAAAAGGTATGTATTCTATTTTATATATGAATTTTGAAAATAATAGTAGCATGCCAGGTTTCTTTTTGTGTTCATAAAGTTGTATAACTAATAGTGAAAACATAGATCCAACTCTAGGGTTGCATGTACACATAGGATTGTTTGTATTAAACCCATCAGTGGTATCAGAGCCATTGCTTTTTGTTTTCAATTAGCTTTATTCAAATGTATGAACTTGACAACAAAAGGGTTTATAGCTAATAAACCTGGAGGCTTGATTTTCGAAATTAGGGTTTCTAAACCCTAGATTTCGAAATTTTTGGTACGATTTCCTAAACATTTTTCTTTGGCCCCAAGATTTCGATTTTAGGGTTGTCTAACCCTAGAATTTCGAAATTTCCTCTTACCCCATGATTAGATCCTAAATTTTAGGGATTTGGATATTGTCATATCTTGTAATTATCCTTTAAATGTTTAAATTTGGTAATTAAAGATTTTGAATATCTCATCCCATAATTTCGAAATCTAGGGGATTTAAGAGATTAGATTAAATTAATTGTTTAATTTAAAAGATATCCTTACCAAAATAAAAGATAATTGTCAAATTAATTAGATAATCATTTCCATATGTGATAAACTTGATTTATTTGAATTATTTGATAGATTATCTTGCAAGAAATTGAATTAGGTCATATTTAGATAATTATTAATTAATTGGTTAATTATTATTATTTGTAATTTGATCTAGAATGTTCTTGCTTATGTTTTGAAAAATTTCAAAACTTGCCCTCAAGTTTTGGAATTTAAATTGTTTGATTAAAAGGTTTAATTTTGAAAAAGTCTAAATTCTAAAACCCTAATTTTGAAAAGTTCAAATTACACCCTTATGGTTTTATTAAATTAATTAAGTGTATAATTGAAAGAGAGTTAATAAATCCATAATGATATGGTTTATATTTAATTAAATTAAAAGTGTAATTTATAAAATCAAACCACATAGTATTTTAAAAGTGTAAAATACACCCTTATACTATGTATAACATTAAAAGTCTAATATTATATATTTATAACTTAAATGCTAGTTTTACCGTTAGTAGGCCTAATTTATGAAGCCGATCTATAAGGGGGGTATAAGGTTATGGCCTATAAAATGGTCGTTTAATGGGTGTCCACTCTCATACACCGCTTCCTTGATTGGTGGAGGGTCGTTAGCCGAACGGGTAGGACAGGGAAAACCCTTTCCATTAAAAGTATAATGAAGTATAAATTAACTAAATGTTTTTACAAAATTCTCAATCTTAGTTACTTTAGGAAAAAGTGAATTGATGCAATTCCATGAAATTACACTTTGTGCCCTTGCGAAGACGCTAGTGGAGCGCGTGTGGTTAACCAGCACACTAAATGGTTCTAAGCAAAGGTAGCAAAGGGTGACTCAATGTTTGTCATAGTTCGGTGGAGCGTGTGTGGTTAACCGACACATCAAATAGGTGACTGGAACATTGGGGGCACCATGTAAGTTTGCATGGTTATTCACACCCTGTTTTGTGATCCTCGGCATCCCAGTCACAAATCGAGGGCCATATCGAGATTTAAACATGCCATTGAAATGTTCAATGAATCTCAAAAGATCTAGGAATTTTCAATAGATTTAAAACTTATATTTCTTTTTTGTTTTTCATGGTGGAAATTGGTAAATTGTCATTTACCTACCTTCAAATATTCTGCAACTAGATTAGGGCATCCCTCTTCTAGGTTGTAGAGTATTGTGTTGGATCCTAGCCTCAATGTTTCATTTGGGTGTCACATCAAGGATTCTAATCAATTTAACTTGAATTGTCTCCCGTTTTGTAGATTTCTAGTTATGACAATCATGGTCTTCCCAAATTCCATGGAACAAGCTTTCCAAATGAAGATGATGATCCACGATTCGATCGAGGAACAAGAGATCATGCTTCACTTCCTTTACCTCCTCCAATTATTCTCCTTAACCCACAAGTTCGAAGGCTTGAAAAGTTCAAGCTCACTCAAGCCCTTTTGGCAAGTAAACATGGGAAACCTACGTGTGTACACGTCTTAGAGATGAAGTCACACATTGATAGGTTAAGGATGTTGGGTGTCGAGATTTCAAGCGAGTTGGCTGTTGATTGAGTTCTTCAGTCACTTCCTGAATCATATAGTGAGTTCGTTAGAGAGTACTATATGATGCATCACGACGTGACCCTCATTGATCTCACCTATTTGCTTATAGCTATTGAATCAGCAATGATTTGGCATGCTGGTCAAGCAAATTTGTCTGGTGAGTCAAACTCCCAAACTGCAATGGGCACCGGCATCATCGGAAGTCTAGAAAGAACTAAGTCTATGATTGTCCGATGTGCTGTGCAAAAGGAGTCCATTTGCTTTTATATCCAAGAGAATGGGCATTGGAGACGAAGCTGCCCTAACTACCTGAGAAATCTAAATGATGGGAGAGTCAAGATGCATGGTTCTACTTCAGGTAAAATCCATTAACTAACTCTTTTAAGTTCCTGTTCTAGATTCTTAATATATGATGTAATAAGATTACATTTTGATGTTTTGTAGGATCGAAGAAAAAGGAAGCTTAAGGGAAGAAGTGAGCTGAATCTAATCGTGAAGAAATGGATTTCGATTGCATTGTTTGAAGATTAGATTCTTAAGCTACTACTTGGAGTTAGAATAGATTGCTTAGGAATATGTAACAACATAGTTTTTCAGTTGAATTGCACTATAAGGACAAATTTTTCCGCAATAAAATAAAATTTGATTTTATGTTATTTATTTATCCTTGCAATGGCGTGTATGAAAAATTGATGTTTGTAAGTTTCTATTATTATCAATAATGGATTTGATTCTTAATTATGTTATTTGTGGAAAGGTCAAGAATTTACCAAATAGGGAAAGTTTCTCATCGCCTAAGTTTCAATTGGACAGAAACTTGGAATCATGCAACTTGGTTGCATGATGAATGAGAAATTTTATATTTGGAAATTAGACTAATTCGTTGACAAAGTGTCAAGTGAAGGACTAGGAGATCGAGTACACAAGGTTGTGTGTTGATCAAGTCCACCACAAGAGTGACAAAGATATTCGTCATGATTTAATAAGGTTAAGGAAATATGATTGTACTTATGAGATTAAGTGTAATTCTGAGTTGATTGAAAGAGTTTCAATAAATAGCAGAACGAATAAGAAGAATCAAGTAGGCAGAAAGATAAAAGTTTCTCTATTCTATGAAGAAGGGAGAGTACCTTTTATTATGTTTTATGATAGGTCTTAATGATTAAGAACCATATCTCAATTAATCCTCTAAATGAATCTTAGTACAATTGTATGTCCGAGAAGAGGAATCAAGAATTGAAGAAATGGTTAAATCAAGAAGTCAATCATACTTCATTCCAAAACAAGTCTTAGAGTTAAGATTGTGACATTGAGTAACAAATGTTAAGAAGGTTTATAACATTCATCAAATGTGGAAAGTTGTGATGTCTTGGATAAGACAAAGTCCAACTAGGACCAATTTTGTGAAGTCTTTTGTCTTGATAAAAGCTACACTAACTCTTGAATATTTGTTTGTCGAGAAATGTTTATTGACAAGAGAATCTTATATGTCAAGGAGTCAGTGGGGGTCTTAATGGTCTTGTAAAGTTCAAGAACTAATCAAGAATAAACCTTATCGATCATCACTAGCACACAACTTGAGATTTACAACCTATCGTGTTGACATTATTTTGTTTCTGTGCCATTCCAATTGAGTTAATTATGCATGTGAGTTCTATGAGTTCTCAATTGAACGCGTAAAAGGCAAGCACATTGATCAATGAAAAGTACATTGATAGGAAAGGGTGAACTGCTTAACTACTTGGAAGACATGGTGGGCACTCGTGTTACCATAAGGCAAGAAATCAAGATTGAGAAAGTTTGTTCCATATGAGTTTGGATTTGTCGCAAACTTTGGTTTTGACAAATTTGAATGGATAGGAACACATACACCATTAAAATCTAAGTGTCATAAGATTCCCTCCTTCATGAAAATGACTGTGAGGAAATGCTTTCACTAAGAGAGATTTTAAGAAGATAGTGATTGTGAAAAATTGTATTCTCGAATTCCATTATGGTTACGGTATCCCTTTCCATGTTTCGAATTGTGAGGTTTGGCAATTAGTCTAAATTGTTTAGACACACTCTAAGGCAAAGGTGTATAAGTTTGAGAAGCTTAGATAAAGGATTATCAAAACATTAGGTATTAGAAATATGAACTTAAGAAATTCAATAGGTATTGTTTTCTGGAAGTTAAGTTGTTTTCTGAATACATGTCAAAGCTAGTGGGAGCATAAGTGTTATGCTTATATGATAATAATCATCATGATAGTGGGAGCATAAGTGTTATGCTTGTATGATTATTATGGCAAGTATTGCAAGTTAGCAATATTAATTATAGAAAACTAGAGTTATACCTTGCAAAGTCGTAAGGGTTAAAAAATTGTTTTGCTATAATTAAGGGAGAGAATATTGTACTTCGTTTCAAAATCTAAAGCTTAGATTGAGAAATTTTAATAAATTTAGTCAAAGGATACATAGTGTGTTCTTAAATTTCGATTATGATTACGGTATCCCTCTTCATAGTTCGAATTGTAAGAACGTGACACATAAAATTTTATGGCAGAAGATTGATAAAGTATCAGATCTTTATGTAAGACATTATGCATCGTGTCCCATACGCTTCGGGTATAGGATCGATTGCAAATACTATAATATTTGACCATTCTAAAATTTTCCAAATATCTAGCGCATTAAGAGGAAAAAAGGACAAGAATCGGTTTTGACTGAAATGATTAAACAACTATCAAAGGACGATCCAAAGTTCGCTGAAGATTGGTTGCTTGTGAGTAGTTGGAAGTATGGTATTGGATGGACCATATCGACATTATTATGAATAGATAAGATTCTATTAAGAATGAGTTGTCATATGGAAAATATGGAAATGTTTCCATATTGGGAGTTGGATATTGAGAGTCTATGTCTAGATTAGAAACTTTTATGCAAGAAGGATGTTCAAAGGAATGTACTTTGAGTGAAAGACATCATATCTATAGAATTGTTTCTGATAGAGATTGGACAAGTCTTGATGATTTTGAGCTATGACTTTACGAAAGGATCATTGCATAAAATGTTAGAATCTAGCATATTCTATAAGTGACAAGAATTTGATATTCTTATACTTATGATAAGAATTGGGAGTTGTGAAATGAGTATGATTGGAAATGTGTTCATTTGATCTATTTCATAAAGTAAGGACCATAAGTAAACATTGTGTGCATGATAAGAGCATGGGATAATTGTAGTAATAATTCAAGTAATAAGTTAATTAACCGAAACAACATATAATGAGTAATCGATATGGTGATAAATAAAAGGTGTTTTATTTATACTCAAAGGTTTGGGGCCATATTGGATTAATATTATTCTTGTGTTTCACTTTGCATGTTTTGACTTCCTGAATAATTAAATTATTTCAGAATAATCAAATTATTCGAACGGTCCACAGTCGTTCATACGTTGGAAGTAGGTATGAATGAAGACTGTCATGAATTGGTGTGTGGATTGTCTAAAATGTATTAGACATAAGCAAATGTTTGCTACAACGTTCATGAGTGCTTATGAATATGATTTGAGCATTGGATTAAACCCACGCTCACTTGGATCACTTCATGGATTTTATCACGGTGATTTTGTATTAATTTATAATTATATTACCGCATAAATATATATTTATATCAAATACACCTAGTTTTTAGAAGTGTTATATCAACAACTAATAACAGAAAGTTAATAAAAAACACAATACTTGTATGTCCGAATAGAAAAGGTATAAACAGAGCAAAAAAACGTGTCTCAAACGAAAAAAACACGCACCATAACACGCCATGGCACGGCATATCACGCCTTGCCACGCGCCACGCCTACAGCAACGTTATGAAGCTTTTCGTAACGGTGACGCCGCGCCTCACGCCATGGCGCGCCTTGGCGCGCCTTTTAGAACACTGGTTTAAACACACATATTGAGTTAATATAGACTCGGGGTTGATACGGATCTAGAGTTGATGCGTAATCGATGTTGCTACGTGTAGTTATCTATGATGAATGTGATATTTTGGGGAACTCACTAAGCTTCGTGCTTACAGTTGTAGGTTAAATGTTTCTCAAGTACTTATCGCTTTTTGGGAAGGAGAAGGCAGGACTGTACACACACATGAACATATTTATGATTCAAAATTCCACGCTACTTTTCTTTATAACTTTGATTTTGAATCTATGTTGAGAAACATATATTTTGATGACATTGTCCTTTATGAAAATGGCTTTTAGTTACTTTAAGAATTTAAAAAAAAAAATCACTATGGTTTTTGGGACGTTAGAAGTTATACTAAATGTATCGAGAATGACGGCCAAGTCTATGATTCCATTGGAGCTTCCTCGGGTAAAACCTGATCATAAAAAAATCTAAATAAAACCAATTTTTCTATGAACCATTCTTTGGCTTCGAAACGAAAAGGTGATTTAGATTTTGGTTCGTTAGGAGCTTTAAACCATGCTTTATTACAATAGTTGAGATGGCAGTATGCCAATGAAGGTACCTCGTTATGGGTTAAATTTGTTGATGCCGTTTATATTCCTCAAATTAGTGATCCGTTTGGAGGTTAGTGTAGAAATAGGCAAGGGGTTTGGTCTCATATCTTTGTTTCTATAAACATGATGCATGAGAAACAAATGATTCCTCATTCAAGTGTCTTTAAGGTGGTGGCTAGAGGTGATCACACTTAATTCTAGTTTAATAGGTGGGTAGGTAACACACTCCTTTTAAAGACAGATTCCATCGATCGTCTATTGTATCTAGATCGCAGTCCTCAATGCAAAGTTATGGAGATATGGGAAAATGACTGGAAATGAGACTAGCTTAGAAATTTTACGAGAGGTACTTTGGAATCTCAATTTTCGAGTTTAGTTGATGTTTTACAAAACATTACTTTGATGAGTGAGTCGGATAAGTTGTGGTGGTGCTTGAATGGATCCTTGGACTTTACGGTCAAGGATATTAGGCACCATCTTGATGAGAAAAATCTTCTTTATTTGGGTGTGGTTACTAGATGGAATTGATTTGTTCTGCGAAAATTAACATAATTACTTGGAGGCTTCCATTATGTGTTCGAGTTATACTGGTTATGTTGAAAATTTGGAGCATTATGTGAAATAGGGGGCAGAACTTGTAACTCGATTTTTTGGTTGGCTTGATATGCAACTCTCAATGTGATATTCTATCAGAAGTATTTTGTTTCATTGGTAGACGTAAGTAGTGTTTCACGAAGTCGAAGAGTTACTTTAGATGTTATTTGTATGATTACTTGTTGGGCTATATGAAAAGTCAGGAATCTTGTGGTGTTTAATAATGGATTATTTGGGAAAAAGAAGCTTAAGGAGCTGATTGATGATAAGTCGTTTGATTGGTTTGTTAATATGAATAAAAAAGTTTATAGTAACCGGAAGCCGTATGCTATTTTTGTAATTTTCTAGCTTTTTGCTAGTTGCTTTTATTGAATTGTGCTAGTGTTTATTTTTTTTTGTTAGTTTTATGATGTTTTTAATTTAAGTTGTTTTGTTTCATTTTAACTTGTTTATTTTGCTGATTTCATTTGTAGGATTGTAGAACCATTAGTTTCCTTATTTGTGTTTTTCACTCTAGGTTCTTTTAAGTTATTTACGTTTTCCTTAGTTGACTATTATTTGACTTTCTCTAAAGACAATTAAGGTTTAAACTTGAAAAGATCTCTTTGATGCACTTTTATGCATTTTTTATGTTAGTTTGTCTTTTATTTGCCTATTAAAAACAATAATGTATTTTTTTGAAACATAAGGTTTGTTTGACAAAATAATGGAAGCTAAAACTTTTATTTTTAAAATATTGTTCGGTAAGAACAATTGTAAGTTTTTGAAATGTATATAATTAAATAAAATGTAAAATTGAAGATCTAAAAGATTAGAAAAACCACTTAAAGGCTATTTAAATTTTTTTCGTGTTAGATTTTTTTTTTGTTAAAAGTGAAATATTTAAATTTGTATTTACAGACAAATCTTTTTTCATTAATTGAAGTTTTGCTAAAAACTAAAAGTTAAAAAAAAAAAAAACAAAAGAAAAATCGAAAAGCTCATTGCCGAACCAAGATTTACAAAAATTCTTTGATCAAATTCGAATTTTAATCTCACTAGTTGGATATTAAGTGAAACCAAAATACAAATTTATTCTTATCTTATTAATTATAATATGAATTTGGTTTGATTTAATTTAAAAATATTAATCAATAAATCTAAAATTCTAAAAAATTAGTGTTTAATGAACTTATTCCCTCAAACCTTGTGCCCTCACAATATTCAGATATTTGTATATTGTATAGCTTCTACCTACTTATATAATCATTTTCCAAAAAAGCACTTATATAATAATAAAATTATCACGAGTGGTCTCATATTGTACATAATAAAAACACATAGATTTAAGTTTTTCAATTAACAAGTTCAGTTCTTACCGAGTTGATTACCAAGATGATATCACATTACCTCACCAACCAAGCGCAGCATTCAAGTTAAAAACTCTTTACGACAATCTCAGAATTAAACTTATTTAATAATAATAATAATAATAATAATAATAATAAATGACTATCATTTTGAAGTTTTATAAAATAGACCATGCAACAACCATGCAAAACATAAAAAATGTCTTCTATTTAAGTGATAGCTTATTTTATTTCCTTATTTTTATTAGTTTATTTTAGATTTTTAGCTCTTTTTAATTAGTTTTGCATTGTATATTCTTTATTTTCTTTATCATGGATCATATCGGAGACTTTTTATTTTGCATAAGAAATTTTACAGGATTTTGGAGCTTATTGCAGTTGCGGTTTGACTGGAGATGGGCTTATTGGGCTTTCCGAGGCATTATTGGGCTTGGCGGATCCACCAAAGAAGATTTGGGCTTAAAAGGCTGAAGACTTGGATGAAGTGGGCTTGTGAAGATGGATCATGGATTGTTAATTTGGGCTTGGAGCATCTATATTTGAAGCTAAAAGATGATTGGTTAATTTAAATCACATGGATATGGAGGGGACCAAGAAAATCTTTGGTAATGAAAGGGTAGAGTGGAGGAATGAAGAGCTAATAGCATTACAACAACACTTGCGCGGGTACCTGCGCAACTGCCCAGTTTGGGCATTTTGGCCATTTGGCACACCATAACCTGGGGGGATCAAATCCATCAGCTACATTCTCGATTTTTCACCATTGGAGACCTATAAGAGGCGATTTTGGAGCTTGAAGACTTATTTCTTTTCATCTTTCCAAGATATTGGTAGTTTCTTTATGCAATTAGACTTTTGTGATTGTTTTTCTATTGCCATGAGTGGCTAAACTCTCTATATTGGTTAACTTTGGTTAAAACCTTTGAATATTTGTAGGTTTTTGAAGGATTTATGCTTATTTATCATTTATCTTATGTCTATGATTCTAGTTCATATTTCCTATGTTTGTTTAGTGCTTTGATCATGGGCTTGGTACTTTAATAAGCAATCGTTGGCTTATTTCTTTGGTTTAGCATTGAATCATTGAATTTACTTAGAACAAGAGCTTTATGATGGTAGAAATCATCTCTAGTTTATGAATCATAACTCCTTTATGGATGTGTAAGCATTGACATCCTCTAGGAACTAGGGATTTCTTCATTCTTAAGGCTAATCAACTTCGTGGGTTCAATTGCTTCAATTGGATCTTTGATCTTGATTAAGAAGGTGTGTTGTGGGCTTCCCCAACCTCCATAGTACCTATGAGAAATCTTGGCATATCATGCTTCATGATTGCTATAACCAATTTGGGATGAATGATAAGCTTCATGTTAAATCCTAATGATAAACACACAAATTGTGTCACCCAATTTTTTTTTTTGCAAAAATTTTAAACTTTTAAACCCATCTTAAAATAAATTAAAACAACTGAAATAGTCATAACATAATCCATCCAATTTAACAATCATATAAGATAGGTGTAGAAGTAATAATAATAAGGTCTTAACAAAAGTAACTAGTAGCGATGTCCCGGTGCTCTAGGTCAAGCCTTAGCCTCTTTAATCTTAACACCTGAAAAATTATAAGGGAAAACGTAAGCACAAAGCTTAGTGAATTCAAACACAGACATTGTACTAACATTCATATTTACTAGTCCTAATCCATTTTCCAATTATAATTATATAATAAAGACAAGAACGAATCAATGCCTATAATACAAGAAGGACTTGTAGGTTTGAACCGCACCGGGAAGATCCCGTATCATTTGGCCCTAATCACCGCACCTCACGAAGAGTATTACGTTGGTGATCTTACCTACCCACCGCACCGGTAAATCCGTATCCTTTGGTGGTGTCCCCATATCCATAATTAGTTACATACAGTGCACATGTACGAATTAAAACAATAGTATTATAGCATGCTTTTATAGTAAATTCAAATAATCACACACGAGCTAACTAGCAAACGCAAACATCAATACAATGGTGTGAGAGAACTTACCTTGAGTGAGTAGTAAGGATAGCTACCAATCAAATAATGCTACCAAGCTTGAGAAAACTTCAAAACCTCACCTAAGAAGGACTAAAGGTTAGAAAGGAGATGTAGTGAAACAATGAGTTAAGAAAAGAGTAATCACAGCAAGGTCTCTAAAATAGACCCGCTGTTCAAAACGGATTTACTCGAAAACCAAAAACAGAAACATAGCTTTAACTAAATTTTATAGGAAACTATGATTGTTCAGGATTCCAAAACTATAAACAACTCCTCCTAACTCCAAAGGATGAATTAAATAAGAATTTTACAGAAAGGTGTATCACTGCTGTCTCCAACAGGACAGTCAAGTGATGTTGGCCAATTCTACCCAACTTGTGAGTAGAATTCGTCCAAACCAAAATTAAGAGAAGTAAAGGACATACAAATGATAGTCTCAGAATTGGAATTGAATGAAAATCTGATGTGGTGTTGATTAAGATGGCATGTGCGGAATTAGAAAGATCTAGTGAATCATCAGGTAAAATCAAGAACACAAGGAGTAAATAAATCTATGTAAGCTCATATTAGATCTAGAAAGGATATACAAATGGGTTTGTACATCATTTCTCTCTCTAGTCTAACACTCAAAATGGTTCCTTTTATAATGGTAGTCACTTACTTCCTATTTATAGGAAAGACTCAACCCATTCACACATACAAGAGGGTAAGCCTAAAACACTACATCCAAGAGTGACTTTGCACCCTAACATTCTCCCCCTCAAAGTTAGGATTGGATGTCCCGGCTTCAATCTCCAACGAGCTAGCGCGATCAAGACCAAACTCCCCCTAGAAGTAACACCGATCTTCAAATCGGCAAATGAATATTCGACAAACCCGAGGAGCTTCGAATACCCATCATTCTCCCCCTTTTTATAATCAAAAAAATGATTATAAAACCCACTAAGGGTGAGAAGCGCCCGAGGAATAGTCTTCACGATACTCCCCCTTGATGTGTAGTAAAAATGAATCACCAAAAATCTTGCACGGAAAACAATCACGAAAAAGCCACAAAAAATTTCCAATTTATGAAAATTTTTGACTTTTTGGGTGAAAGTTGCAAGATTTTTCAAAAACCGGGTAGAAATTGTCACTTTCTGAAACTTGCAAGGACCCGTTGCGCCAAAAAGAGTCAAATATGCGAAACTCTAGCCCATTTACGAAACTGGGCATAAAGCATAAATTCGCACAAACTGTAGGGACCAGAAATGTAAATTCTGCAATTTCTCAGCTTTTATTACACATTTTCGAAGTTGGGTATTTGTTGCCAAAAATCCGAAACTGCAGGGACTCATTTTGAAAATTATGCATTCTTCACAAACTTATTACACCAATTCGAATTTGGACCATTTATGTTATTTCATGAAAAGATCAGGGACCCAATTCAAAAATATTTGTTTTCTTCTTCAATGAACGAATTCACAGAACCCAATGTACGAAACTTAAATTCATAATTCATTTAAAATTTCATTTCCCAAACTCCGGATATAAAATTCACACTGCGGACAATCACAACACTAGTAAAAGCTGGTGACTGCCCACTGATCTGGAGTGTGGATCCATTCTAACCAATTTATAATTGGAAATACCTCCCCATATGCTCCAGATCTTAAATTCATAATATAAGGAACATATAGAAACTTGGAATCACCCTGGATGCTTTTCCAAGCCTTAGAAATGATGAAAACAAAATGACATATCAGAACAGACCCGGATTAGACCTAACAGCAAAGATGCCATTCTTTCCCATAGATAAAGTCCTTATCCGTGAGGTTGGCCTTCTTAAGAAAGTCATCCAATTCAATTTGGGAACTTTGGGTACTGGTTTGGGGTCCGTTTGAGTTCTATAGCTGATGATATGATTTTTACAAAGTGACTACAATTCTGATGGAGAGCAGAATTGTAGCCACCCGTGATTCCTTTTGGCTTATCCATCCTTCTCCCTTTGAAACACATTTTAAGATGTGTTCATCATCCCAATTCAGTCCCCATGATCATGATGGCACTAAAAGGGGTTAGGGATCATTAGGATTTCATTTAGCCACAAGGATGGAATAATAATCAACATGAAAATAAACATAAGCACATAAAATCATCATTCTCCCTTTTAGGGTTTCCATGATCTTTTGCAACATGTAATCATCTAGATCCATCATCCACCATGTAAGGGGTAAAGATAGGATCTTGAGATGATGTATAACATACAATTCTTTGCAAATAACAAAAGAGATACAAATCAAATAAGAAGGAGTAGAAGTGAAGATGAAATCATAAAACTAGAACAAGGTTATGAATCAAATTGTAAGAAAGGATAAGAAGGTTCATACCAATACGAGTCAAGGCTAGAAATGAACTAGAATTAAGCTCTAACCAACAGCCCCTTGGCTGCTCTTGATCCCAAAGAGAGAGAGAGAGAGAGGGGGACGATTTGAGGAAAAGAGAGAGAGAGAGTTTAGAGTGTTTTTCTTGTGTGTGTTCCAAATGAGTCAATTAACACATTAAGTACTACTAACTAGATGGATTTTGCAAATAGGCCCATATCCCATGGACTTCAATAAAAGGAGTTTACAAGATGATGAAAAGAGTCCAATAACATAAGAAAATCAGACCTTGGTTAAATAAATTAACCCAAGGTTACAAGAATAATTAAATTAAAATAACTAAATGTACCGAGAGAAACCAGGGCGTTACAACTCTCCCCCACTAAGAATGGAATTCCTCCTCAAAGTCAATGCCTAGAAACATATCCGGATAATGAGCCCTCATCTCGCCTTCTGGTTCCCAAGTCCATTCCGAACCCTTGCTATGTTGCCACTGCACCTTAACCAGGTTTATAGTCTTGTTGCGGAGAGCTTTCGTCTTTCGTTCTAAAATAGCGATTGGTTTCTCAACATAATTGAGACTCTCGTCAATCTGTATGTCCTCCAGTGGCATCACAGCGGTCTCATCAACAATGCATTTTTGTAACTGAGACACGTGGAACGTATTATGAATTAGACTAAGCTCATCAGGCAACTCTAAACGGTAAGCCACCTTTCCAACATGGGCTATGACCTTGTAGGGTCCGAGCTTTCCCCGCTTTCGAAATCGAATCACACCTTTCCAGGGGGAGACTTTGAGCAACACATAATCTCCAACCTGGAACTCAAGATCGGAGCATCTTTTGTCGGCATAACTTTTCTGACGACTCCTCACTATGAACAAATAATCCTGAATCACTTGGATTTTCTCCGTAGTCCATAGCACGATATCGGTACTCCTAAGTACCCTCTGCCCAACCTCGGCCCAACAAACGGGCGTCCTGCACTTTCTCCCATACAAGGCTTCATACGGAGGCATCTTAATGCTCGAGTGATAGCTGTTGTTATAAGAAAACTCAGCTAGATGTAGATGGTCATCCTAACTACCCCCAAAATCAATCGCACATGCCCTAAGCATGTCCTCCAATGTCTGAATTGTCCGCTCAGTCTGCCCGTCTGGCTGCGGATGGAAGGTTGTGCTAAAATGTAATCGTGTGCCCAACTCTTATTGAAACTTCTCCCAGAACCAAGAAGTAAATCGGGTGTCTTGATCAGAGACGATAGAAACGGGCACCCCATGTAACGAGACAATCTCCCGAACAAAGATCTCGGCTAATTTCTCCGCCGATGAGCTCTCCTTTATATCCAGAAAGTGAGCACTCTTAGTAAAACGATCAACAACCACCCATATCGTATCGGCTCCTCGAACAGTTCTAGGAAGTTTTGTAATGAAGTCCATGGTTAGATGCACCCATTTCCATTCAGGAATCTCCAATGGTTGCAACTTCCCATGCGGTTTCTGGTGTTCCGCCTTGACCTTCCGACAGGTCATACATTCTTCCACAAATCGAGCCACATCATTCTTTGTTCCATGCCACCAGTAACCCTCCTGAAGGTCCCAGTACATTTTAGTAGCACCAGGATGGATAGAAAATTTTGACTTATGAGACTCTTCCATTAGGGTTTTCCGATTTCCCCTGGTATATGGAACCCAAACACTACCGTAACGAGTCAGCAAATCCCGCCCATCTCATTCCATCTTAGGCAAATCTTTCCCAATTTTCTCACGCTTGATGTTTTCCTCCAGTATTGCTGTCTTTTGACCGTCACGGATCAGATCTAACAAAGACGACACCATTGTCATCCGGAGACACTTAGCTCGAATCGTTCGGCAGTCTGTTTACGACTTAGAGCATCAGCTACCACATTAGCTTTACTGGGGTGGTAGTGAATTTCACAATCATAATCTTTTACCACATCCAACCATCTGCTCTGCCTCATGTTCAAATCCCGCTGCTCGAACAAGTATTTCAAACTCTTATGGTCAGTGTATATGATACACTTCACTCCATAGAGATAGTGTCTCCAAATCTTAAGAGCGGAAACAATAGCCCCAAGCTCTAAATCATGAGTGGGGTAGTTCTGTTCGTGGGGTAGATCCATGCACGAGCTAAGGGTTTCCATGATCTTTTGCAACATGTAATCATCTAGATCCATCATCCACCATGTAAGGGGTAAAGATAGGATCTTGAGATGATGTATAACATACAATTCTTTGCAAATAACAAAAGAGATACAAATCAAATAAGAAGGAGTAGAAGTGAAGATGAAATCATAAAACTAGGACAAGGTTATGAATCAAATTGTAAGAAAGGATAAGGAGGTTCATACCAATACGAGTCAAGGCTGGAAATGAACAAGAATTAAGCTCCAACCAACAGCCCCTTGGCTGCTCTTGATCCCAAAGAGAGAGAGAGAGAGAGGGGGGGGGACGATTTGAGGGAGAGAGAGAGAGAGAGAGTTTAGAGTGTTTTTCTTGTGTGTGCTCCAAATGACTCAATTAACACATTAAGTACTACTATCTAGATGGATTTTGAAAATAGGCCTATAGCCCATGGGCTTCAATAAAAGGAGTTTATAAGATGATGAAAAGAGTCCAATAACATAAGAAAATCAGACCTTGGTTAAATAAATTAACCCAACGTTACAAGAATAATTAAATTAAAATAACTAAACGTACCGAGAGAAACCAGGGCGTTACACAAATGTTCATTGTGTTAAATTGCCTTGGTTTACCAATTCTCTCCAATATTTGAGCATCTCACTTTCTTGCTTAATTGCATGTTTTTAGTTATTAAAATCTTTTAGTTTTCAAGCAATCATAACACCCCCCCCCCCTTTAGTTTAATTGTAGTTAGTTAGTTTATTTACAATAGTTCTTTTAGATTGCATTGGTGATTGAATACAACCATTTCCCCGGGGATCAATACCTTTTTTTACCATTATATTACGTTTTATTTGCAAACAAATGGTGTAATTTGCTTGGTGGACTTGACATCCCACCAAGTTTTGGCGCCGTTGCCGGGGAAATTGGTTATTGTTATTTGATTATTTCTGCCTAGGTCTACAAGAACCGGTGAACTACTCTACAATCCGGAAATCAAAAAAGAAGCAAAAAGGTTGAAAAAGTTAGCAAAACAAGCAAAGCAACAACAACTTGCTCAAGCTTCTTCATCATTTCCACTAATCAACATAGAAGATCAAGTTCATACTTTAAGTGATACCGACACCGAACCGAGTTCTCCAATTGTTGGTCAATCCTTTGAAGACATTCCGTTTGAAAACTACATAGCCATGAATCACACTCCACCTCACAATCCTAACCAACCCAAACAATCAAGATGCTAATACCCCACCCCAACAACCAAGACAACAACAACAAGAACCTCTCATTGATATGCCACCTTGGAATCAAGCCCCTCCTCAAAACCAACCCAATTATCAACTCCCACAACCACACAACCAACAATTCCACCAAAACAACCAACCTCAAACCAATGCTTTTCAAGTTCCACAACAAGTACATTACCCAAATCAACCCAATTACCCACACCCTCCAATGTACCAAAACCCAATGTACCCACAACAACAACCTCCTTACAACCAATACCCTAACTACCAACCTTATCCACCACCAATATACAATCCCCAACAATACCCATATCCACCTTACCACCAACCACCCAATTACATGCAAAAATATCTCAATCATCCCTTTCCACCCAATCCCCCTCAAGAGTTGACACTTAGACAAATGATGGAAACGGATGTTACTCATACACCTCTTGCTATTGTTTATCCTGCAAACCGCTGGGGAATTGAATTGAAGTCAAGTTTCATACATCAACTTACCAAGTTCCATGGTTTTGATAGAGAAGACCCTCAAAAGCATTTGAAGTCCTTTCATATGATATGTGTTAGCATGTTGCCCGAAAATGTGACATTGGATGATTTCAAGCTAACAACCTTCACGCTCCCCTTGGAAGATAAAGCTAGAGAGTGGTTATTTAACTTACCACCGGGATCTATTCACACATGGGAATAGTTACTCAAGGCCTTCAATAGCAAGTTTTATCCCACATCCCGGATATCTAGCCAACGAAGTGACATTTTGGGGATTTGTCAAGGGGAGAACAAGACCTTTCATGATTTTTAGGAGCGATTCAACAATTTGTGTACAAGTTGTCCTCAGCACAACATTCCTGAACAATTACTTATTCAACAATTTTATGAGGGCATGAACGAAAAAGATCATAGGATGATTGATGCTTCAAGTGGTGGTGACATCTTCAACAATACACCTCAAGAGATAAGATCACTTTTTGGAACCATTTCTCAAAACCAAAGGAACTTTGGAACTCGCAATGAAATGAAGAGAAATTTTCCACAAATAGTTGGTGAAGTTAGCAACACTCAATACTTGGAATCAAAGTTCTTAGATTTGACTAATGTGCTAAGTCAAATGGTGGTGGGAAGTGGTCAACAGTTGATGGTGTGTGGCATTTGTGCAATGACGGGGCATTATACAGATAAGTGTCCCACACTAGGAAGTGAACATGAACATGTTAATGCAACGGGAGGATATCAAGGTCAACAATAACCCATGGGATATCAAAACACATACAACCCAAATTGGAGGAATAACCCAACTAACCCATACCCACCAAAGCAAAACCCACCACATGTTATGATGAGACCCCAATTTTCCCAATACCCTTCCCAAAAACCTCCATATCCACAAACTTCTTATAACCCTCCAAATTACCAACAACCTCCACAACAAGGCCAATCAAGTGGTAACCATCAAATGAGCCTTCAAGAACTCGTCACTTCTCTTGCTCAAAGCCAAACCCAATTTCAACAAGAGACCAAGAGCACTTTCTCCAACATTCAAGCACATATTGAAGACTTAGCCACCGCTCTCAACAAGATGGAACAAAAGGGTAAACTTCCACCTCAAACCGAGAACAATCCTAATGTGAGTGTAATCACCTTGAAAAGTGGGAAAACCCCTAGAGAAAGCGACCCTAAAAGAGTTTCAAGAGAAGAAGAAGATGAAGTTATTATTGTTGAACCTTCAAAGGTGGTAGTTCCTCCAAATGAACTGGTTGTTCCAAACATTGAGCAAACTGAATATTCCAACAAGCCTATCAAGCCATTGGTCATACCACCACCTTTCCCTTCCCGGTTAGCCTTTTCCAAGAAGATAGAGAAGAAAATGAATTATTTGAAACTTTCCGCAAGGTCCAAATCAACATTCCACTATTGAATGCTATTAAGAAAATTCCAAGTTATGCAAAATTTCTCAAGGATTTGTGTACAAGAAGAGGAAATTCAAAGAAAATGAAAAGATTCAAGTTAATGCAAACGTGTCTGCGGTTATCCAAAAGAAGTTACCTCCCAAATGCAAGGATCCAGGAATATTTGATATCCCTTGTACCATTGGTGATTTACATGTTGAAAGTGCCATGTTAGATCTTGAAGCCTCGATTAATGTGATGCTGTGACATCCCCAATTTCATGGCCAGAAAAGACCGGTTAATTTATGCTTTTAAAATGATTTCAGAGTAATCCTTTGATTTAAAGAGTTGTGGAATTTGTTCCCAAACAAAATATGATAAAATTTATCAAAATGTTTCTCAAAGAGAACGTATTTTCATTAAATAATAAAACCTCGGGATGTCATGTTCCGATACAGACCAAAAGCATAAACAGTATAAACTAGACCTTACAACAGTTATTTATAACTACTGATCTATATTCCAAAATCTCTCGTCAAGTTCACCAACTTGTACTTTTGTGTCATTACCTGTAATGCAAAGAAAACTGAGTGGGTTAGGCTTGGGAGCCTAGTGAGCATATAGGGTTTTCAACCCACAATAAATAATTAATTTAATTTCATCAACCAATAATAACCCAATTACCCATTCCCGTTATTCTCACTTTACATCCCTAAGACAACTAACACAAGGGACCTAGTCTAAGAATGTTTCATCGGGGCGACAACACATGCTTCGGGGGTTCCTCGGCAATATAAGTCAAATCAGGCAACCATGAGGGGGATGGAATACAGCGAATGAACACCCAAGTTCATTAACACCTACAGGTTATGAGCCTGCTAGCGTTCCACTGGAATGTCTAGAAAAGTCTGTGATCGTCATCTAAATTCCGCTAGATGACTGGATTACAATGACATCGATGCCTCTCGTCCTTTTATCATAAGACAACTATCTACCCATGTTCTACCCAACATTTTATTAGATAAAATATACATTTTTAGACACAGTTTAAAACCTGTATAGTATGTTCTTTCAAAACACATTCCAGATAAAAGATGAGGCACATAAACATAACACATAACACATATTTCATAGAGAATAAATCATATCTATGATATTAGAAGATAACATTGATACACTCACATAACACATATACTTAGTACGTTAAATCGATACTTGTATAAAATCGTGCATTTGAAAGAGATTAGGTACCCCCTTCAAATCAAGACTAATATATAAACACATAACACGTATTTCATAGTAAATACTTAATATTTATGCGTTAGAAGAAAGTAACTACACACTCACTTGATCAGAAGATGATCAGACAGCACTACGGCTTGTAGAAGTAGTATTCTTCGGTGAAACCGGGATCACTTCACACACCGGGTTTCTCGCAGACAGAGCTTCGGCTCGGAAACTCTTTTTCTTCTCGGGATCTTCGGGCTTCGGGACTTGCTTCGGGTCTCGGGATGATACCGGGGCTTCGGGGGGTAAAATAGGGCTTAGAGAAGGTATCGGGAGTGAGAGAGCAAGGGAGGAGCAACCAAAATTGGCTGACCCTTGATTTCTATTTATAGGGTGAGATTTTAGGGTTCACGTCGTGAGTTTTAAGGCTCACGTCGTGGGGATTGATCGTCACTGCATGCGTCACTCGTCCACTTGGGTCTGACAGCTCCGGAAGGTCAAATCTCAAAATTCACGTCGTGAACACAGTGTTCACGTCGTGAACTCTGACACAGTACCGGGTTTCGTGCCCCGAACTTCAGAAATTCATAACTTTCGCATACAAACTCCGTTTTCGACGTTCTTTATATCAACGCGAAGGTGAGATTATGCTCTACAACTCTCGTTTAGACTCCATTGGCTAGTTTTGAATTTATTTTTAATATATTATAAATATATTACTTTTAGTTGGCCGGGACAGGAAAAGTCCGTTCGAAATTCATAACTCCTTCATCTGAACTCCGTTTTCGTCTGTCTTTTTATCATTGGACTAATATTGATGAGATATTCAATTCTCATTGAGAAATTTTTGGCTAAATATCACTCGACCTCAATCTCGAGTTTCGGGCTGCATACTGTTAATGCTGAAACTTCAAAAAATCATAACTTCCTCATGCAAAGTCAGATTTAGACGATCTTTTTATGCACGCTCTCGGTTTAACGTATTCTACGACTTTCATTTAGATCGCTAAGGACAAATATCGCTCTAACGTAAATTCACTATTTACGTCGAGCTGTGTCGTGCCGGTTCTGTCGCGAAAGTTCAACAGGTCATAACTTCTTCGTTATAACTCAGATTTCGGCGTTCTTTATATGCACGGAAACCTTGTGAAATATACTAAAACTTGGTTAATATTAATCCTTCTTAATAATCTTCCCTCAAAAATTCATTTTTGACGCTTATCGTCTCTAAATTGACTAGCCCGGATCTACGGGCGTTACAATTATCTCCCCCTTAGGATGATTACGTCTCGGAATCATCAACGAAACAGGATTCGTATACTGACTCCATACGTTATCTCTCCATCCTAAGTAATAACTGTAAGTTCTATATTTCCTCGAAAGAGTATCTAATTCTTGGACTTCTTGATAGCAGGTAGTGCTCAATCCTGCATCTGCTCTTCGTACTATGTTGTACTTTGAATTGTAACCTTCGAGTTTACAAAATAAATCCTTATTGTGACTCCTTCTTCTTCTTAGGATAAGTAATTTCCTTTATCTATTGTAACAGATCGATGGGTCATGTTCTAATGACCTCTCATCGTATGATGCAACGCTTAGACTCAAGTCTCTTAGAGTCAAATTCCAGAATGGATTATACCTTCCTTCATATTCTAATGTGATATAATCACATTTTAGCATGTAGCATTTCTAGCTACTAACTTCTTTAACAACGATGAAATCAAGAGTTTGGAAACAAACCAAATCTTTAAAGTGAATGGGCACCATTTGAAACTATTTTATGAAGGCTTTGACACGGGAGAATTCGACAACGTAACAATGGAAACACCAATTTACGAAGGTTGACGGCAGCAGGACTATGTCTTGGCAAAGACGTTAAATAAATGCATTGTAAATAAATAATCTCTATATGAAGTTTGGATGTTTCTATGCTTTAATTTGGTAAAATAAGCATCTTGAAGTTTACCAATGATCTTGGTTAAGTATGCAAAAAGTGTAAAAAATTTGCACTTTGCGCGGGTACCCGCGCAATAGTTGCGCGGCCCAGCCCCAGCCGCGCAAATCCGAGCTCCAAAATTCCTCCAACACGGGTTGCAATCTGATTGCTCCGCGCGGCCGGTTCCTCATCCGCGCAAATGTTTGTGCAACTGACTGCCACCCTCGCAACCTACTTGCACGACTGCCTTCCACCCTTGCAGATTTTCGCGCGGCCAAGACCAAATCCTTCCTCTTCTTTGTAAGACCAATGATGCTAATTCTTTATTTGCGCAACCCAACCATCACCCGCGCAAAGTATGAGAGGGTACCCGCGCAAATATGCCAATTCATAAGAAAATTTTGAGTCATTTCATGTGCTTCATTTGCGAGACCAAGCTTTCATCCATGTGTTGCTTCCATAGCGTCCTCGCGGGCCTCCTCTACCTTGATCCCGATATGATCCTTCCTTACTCTCATCCTAAGCATTGAGGACAATGCTTAATTTTAAGCTTGGGGTGAGGTATTCTTATATTTTTGTTTATTGCATTTTGGTTGTATATAGTTGCATTTAGAGTAAGTGATTTAGGTCATTCATAAAAAATTGCAAAAAAAATTCAAAAATATTGCATATTTTGTTTCTTTCTTTTCTAATTTTCATACTTTTTAGATGCATTCTAGTTTAAGTTCATGCATTTTTGTTTTCTCTTGTCTTCTCATCCCTACAGGTACCATAGCGCCGAGTCATAAGTATTGAATCATAGATTGGTCCTGAGTCTTGATATGGAATTCCTTGTATTTGATAAATGGGACACGTTTTGAACCTCACAAACCACTTTGAGACCACTTGTGTGGGGGTCAGATGCGGGTAGCTTGATTGGGTCTAGGTGCGGATGGATGTGGTTGGTCGACCTGATGTGTGCGAGCAAAGATTAGCCCGATATGGTATTTTGAAGAAATTGAAGATATTGAAAACTCGTATCTTAGTTTTGGAGGGAGTACCCCTTAGTACTTTCGAGTCTCGTCCGAGCCTTGCTTAGTTAGATTCTCACCACCTTTTTAACACAGGTCATCATTTTTCTAGGGGTCTAGAGTAGATAGTTAGATAGATTCTTGTTTATCACACCTTGTATTGAGGTGCTTGATGAACTTTGAAGTGGGTCCCTCAATCCACATCTTTTGGGACAAAGTTTTTTTCGGTAACACCCATTTTTTTGAGTCATATCCCACCCTTTTTAGGTGATCTTGGCACATTGTCAATGATCAATAGGTGTTCATGATTAAGCCTCTATCTATTACTCCATTTTCATTATTGGAGTCCTATGTTAAATGGTGAAATTCCTTAGACCTTCAAAGAAGAAAGACAAGAAGAAAACACAAAAATTGAAGAAAATTGGAAAAAGTGAAGACAATAAGAGATGATAAAAGATGATTCAAGAAACAAAAACAAAAAAGAAAAAGAGCAACACAAAAAGAAGAACAAGAATCCAAGTTCAAGGCTTTTCTATGTAAAAAAAAAAAAAAAGAGCTGAATATCAAGCAACAAAAGAGGCTGAAATCCAAATAACAAAAGTTCAATATTGAAGATTTGAGTTGTTAGGTTAATTAGAATTTATTTTATTTTATTTTATTTTTGATTTTTGGTGAGAAAAGGCCCCGACGATGAGACGGTAGAGTGTAAAGGACAGTACAAGGGAGAAACCTATGAAACCGGATGTTTGCCCGGAGGCCGTGCTGCAAACCCTATTTCGTATCAAACACTTTAGCCTGACAAATGTAGGAATCATAGTGTGTGAAGAGGCGCCTTTCCTTCGTGCATTATGGTCTGCATTGGTGAATTAAAAATGCCCCCACTGGGCGCATCTCTGCTTCCTTTGTCTTGCACACCGCGACTACATCCAACCGTGATCTATTCACCCATCAAGTGGTTAAGAATGTGGTTTATGGCTCTAAAGTGGGGAACATTTTGAAGATGCGTAGGGTCCATGAAGGACAAATTCTGACCATTTTGATTGATGTTGACCAAGTTCTATGGTATCTTTCTTTTTGATTTTTAGTTTAGCTCATCCCGAGCTCATTTTTGTCTTGTTCTAACTTGAGGACAAGTTAGGTTTAAGCTTGGGGAGATTTGATAGGTTATTTTATTTCCTTATTTTTATTAGTTTATTTTACATTTTTAGCTCTTTTTAATTAGTTTTGCATTGTATATTCTTAATTTTCTTTATCATGGATCGTATCGGAGACTTTTTATTTTGCATAAGAAATTTTGCAGGATTTTGGAGCTTATTGCGGTTGCGGTTTGACTGGAGTTCGGCTTAGTGGGCTTTCCGAGGCATTATTGGGCTTGGCGGATCCACCAAAGAAGATTTGGGCTTAAAACGCTAAAGACTTGGATGAAGTGGGCTTGTGAAGATGGATCATGGATTGTTAATTTGGGCTTGGAGCATCCCTATTTAAAGCTAAAAGATGATTGGTTAATTTAAATCACATGGATATGGAGGGAACCAAGAGAATATTTGGTAGTGGAAGGGTGGAGTGGAGGAATGAAGAGCCAATAGTATTACAACAACAATTGCGCGGGTGGAATTTCCATTGCGCAGGTACCCGTGCAACTGCCTAGTTTGGGCATTTTGGTCATTTGGCACACCATAACCTGGGGTTATCAGCTACATTCTCGATTTTTCACCATTGGAGACCTGTAGGAGGCGATTTTGGAGCTTGAAGACTCATTTTTTTCATCTTTCCAAGATATTGGTAGTTTCTTTATGCAGTTAGACTTTTGTGATTGTTTTTCTATTGCCATGAGTGGCTAAACTCTCTATATTGGTTAACTGTGGTTAAAACCTTTGAATGTTTGTAGGTTTTTGAAGGATTTATGCTTATTTATCATTTATCTTATGTCTATGATTCTAGTTCATATTTCCTATGCTTGTTTAGTGCTTTGATCATGAGCTTGGTACTTTAATAAGCAATCGTTGGCTTATTTCTTTGGTTTAGCATTGAATCATTGAATTTACTTAGAACAAGAGCTTTATGATGGTAGAAATCATCTCTAGTTTATGAATCATAACTCCTTTATGGATGTGTAAGCATTGACATCCTCTAGGAACTGGGGATTTCTTCATTCTTAAGGCTAATCAACTTCTTGGGTTCAATTGCTTCAATTGGATCTTTGATCTTGATTAAGAAGGTGTGTTGTGGGCTTCCCCAACCTCCATAGTACCCATGAGAAATCTTGGCATATCATGCTTCATGATTGCTATAACCAATTTGGGATGAATGATAAGCTTCATGTTAAATCCTAATGATAAACACACAAATGTTCATTGTGTTAAATTGCCTTGGTTTACCAATTCTCTCCAATATTTGAGCATCTCACTTTCTTGCTTAATTGCAAGGTTTCAGTTATTAAAATCTTTTAGTTTTCAAGTAATCATAACACCCCCCCTTTTAGTTTAATTGTAGATAGTTAGTTTATTTACAATAGTTCTTTTAGATTGCATTGGTGATCGAATACAACCATTTCCCCGAGGATCGATACCCCTTTTTACCATTATATTACATTTTATTTGCAAAAAAATGGTGTAATTTGCTTGGTGGACTTGACATCCCACCATTAAGACATTATTAGATATATCTTTATTTTTATACCCGCTTTTCAAAAGCTTTTCAATCTCATGTCTCAACCTTACTTGACAATACTACAGTTAAAATAATTTATCTATTCTAATAAATAAAAATCTTATTGTCACATATTATATTTTCATTCATCTTGTCATATGTAATTTTATGGTTATTTTAAATTCATTTTTGTCCACATGTTATTTTCTGATTTTTTTACATTTTATTAAAATTCATATAATATTTAAATATAATAATTTGTAATAAATATAATAATAAATGAATATCAATTTCACTAATAAATTTACCTTCAAATTAAAAATTCCTAAATTAAAGTCCCTTCAATTTTCTTTGTTTATTTATCTATATATATATATATATATATATATATATATATATATATATATATATATATATATATATAATTTAAAAGAGAAAAAAACACTTCAATTTTAATAATTTAATATTTTTCTTATAAATTTAAATTCTCAAATATATATATATATATATATATATATATATATATATATATATATATATATATATATATAAATAAATGAGTCATACAACTAGTTGTAAAATATTCTCTGAATAATTAAATGCTTTTTAGCATAGTGCTACTTTCTTGTTACAAGCTAGTTATTTGTCGTGGAAAAACGAACACTTCTGTTTCATGTTTGCGTTGTGTTATAAGTACCCCCCTTAACGTATTTTATCCCCCTAATATCAATCTAATCGACATTTTACTTTTGATTTCACATCATTTTTTTCTTTTTTTTTTTTTTTATTTTTTCCTTTTTGTTTTTTCTTTTATTATTATTATTATTATAAATTTCGATAACAATATAAAATCGGACAACATTTTAAAATACGAATAACATTATAAATTCAGATGACATTATAAAATTCTAACGACTATATAAAATGGAATAAAAGTGAAGTTTGCTTTCAATCCGCATTATGCACCACACAAATATAATACTTAACTAATTAATATATCCGTGATAATTAAAGACAGACTTTGCTTTTGTTCCGTTTTATATAGTCGTTCGAGTTTTATTATATCGTCTAAATTTATAATGTTGTCCGAATATTAAAATTTCATCCGAATTTTAAAATATTGTCCAAATTTTATACGGTTATCGAAATTTATAATAATAATTATTATTATAATTATAATTATAATAATTAAAAAAGAACTAAAAACAAAAAAAAAAACAAAACAAAATAGGAAAAAAAACAAAACAACAAAAAACAAAAAAGTCACATGGGGTGGAATTGGAAAAGAAGATGGGTACTTATAGCATTAGCCTTTATGTTTTTTCTTCCATTTGTTTGTGTCAAATCAATTTATAACATTATTTGAAATATATAAATGTTGATAAAAATAATATTGTATAACAAGAGAACAATTTCACGATGATCAACAATTTCAAGTATGAGTGAGCACAACTACCTCTCACTCGTTTGGCAAGGCAGGGGTGGATTTTCACTGGGGGCCCGAGCAGTAGGTTGCGTTCAAGATGTTGAGACAAAAATTATGTGGTGTTGACCCTTCCAGAGTGCATAGGGGTATTTTTTTTTATATTTTGATGCTTTTATCACCGGTTTTGGGGTGCAATACTCATGTATCGAGGGAAGGCTATTGTGTATGCTTCTAGGAAACTGAAGTCACATGAGGTTTGGTATCCGATGCACGATCTGGATTTGGGGCGGTAGTGTTTGCCCTAAAGTTTTGGTGACATTATCTATATGGGGTCCGGTGTACCATCTTTACAGATCATAAGAGTCTGAGATATCTCATGAATTAGCCAAATCTAAATATAAGACAATGTAGATAGTTTGATGTAGTTAAGGATTATGACTGTGAGATTTTGTATAATCTCAGAAAAGAGAATGTGATCTTTGACACTTTGAGCTGCAAAATGGATAGTACATATGTTGGGGGTTTATGTATAAGGATTTCTATCGATTCACCACTTTTGGAGTTGATCAAGGTAGCCCAGGTCGACGGGATCAAGAGTGAGCACTGGAAGAAGGAGGGAATCAGAGGTCAGATTAGTAGGTTTGGCACTGATAGCCGCGAGTTATTAACCCACTATGGTCAGGTTTGGGTTCTAGATTGTGGCGGGGTCAGGAAAGCTGTGATGGAGGAGGCTCATAAGCTCAGATTATTGATACACCCTGAGCCACAAAAAAATATCAAGATATGAGACTTAGTTACTGGTGGTCGTGAATGAAGAGGGAGATAGTCTGGTATGTGGAAAGGTGCTTTACATGTCGGATGGTCAAGGACGAACACCAGAGGCCGCATGACAGGTTATAGCCTCTGGAGGTTCCCATGTGGAAATGGGAACTTATTACCATGGATTTTATCACCAAGTTACCCAAGATGGCGAAAGCATTTGACATAATTGGGTCATTTTGGATCGCGTGACCAAGAGTGCCCACTTTCTAGCTATTCGAGAGAGCTTGTTAGCCAAAAAAATTGTCTAATATAAATGTGCATGATATTTTTGCTTGACATGGTGTTCCAGTCTCCATTGTATCTGATCGAGATGTTCGATTCACTTTATGATTTTGGCAGAGGTTCCACGAGCAACTAGGTACGAGGTTTCACTTTAGCACTGCTTATCATATGGAAACAGACGAACAGAGCGAGCGAACCATCCCAATGATCGATGATATATTGAGAGCTTGTTTCGTAGATTTTGGTGGGAGTTAGGACTCCTACCTTTCCCTGTCTGAGTTTTCTTACAACAACAACAACTATCATTCTAGTATTGGTGTGCCACCTTATGATCTTTTCTACAGGAGGAAGTTTCGTACACCAGTTTGTTGGGGGGAGGTCGGCCCGTGGGGTATAGCAAAGATTGAAGTGGTCCTTCAGACGATCGAGCTTATCCAGTAGATCAGGCAGAGGTGGTAGAGAATTCATAGCCGGCAAAAGAGTTATGCTGACAAACATCGATCCGAATTGGAATTTCGGGTCATTGAGATGGTTTTACTGAAGGTATCTCCCTGGAAGGGGTGTAATATGCTTCAAGATGAGGGGAAAGTTGGGTCCTTGGTTTATTAGTCTATTTCGAGTAGTGGCCAAGGTAGGCAAGGTAGCCTATTGACTAGATCTATATGATGCAGAGGTTGGTAAGTACGCAGGGTGCACTTAATCGCTATGCAGGGCATACTCGTTAGTAATGCAAACCCTAGATCCAGGGTTTTGAACCATATTTTAGAATTTTAGCCCTCATCAACCCCTTCCACTTCCAGACTCCATCCTCCCAAGCGATCCCTTACAAACCCTAATCTCTATTTGAGAGTTTTTGAGCCATTTGAGTGTTTTGTGTTCATCCTTCAAGGTGTGATAACCTGAAATTTATTCCGTCACCGTAACCTGTTTTCCGTTAATAAAACTCGTTCTTATTAAACTTTCCCGTTAACATTTGGATCAGACAAATTAAAATTTGGACTATTATTATGACTCCATAAGGATAGGAATAAATTAGAAACACGGAAACACCCTCAATATTCTTTTAAAAAGTTTTTAGTTACAAAAACGTTAAATTACGACCATTTAATCGGGTACGACCATAAGCCCCGTTTAACGTCGGTATCGGGTAGATTCCCACCTGGCCACAAACCCAACCCCTATATAAGGGTTGAGTGGGCACTAAATGGTACTTTTTACCACTCTAGTCACTCTCTCTCTACTCTCTCTCTCTCTTCAAGGCCCGATTCTTCCAAAAATCCGCAAGTTTTAGCTCCCAAACTGTAAGTTCTCTTACCCTAGATTGTTCTAAAACTCATTACATGTCAATATAGCTTGAAAATCATCCAAGAAGGCCAAGAACAAGGAGTTTATGGCCCAAGAACACTCTTAGGCCGTAAACCCCTAAAAATGTGCCAAGAATGCCCCAAATCCCTTCCTTAGGCTTAGAAACTAGCTTAGAACTTAACCTTGAAGTTTTTTAGACATTAAATACCAAGTTTGGAGGCTTGAAAGAGGGTTTACGGCCCAAGAACATTCTTAGGCCGTAAACTCCCTCAAACTATGCCAATCAAGCCCTAAAACCCCTATTTAGCCTTATACCTTCACCTAGAAACATGTAGGAGTGAGCTAAGGACCTCAAAATCAAAGTATAAGGTGTGTCCAAGAGCATACGGCTGTAAACCATGGGGTTCACGACCGTAAACTCCCAAGGAGTGGTCCTAGGACCGCAAACTCCAAGGGAGTGCTCCTTTTTAACCCTAAACACCCCTTAAGCCTTGGAATTTACCTTGGAACCCTTCCTAGTGATACAAGAGACTTGAAAGCATACAAATACACTCCTACCATGTGTTTACGGCCATAAACTCATGGGGGAAGTGGTCCCTCGGCCGTAAACTCACCCAAGGTGAGTATTTGAGGAGTAAACTCCATAGTAAGGCCTAACACTCTTTCCTTGCAACCCAATAGCCTCCTAGCCCTTGACCAACGAGTTTTTCTTCGCATTAGGATGTCTATATGTGTTTAATTAGTGTCTTAATCACTAATTACTTGTAAACATATGTATTCATATGTTACTAGGGTCATAGAGTGTGTTCAAGTCTTTACTTGACACCAAATGCTCATCCGACACTTCCACCCGATCTACTCACTACAGGTGAGTTCATACCCCTTAATTAATATTTTCAAATGTTTTTACATGTTTTAGGGGGGGGATACATGTTAAATGCAACAAGTTTTAGTATCAAATCATATGTGATTTATAACTTGCACCCAAAAAGGATTTTCTATACTTTTAGCTACTTGTCAATAAAACTGTTTTAGATAATCATCAAACGCATTTTCTATGTTAAATTGTCATCAAATTATTTTCAAACTGCATTTAAATTACTTTTCTTTTAAACTATATCTACACCAATATATTTATATAAGTAATACTTGAAAGACTTAGGACCGATAACTCGCCTTATTTCCTGTTCTTGTTTGATTGTGGTCTTAGGTTATACTGTTATCCGTCCGACTGTCGTTGAATTCTTAGTTATATATCATATATATTTGTGTTAGATATGAAAGTCTTCATCTTATTCAATAACTTTGTAAATCAAAAGCTTGCAATCCCACGCACTATTTAACTATAATAGGTATAGTTAAGACTATTGCTCGTTACCTCTATTACTATGATACCCACTATAAATACTACTATTACAAGTTAATGCACGTTAGAGAGAACACTCTATACACTATACTAAAAGTTACTATACTATAATACAAGAGAATACACTAATCCAGAATATAACACACTATCCCTGTATACGGCACTCTACTGCGCAAATACCATGTAACCAGAGCTTCCCGGAAGGAAAGCAACACTACATGTATAGATCTATACAGGACGGACGCTATTACACCCCGACTGTTAACTACAGTCCAAGCCGACTAGGCCCAGGGGTGACACTACATCGCTACACTACGTATGACTGGGAAGGTCATCAGACCCTCTATTATCATTTTGTTTGGTTACATGAGAGATCACATCCATATCCAAATTAACACACTAAGACTTAAAGTCTAAGCTAACTTCCCGAAGTAAATAAATATATATTACTAATTGAAGTTTGCAGCACTACTACAACCAACCGGCAATACTTTTCCTCATTTACGTTACTTGAATGAAATTCATTACCTTATTTTTATAACTGAAAGTTTCAATGGAAATACCTTTACACGCTCGAAGGATTTAACTTACAAATTCTCAATTCTAGAAAATATAGGATTTTCTAGGGGATTCTACTATTCTCAAACAGTAATTACAGCTTTTACACTACATGATTGTAAACACTTTTATACAAACAACGACACAAAATTCTTATGAACTCATCAGCTTTATGCTGATACTCGTTTTCAAAATAACTTGTATCCTCAGGTCAAATATAGACAGGTACTGGTGCAACTTTTGAGAAGATGGAGCGTATACAAGACTCATCTTTTATTTTTGTTTATACTTTTGGTGTCTATTAACTGTGCAGAACACATTTGTATTTATAATCACCATATTAATGTAATGGTTGTTGTCTCTTGTTTTTACTATTATGCAATTGTTATGATACTGTACATGACTTCCTCCACCCCATAACGTATTCCGCTGTTCTCAGGTTTTGGGGTGTGACACAAGGAAGGAGTCAATTGGAGAGATTTTGAGGAGCATCAAGCTTTTTAGATCTAGGATTTTCATCTCATTAGCAACCTCTAGAAGGTATAAGTTCTGAACTTGATGAATGCTTCATAAGATCTTGTTACTTCTTGAGTTTTTGTACATTTTAGTCCCATAATCTTGGTATAAATGAGTAAGGCCTACTCTATACCGAATGATATGTCCTTTTTATATGTTTTTGAGTGTTTGTAGTCATAAAAATGTGATCTTGGCCCCTTTCTCCCATCCATGCAAGAGTTATGAAGCTTGGACTTTGGGTAGTAAGTTAAGGTTTGGACTTTATGTATTTATAGTCATGCAAGGTCATAAAGTTGGAAAATTTATGATTAATGAGGTTATTTGGGGACTGGATATGAGTAATAAACATAAGGTCTTAATGAAATAATCACTTAAGGAGAAGTTTGGGAGCTGGCAGAATAGGCATGGCGTACTGGCTTGGATTGTAACATTCGGTCTAGGTATGAATCAACTTTCCTGTATTTTATTTGAAAGGGGTGGCCACAATGTGGTGGAGCATCACCATAACGTGGCGCATCAGTTCGGACCGTGGGATTTAAATGACCCTTCACGACGTTGTCATGGGGCGCTATGATGTGGCATGTGTTTTAATTGAAAACCGTAATATCGAGTCATGGGCCCTATATAAGGAGCATTAAGGCTAGGGTTTCAACCTTTATCTTCCTCCCAACCTCAAAACCCTAAACCTAGCCTCTATTGAAGTTGTGAGCTCATTCTTGGTGCTTTTGGGTGATTTTAGAGGAGAAAGAAGCTTTTGGTGTGGTGGTTACTTGGCAAGCATCATTTCTTCAGCTAAGCTTATCTCTTGGACCTTGGTGAATGTCCAAGACTCAAACTTTTCTTCCCATGTTTCTAGATCTCTTGTTTTTGTCCCCCTTTCCACGATTTAGATGGATTTAAGTGATGGGACCTCATAAATTATTCAACTTTATGAATCTCTAAGTCAAAATGAGCAAGTAGTGTCTTGGATCTAGATTATAATCAAGTTTTGATGTTATGCATTAGTCATTAAACCTATTTTTGACCTAAAATGGAAAGATGCATTTATTGGACATGCAAATCCATAAAGCCACGATTTAAGGTCACTTTGGATTATGAAACCATTCTAGAAACTTTAGAGGTGCAACTCTAAGGATTTGGTTCTTAATGAGAATCTTGATGCATTAAGTCACCATTAGTGGTTGGGTTTGGGATTTTGGCTTATGGAAGAGTTTGAGGGATAAAGTTGGAAACTTTACCCATCAAGACCATAGGAAGTACCAGATCTTAGCCTTAGAGTTTTTGTAGTTGAAGGAAAAAGGACTTAATGGTTTACGTTGTCCAAACGCATCACCATTGTGTGGTTGAGGTCACCACAACGTGGTGACTTGGTTAAGACTCGCCTGTTTTGGTAGTTTGCAGCCACAACGTGGCCAAGGACGCCACAAAATGGCGACTAGATGGGTTGACTTTTGACTTTTGACTTTGAACTGGATTTTGACCAAAGTTTGACCTAGGGTATTATGAGTATTTTGATCTGTATTTTGAGTTTTGGTCACTATATTTTCAAAGGTGACTGGTAGATTTGATTTCAGAGTAGCGTGCTGTTTCAGTTTCTCATATGTCTATAAGGTCAATCTCCTCACTATATCTATAGGTCGCAAGCACTAATATCGCGCCATTATTCAGTTATGTAGAATGTTAACTTCTATGTGATATATATTTGTTTGTGTGATCATGTTGAAAAACACCCTAGGGCGGGGCCCACTTTTATATGATTGGGTTGAAATACTCCCCAAGGCGGGGCCCACTATCATATTATTGGGTTGAAATACACCCCAGGGCAGGGCCCACTGTTGTATGTCGGGTTTAAATACACCCTAGGCGAGGCCCATTATGGCATGTTCGGGTAGAAATATACCCCAGGGTGGGGACCATATTTGTTTATTGGGTTGAAATATACCCTAGGGCTAGGCTTAGTTGTATTTTTGGTATGTAGTACTTTGGATAACTCACTAAGCTTTTTGCTTACAGTTTATGTTTATTGTTTTAGGTATTTCCGATTCGAAAGGGAAGGGCCCGACGTGATGGCACAACATCCTCCCCTCATGATTTCCGCAATTGAATAATTATAATCTTATTTTATTTCATGATGGTATTTGGAAATATTAATGAATGAAACTAATAGTATTTCAATGAAAATTTTAATCACTCTTTTTGGGTTGTTACATGGACCCTTGTATTTTGTGGAAGGCTCTCTCTACGCCACGCATGGAGATGCAGTACTCATGACGTACTCAGCCCGTGCTGACTTTTTGACTTTGGACTTTGACATTTGACCATGGATTTTTTTAATACATAAAAAGTGAACCTCTGCTAATCCAAATCAAAGCAAATATGAAGCTACTCAATTCCGAGATGTGAAGTAGATCCGAAACTCTTTTTTTATCCTAGAGGAAGTGTGTCTGAAGTTAGAGTTTGAACAAGCATTTAATGCATTTTGTCTTTTGTTGATGTAACAGTTCTTAGGACTTTTTCAGCAAATCATTTAAGTACCAGATTTGTCAAACTCAATGTATTAACTAGTCCTTAGATTGTATTTTAGTTTGTATCGTCTTCCTCCTCTATTATTTAAGGAGTGACTGTTTCATGAATTAATAACTAAGAATAGAAGTATTCGATATTCTCTTCGCATCAATTCAAACTCTCTTGCAAGTCAATTTCTTTCACTAACATTCTACTTATTTTAATTTTTTTTTTACTTTGATTATACTTATTCTTTCTTTATTTTTCACTTGAATACTTTGTTGAATCTCATCTTTAAGTCTTGACTGGTTTACTAGAATTGACTGGACTAACTATTTAGAAGCAGCCATTGATCTTTAAGGTTAATTCAAGGTTTGAGTATTCAAACCTTGTCCGTACATTGATTTTTGTTCTCACAATTAGCATCAGAGCTTCAATGGTTGTTCTTTGAATCCATAAGAACATATTATAGTTGATCTGAGATTACCTTGGTATCTCAATCATTTATGTGTTCAAGATAAAACTTCTTCTACATACCGCTTCTGCTCTAATATCTTAACTTCAGTGGCTGCTCCTAATCCATCTCAACAAATGTATTCAATGCAAATAGAAAATGGCGTGGGTTACCCTTCTCGTGCCCCATTGCTAGTTGTTGAAGAGTATGATCACTGCAAAGTTAGAATGGAAAGGTTTTTACTTGGCAAGGAAAAATGTGAAGAAATATGGAGTTTTGTAAAAGAAGGTCCACATGTTCTGGTCAGAAAACGGTGAGAGATGCCGCTGCAACTCTCATGGGCTAAGAAGATCAATGGCCAACACCTCTCACTGTTGTAGACATCGAGAAATTATATGCAAAATAGATTGCATTTTTTAAGATAGTGTTCGGTGTTCCTCTATCTCTCTTTGAGCACATTAATTTGTGCAAATCTGCATAAGAGAATTGGGACACTCTTTAAGATCTGTTTGAAGGGTCCGAGAATATGAAATATAAACGTCTGACTTTGGTTGTTAATGATTTTGATACCTTCACCACTGCTCTAGGTGAATCCGTAGCCTCAGATTTAAATAGTTATCAAATCATTCTAAACAATATGACTGCACACAGAATAATCGGAACTCCTCTTGAGTACAATCTGAAGTTTATCAATAGCCTAGGAAAAGGCTAAGGAAACGTCAAATCATGTCTTCAGAGTAATGGTGTAACAGCCCGGAATTTCAAATATTGATATAATTATGATTTTGGGGGTGTTTTAAGAGGGGACTCGGCGAGTTGGAGCCTAGACTCGCCGAGTAGGATCGCAGACTTGGTCGCGGGTTCGCGACTGGACTCGACGAGTCCAGATATGGACTCGACGAGTCGACGCTGTTCAGCAGAAACCCTAACCGTTTGGTTTTGGGTCGTATATAACGCCTCTTAGGCCGTCATTGTCCGTCTTTTGGTCGATTGAGAAGAACCCTAAGCGGCTGTGGGCATCTAGAGCAAGATTGAAGGCCATTGGTGACTTGAAGAAATTGTGGTGCAAGGAGGGAAGGGTTTTGGCTAAAGGAACTGCAAGGGATTCGAGTTCTGAGGTTTGGGGACACAGAGAGTGTGTTATTCAGGTAATAATCCGGATCATTTCTGTTATATTGATGTGTGCATGAATCTAGGGTTTATGAAACCCATTTGGTGATTAGATGGATTATTACTTTGTTAATCAAACGGATATAACCCTGTATTAGGACCTTAGAGGTCCAGAAGGTTCCATGCTTGTGTATTTCGGAACCATAATTGTCCCATGAAGCAGTTTGATCGACTGCATGGCATGGACTCGACGAGTCTGATGAACAGACTCGGCGAGTAGCTTGAAGAATATCTGGGACTCGTCGAGTTGTTCGTCAGACTCGGCGAGTTGAGTCGGGGTGGCCCCGCGATTCTTCCAGGAGGAACTCGTCGAGCAAAAAGGGGATACTCGACGTGTAGAAAAGGAATCTTAAGGAATCGGTGAGTCAAGGGCGAGTGGACTCAGAGTCGTTGAACTCGGCGAGTCTTGGGGTGACTCGGCGAGTTAGGTCGCGGGTTAAGTGAAGTTCTGAGCATGGGGACTCGGCGAGTCATAGAGTTGACTCGGCGAGTAGGGTCAGTCAGGGGTTGACTTGACCTTGTCTTTGACCAAGGATTTACCAGTGGTTCCAAGGGTATTTTGGTAATTATTGTTTATTGTTTGAGTTCAGTGTATTGGAGGCTGTCCAGAGGTGGAGATCGTATCAGTGATCGGAGCAGCTTGAGCTATCTGTTCAGTCGGCAGTTTCGAGGTGAGTTATCCTCACTATATCGCTAGGGTTTATGGCACCAAGGCCGACCCTTTTATCGGATGGAAATCCGGGTAGTTGTCATTGCATGTTATGGGCCGGAAGGCGTTACTATGTTGACCGGAAGGTCATGGCCTGGAAAGGCGTATGTATGCATTTAGTATGTTGACTGATTCATAGAGTAAGGTATGCTAGTGACCGGCCAGACCGGTATCTCGTTTAGAGTAATGCTATGGTATGTGATCTGTTGATCGATTGTTGTCTATGAACTGCTATATGATTATTTGTTATCTTATGTATGCATTGTATGCTTATGGGCCGGAAGGCAATATGTTATGGGCCGGAAGGCAATATATTATGGGCCGGAAGGCGATTATGTTGTGTTGAGGACCGGAAGGTCAGGGCCTGGAAAGGCGTATATGTGGTTGGTATTCTGGGGGTATCTCACTAAGCTTTCGGGCTTACAGTTGTGGTTTTATGTTTCAGGTTCTCAAGAGTCTGTGACAAGGCAAAGGCGTGATCGTACCGTTCCTCGCGTTGGTGTTTTATGTTTTGAACCTGGGAAATTACTCTGTTAAAGAATGTATTGAAAACCTTTTTGTAACAATGTTAATAAAATGGATGATATTGAAAAGTTTTAATTATTTTGAAATTTTGGATGTTACAAATGGATCTCTAAAGATGCTGAAGCTTTATCAACTCTTTGACGAACTACAAGGCCACAAATCTAATGTTGCACAAACATCAAGTGAACTGTCCGGAGGTCCTCTTGCCTTGGTTAGTCATGTTAACCCACTTATTCTGACCCCATCTGTGTCAGATCCTTTTGTAACTACCTACTTATTTTTTCTGTTCAATTAGCCTTCCCTACTCCACCAACTCCACCTGTTCCGAACCATCCAAAGAATCTTGATCCTGATCAAGTTGAGTCTGAACTTCGCTTCCAATAGGAGTTTGCACTAATATCCATGAAATACAAGCGTCCATGGAATCCCAGTCACAAACCGTATCAAAACTTATTCCAAACCCCTCATGAAAATAATCCTCAACCATTTCCTAAACCTTTAGAGACCCATCTGCTTACAAACCCAACATCTCATCATCAAGTCATTCCTAGGAATCCCATGAAATTCCAATGTCAGACAAACTAGTTTGTTATAAGTGTGGAAATGGTAACCATTTTGCCAAAGATTTTTTGGTCGATACCTCTCAGAAGCCGACCGTTAAGGATGCTGCATATTATGCTCGTGGATAGAGAGAAAGCTTTTTTTACTAATGTTTCAAGAGATGTTGAAGGGCACTGGTCTTATGGAGATGAGGATGATGTGAGCACTAGACGGTATATGTGTCTTATGGAACGACAGTTGATCGAATGTGATAAAGGCTACTGGTCATCAGGTTCAGAAGGAGACGATGAAGATGCTAAGACGAACTTTTGCTAAATGGAAACCAATGATCCACTAGGAAAAAGCATCGTTCAGCGGGTAAAATCTATGATTACTGAAAATAATTTTGATTTATCTCTTTCTGAACCATATCTAACTCAGATTCAATCAGATGTGACCATCATCCATAAAGCCTATGAGTTTGCCACATAAGTAAGTAAGAAGCTGGAAAATCAACTGACTCGCCTTAGATTATGCTTTAAAGATAGAAATCTTAAGATAGAATCACTAAAAAGAGAGCCTATAATGTCTCAAGATGAATGTATTATTTTAAAAGACAAATGTGAAATCTCCTTTGTTGAAAGAAATGTTTTAGTTTTTGATAACAAACGTCTCAATGCCAAAATTGATGCTTTACATCATTTAATTGATATTCTTGACACAAACGAACGGATAACTCACAATTTTCTTCATCCATGGTCCAATGCACCAGGCCTCGGAAGCGAGTTTCCAAAGCCTGTTGCTCGACCCTTAAAGGATTTGCAAAATATAACTTTTATGGGAGATGTTTGAACCGCAAACATTTGGATACCCCTGTCTCATCATTGTCACCCCTTCCTGAGACATCAGACCATTTTTAATCTTTGATTCCTGAGTTCCAACCCATAGTTGTCAAATGTCCTAATTTCATACCTCTTCCGCCTCTAATACCCATGGACCTAAATTAGACTTCGCATTCATTCCCTGACATCATCTGTATTGGAGTTCAAATTCCAAACTTTGGTCCTCTGAACAATTGTGTTATTGACGAAATAATTCCTGAGACAACCGGACATGACTCTAATAAATCAGATTTTGTTTGGGCATCATTAGAGAGTGAAGTTGATGAAGACATTATATGTGATGATTCATCTTACTCGTGTGTCTCTAACTCTGAAGTGATCTCAAAAACAACTCTAGTGTCAATCAAGCCTAAGTTTGACAATCCATCATCTGGACAAACTTCCAAGTCATCATCTGACTCTTGGAAAAACCTTGGTTAAATAAGAAAGATGTTGTCAACCCTAAGATCGAAGCAAAAAATGCCCTTAAGAAAGAAATTAGGCCAAGGCAAGATTCCAGATTCATTGAGAGATCCGAAAAGAAAGTATCTCAGATAGTTAGCCCAACCACTAGGAACCACAATACCGTTTTGTCTGTCAAAATTCTTAAAAGGCCATCCAGTTCTCCTAGTCAGGTTGCTTAAAACAATCTTGTTAGTCCTAATATGAAAGGTTTACTGTTGAGACTCATTCTGTAAAAACTAACTTTCCTTCGACAGTTTATTCTATACTTATTGCTAAATCTATTGGTATTATTTTCAAACCACCATAACATCTGAAACCAAATGTACCATCAAAAGCAGCAACCAAAGAACGAGTTGGTAAGAACACTGTTGTTAAAAAATCCTCAAATAATTCAAAACAAAATTTTGAGTGGAAAGTAAAAAAGGTTGAAAATTTTTCTGTATCTTCTATCAACACAATGATTCCAACATCTCAGAAAATTGTTGGTCCGAGAAAAGCAATGTCCAAAGAACCTTTAGTTAAATATGATTTTTGGATTAATGTGACCTTGGCATTCTACATCTTTCCCAAAGTTTCTCGGAACAAACCCTCCGAGACCCAATTGTTCCAAAGTCACAGTTGAAATATAAAGCCCGTGCCAAAGTCCCTAAACCTAAATCGGAGCTTAGAAACTCCAAAACTCACTGATTTTGCAGGAACTCTATGCTTCGGAACAGGATACAATCTGGTATATTGATAGTTCTTATTACATGCACATGACTGGGAAGAAAGACTTTCTACGTGATCTCAAACTTGCTTTAAATGTTGGTTACATGACGTATGGCAACAACTCAAATTCACAAATCTGAGGTTTTGGCATCCTTACTAACGACAACTTTTTTGTCTCTAATGTGACATATGTAGCTGACCTTAAACACAACCTGATTAGTGTGGCTCAGCTCACTGACTCAAACCAAAGAGTTGAGTTCTGTAAAAAGCATAGCCATGTCATTATAGAAGATCGGAAAGAATGTCTAATCAAATCAATCTCAACAAAAACATGTATGCATTAGACATCAACATGATCATTAGCAAGCCTTAACTCTGTCTTCTCTTAAAGGCCGTTCCAGACGTTAGTTGGTTATGACGTCGGAGGATTGCTTCTCTAAACTTCTGATACATGAATGATTTTGTTTCTGATGAAATGGTTCGAGGTCTGCCACTCCTAAAGCTTGAAAATGATCATCTATACGATGTATGTAAATGTGGGAAGCAATCCAAGAAAGTTCATCCCATTATCATTGAAAAGTGAATTTTGGAACCATTTGAACTTTTTCATATTGATATTTGTGGACCCTCCACTATAGAAAGTCTGCATCACAAAAAGTACATTCTTGTGATTGTTGATGATTACATAAGGTTCACTTGAGTCTTCTTCCTTAGGCTAAAATCTGAAACAGCCTCAAAACTTATTAATTTCATCAAAGGAATTGGAGTTCTTGTCAAACTTACTGTAAGAAGAATCTGAAGTGATAATCGCTCGGAATTCACCAATGTCACCATTGAGAAATTCCTCTCCAAAAAAGGAATTGACCAGAATTTCTCTGCACCCTACACTCCTTAACAAAATAGTGTGGTTGAAAGAAGACACCGAACTCTCATTGAAGTTGCTCTATCAATGCTAAACTTTGCTAATATACCTCTTTATCTCTAGGCTGAGGCTGTGTCCACTGCCTACTTCACTCAAAACCGAAGCATCATTAATCGACGTATAAACATGACATCGTATAAAGCCATGAATGGTCGCAAGCCCAGTATCTCGTTCCTGCATGTTTTCGGCTGCAGGTGATTTATAAAAAACAACTTTGATTAGCTCACCAAGTTTCAACACAAAGTTGATGAAGCAATCCTTTTGGGATACTCAACAAAATCCAAAGCCTACAAATTTCTTAATTGTGGAAATCGTGTACTTGAACAAAGCTTTGATGTCACTTTTGATGACAACTATGTTCGAAATTTTGGCCCAACTCATGTTACAACCCACATTATGGAGTCCGATGCTCCTTCTCCAGGATCTCCGAATTCCCAAATCATCTATGAAGTTGACTTTGAAATCCTGTTCGGACTTTTAGAATCTGTTCTTGATTCGGAATCTCGATCAAGACCGTCCTCATCAATAGCAACTCCAATTTCTCAAAATGTTTCTGGTCCAACTCCTATTTTTCCTCCATTTGGTATCATACAAATAAAAGTTTCCTTCTTCAGGCATACTCCTATTCAAAATATGGAGGCCTTCAACTGGATAAAAAAACACTTCCGGAGGTTGTCAATTTTTGGGTGGAAGATTGGTTAGCTAGTCATATAAGAAGCAGAGCTGCATTTCTCTCTTAACAGCTGAAGCAGAATACATTGTTGTTGCAAGGTGCACTTTGCAAGTTCTTTAGATGAAATCTTAACTTTTGGATTATGGTTATCGATTTCAACAAATTCCAATCTATTGTGATTCTCAAAGTGATATTACAATTTCTTACAATCCAATTCAACACTCTATGACGAAGCACATCGATATTGGTGAAGCACATCGATATTCGATACCATTTCATTAAAAATCATTTTTTAAAGTGAAACATCGAAGTTATTTTTGTTCCAAATAACGATGAAATTGTTGATGTCTTTACTAAGACATTAGACGAAACCAAATTTAATGGGTTTCTGAGAAAAATGGGTATGAGGATGTCTGATCCACAATTCTTCCAACAAGCTTGTACTCTCTGATGGAAATATCAGCAAGAAAAATAAATCCGAAGTCAAAATCTTTTATTCTCAAAATCATTTTCTCTCAAAAAATATAGGATAATTTTACGTGTCTTTTTGTCTACCCTCTTCTTTTAGTTTAAGTAGTACAACTTTCCTCATCTTTTGAAGCTTCTGACTAATATAGTTACATTGGTGTTGTTATTGATCTTCCCTTGGAATCTATTCTATAATGAAGTGTTATGAAGTTCACCTCAGAATTCAATCTGAAACGGTAATGGTTCATCTCTTACCCTTGTCCGAGCTCTAATCATTCATGTCTTGGAATCTCAATCTATTTAAAATGGTCTTCTAAGATCTTCATACATTTCACCTATGATATTCAGTCTAAGATTGTGCCATCTTGAACTCTATATCATGTAATAATGATGTGTTCATATTCTTTTCAAAGTATTTTATGACATCTTGTCTCGGAATTTGCTTATTCCGAGATCCTCAGTTATAAAACGGAGTTCAAAGGTTTTCATTAAAGTTTTTTATTTTTGGAATGTTTTTCTCAATTCAATTAACGGTATTTTTTCTTGATGACTATCCTTTAACCCTCTATAAACGTGCTTTTGCACACGTCTCGATAAAGTGCATATGAACTAAACTGAAATGACGATTTTTCCTTTTCGCACGTATAGTCATCCCATCTTTCACACTTGCAGTTTTTAAAAGTAACAATTTTGGCAACACATTAAATGCGGCCCATTTTTCCTTTGGGTGTCATCATTACTTTCTTTCTAACCCAACCCGAATATCCAACCTATAAAAGAGTTTAAATGCCAACGATTCCTCTTTAATGCTTTATTCATCTTTTTCCTGAAATTTCTCTTTGCAACTGCTCTTCGAGCATTTAAACCTTCAACAATGGCTTCCACTCAAAATGTTTGTGAAACCTAAAATCCTTCAAAAAAGAAGAAATCTTCAAAGGGTTGTACCTCTCATCATCGACTGAACCCATCCTAAGAGAAACTACCAAAATTTTCTCACTCGACCCCATAGATTACGATGAATCCATTCGAGTAATGATCAAGTTCATCTCCCATTACCCCATTTTTGTTCCACTTACTAAAACTCCAAACCCTCAACTTCCATTATGCATTCTTCACACTGCCTTTGAAATAATCGAGATTGAAGATGGTGTTCTTGAGACCAAAATCACAGGTAATAGGTTCGTCCTTATACACAAGCAAACATTCCTCAAGGATATCGGTATCCCAGAAAACCCCAAGGCTTTCAAGTTCATGAACCCCAAAATCGGCGATTCCCGGACTTTGGTCTGTGTTGATGCATTTCATCCTTCAAGAATTATCAGGGAAACATGGTGGAACTGACACCATGATCAAGTATTGGCTATACGTTGTGTATAGCATCTATTCAAGTTGAAGCAACATTGTTGACTTGACCGAGGTCCTATGGAAGGACTTTCTGAAGTTTGCCATCAAAAGGAAGCCAAATGAAATATCGAGTCCAAGATTCTAGGCTCTGACCCTCCAACAGCTTTATAAGAAGAGAAGACATCCCCATCGACACCAAACCTAAAAAGGTACGTTTTTCTTTCATGGCCATTAAAACATGTAGGCTTCCGAACCAGACTTCTTTTGGACCTATACGTAGGTTGCCACAACACATGTTGGCAACACTTCCATCCTATTCTCTTTTTCACAAACATCATTTAGAGGCCTTGATTGTGTATGACCCAACACAATCTGCCCCGGTCTCAAATGAACAACAGCCCTCGGATGTGAACAAACCAGTCTCCATTGGTGGCCGAAAGAAAAAGATGGTAAAATGAAAAACATCACCCACCAAAGCTCCAGCCAAAAAGAGAACCAAAGTCAGTGGTTCCTCTCAAAAGGAATCATACATTGACATTCTGTCTGACTTTGGACATCCGATAACCCCACCTGTCCACTCTTCTGAAGTACCCTTCGGAGTTTCAAAACCACACACAAACACTTATGGAGAGTTTGCACATAATCCATTTCCATCTTCCAAAAAGATGGTGCATGTGTTGAACAAAGTTCCTTGAATCCCCCTGAAACACTTTCATATGTCTCTTCAAACATTCCTCCTTCTACACATGTACAATCTGGGGCTATTGCCTCAGATTCCAAGCTTTCGGAAGCTGGAGTTGTCCCTCCGACTTCCAGAGCCCGAACTGGTCTGATACCTTGTTCAAGTAAAGGACAATCGAGTACTACTGATGAATAATGGATAACTTTGTTGACAGGGCACATACTTATCATTCGGAGCTTAAAAGAGCTCAAGTGGAGTACACCCTTATCTCCATGCATAATAGGGCCATCCAGAGCAACTTGCCATTTTCAACTCTAACTGATAAAGAAACAGATCAAGAGCCTGTCTCTTCCGAACTAGCCCAGACTGTAGCTACAGGAGAAGCTCACAATACCACAATCATCTCAAATGATTCTCCTCCGGAGTCTCCACATGTTGAAGCTTCCCAGCCTCCATCAGATAAAGAACATTCAACAGAATTCATGTTTGATGATGATAATGCTTCCGTTAGTGCTCTTCCCATCTTTTCAGCTTTCAAGTCTTCGCAGAAACCATCCTCTTCCAATGCAGTTTATGAATTCGGCCTTTCCTCATCCTTCTCGCAACAAGAAGAATAAGAGATCAAAATTGATGACCAAGTTCAAGACACTCAAGGAAATGAAACAGAAACAAACCCCCCCTCCTCAAGGCAACAAAACCGAGACATACCCCCTCCTACCGAACCACATGATGACAAAGGTGGTAATAACAATGATGATAAGTCTGAGAGTTCCACCTCGGATGCCGGCTCCTCGGATGAGAACATTGCTGATCCGTTTTCCCTCCTGGAACTCCGAGACAATGTGGCAAGTTCTTTCTTCAAGGTCGACTCTCTTGATAAAATTATGGCTCAACTCGACTCAAAGCTTGATAAAAAAAAGTCTCCAAACTTGATGTTATTCTAAATATTTTCCAAGATTAACGAAACTAGCCCCTCGACGTCAAAAGAGTGAATCAAATTAATCAACTCATCTCTCTCAGACTCAAGCATACTTCGGAGGAAGTTGAACACAAGTATAATGACAGACTTGATCACCACATCTCCACCACCACTAATATGCTCAAAATCCACGACGACATTATCAATGTAACCAATGATTTGATCAAACAAACTCATGTGCATCATGAAAAACAAATCCAACAGTTCGAGAAGGAGATTAAGAAGAAGGATGAACTCAACTTGATAATGCAATAGTCCTAATCAAATTGCTCCGAGCTTGTTCGAACATCGTCGACGTTCCAAACAATAAGTTCGATGAAACTACAATCACAACCACGGATGCTGACTTTCCATCTATCAACCCCAATGACATTCTCATAATTGCTACTCACCCTAGAGATCGTAAATACAATCACTCGAGCATCGGAGCCTACACTACTGTCACGAACTTCCTGAAGGACTATGTAATTGAATTCTGTAGGTCCAACATCGAGTTTGCACACTTGTTCAAAACTGAAAATGTGTTGGAAAAGATAAATTATGAATTGACTGAAGCTCAAATCTTGGCAGAAGGTCCAATTGAAGAACCTGAGCTCGGATACGTCTATCTGAAGAAGACCAACCAAAAAGAATTCTTCCAAGTTCTTGATAAACATCTCGCTCCTTCAACCATCCTCCAAAATTTCATCACCAATGCTACCAAAAGTGATGCTCCAGAGCCTATGAAGAAGAAGTTTATTGAACACCTTAAATGGTATCTGGAAGTCCGAAGTTGGCTCCATAGTGCTTACCTTTTTATATCTAAACATGCCGATTGAGTTTACTGATTGCTAAGTTCACTTACGAGGAGATTGTTAATACATAAAAATTGATCCTCTAGCAATCCAAATCAAAGAAAATCCGAAGCCACTTAATTCCGATATGTGAAGTAGATCTAAAGCTCTTTTTTTATCCGAGATGAAGTATGTATGAAGTTAGAGTCTATATAAGCATTTAACGCTTTTTGTCTTTTGTTGATGGGGTTAATATTATAAAAGCCCTAAATTTTTAACCCGTAATTAGAAAAAGCCCTAATATTTTTTTTATTATTGCTATGGCCATAACTTTTTCACAAAATTATTACTCTAGCCCACTTAACGAGTTTTATGGTTAACTTGGTTAAATTTTTTGCAAAATCAGTCCTAAAAGTTCATATTTGGTCCCTGAGGTTTGGAAAAAATTACACCACATGATTTTTTAACTTTATTTTTCGTTTTTTGTATACTTTATCTATTTTCGGTTTTTTATAAATATATATACATTTTTTATTTTCTTTTTTGTATATACTTTATTTATTTTCACTTTTTAACTTTATTTTTCATCAATTTAATTTATTTACCTTTTTACCTTTTGTTTTCTATTTTATAGTGTATATATAGAGTGTATTAGAGTTTTTTTTTTGTTTTTTTTCATATTTCTTTTCGTATTATATTTTAATTTTTTCATCTTTTTATTTTTTTTCTTATTTGTTTTCCAATTAAGAAAAAAATATAATCCTTGAGAAGCTTATCTTCATGTGCACTTCATGCACCTTTCTTCAATCCTAAACCATTACTACTGCTTGGTGTCATTTCTTTTGTGCTAATTATGCGAATGTTATCCGTAAATATATATATAAACGTGAAGTTCAAGTTCTGGTGAATATTTCTCTATTTATGCCTTAATAACGTACAAAACTCCATGCATAAAACCTAATACACCACCTCTTTAATGATTAAATTGGAAAACAAATAAGAAAAAAAATATAAAGATGAAAAAATTAAAATATAATACGAAAAGAAATATGAAAAAAAAAACTCTAATATACTCTATATATACACTATAAAATAGAAAACAAAAGGTATAAAAGGTAAAAAAAATCAAATTGTTGAAAAATAAAGTTAAAAAATGAAAATAAATAAAGTATATAGAAAAAACAAATAAAAATGTATATATGTTTGTAATAAAAACCGAAAATAAATAAAGTATACAAAAAACGAAAAATAAAGTTAAAAAGCCATGTGGTGTAATTTTTTGCAAACCTCAGGGACTAAATTTGAACATTTTAGGACTGATTTTGCAAAAAATTTAACCAAGTTAACCATAAAACTCGTTAAGTGGGCTAGAGTAATAATTCTGTGAAAAAGTTGTGGCCATAACAATAATAAAAAAAATATTAGGGCTTTTTCCAATTACGGGTTAAAAATTTTGGGCTCTTATAATATTAACCCTTTGTTGATGTAACGGTTCTTAGGACTTTTTCAGCAAATCTTTTAAGTATCATATTTGTCAAACTCATTGTCTTAACTACTCCCTAGATTGTATTTCGGTTTCTACATTGTTCCTCCTCTACTATTTAAGGAGTGAATGTTTCATGTATTAATAACTAAGAATATAATTATTCAATATTCTCTTCACATCAATTCAAACTCTCTTGCAAGTCAATTTATTTCACTTACATTCTACTTATTTTAAATTGTCTTTACTTTGATTATACTTAATCTTTCTTTATTTTTCACTTGAATACTTTGTTGAATCTCATCTTCAAGTCTTGACTGGTTTACCAGACTTGACTGAACTAACTAATTAGAAGCAAACATTGATCTTTAAGGTTAATTCAAGGTTTGAGTTTTCGAACTTTGTCTGCGCATTGATTATTGTTCTCACAGATTTGACCAAGTTTGACCTAAGGGTATTTTGGGTAATTTGAATAGTAATTTGAGATTAGGTCCTTATTTTTTTTGTATAGGTGACCGGTAGAGCCAAAATTTGGAGCAATGATTTGTTCAACTATTTTTCAGACAATGAGGTGAGTTTTCCTCACTGTATTTGTGGGTCGAATGCACCAATGGCAGCCTACTAGGTTATGTATCCTAGTTTGGGATGTTGTTATGTTGTAGTAATCTTATAAGATCTACATGATTATCTCTTTGTTGTTACTTGTTTTATTTGTTGCATATGTCGACATATTGTGGTTGGGATGAGGCAATATTGCTCTGTGCGGAAGCCAACAAACCTAGGAGCAAACCATACATAAGTTGTAGGCCATAAAGTCATGCCAGACTTATGTTGTGGGCTCAGGAGTAAGTCAGACATAAGTTAAGGGCCGGAAAAGCAAACCAAACTTATGATGTGGGCTCAGGAGCAATCCAAACATGAGTTATGGGTTAGGTGGGCAAACCAGACTCGTGTTGTGGGCTCAAGGATAATCCAGTTCGATGAATGTGGACCTAGTATGCATGTTGTTATATGTTGTGTGATGGTATTTTGGGAGAAATTCACTAAGGTTTAGCTTACAGTTTGAGCTTATGGTTTCAGATACTTCAGATGACAAGAGCAAGTAGAAGGCCTAATCGTACACATCATCCTAGATTTTTATGAGGTTATGATTTTGGGAATACTCTTGATTCTTGTTTTATGACTTTTGGAAACTATGATTTTATAATATTTGTGAATTTTGGATTGGTTTAAAAATGAAAAATTTTACTTTGATTTTGAGATGTTACGTGAGCGGTGGAAGAACCTGCTCTGATACCATAAAAAATTCTAATTCTTTGTTATTGATCATCAAAGAAATTACAGAGGAGAGGAGAAGTATATATAAATAGCAAAAGCAATCTAAAACAACCTAATAATAAAGGGAAGCTAAAATAAAGGATCTGCCACCTCATATGGATACAATGGAGGTAGATACGAACTAAATATAGATAAATGTTATGAGATCTAATATAATCATATTATCACGGTGGTCTCGCTATAAGTGGTTATTCGAGTTATGCATCAAAATTGGCTACTTTATTAAATACGTACCCCATTTTTTGGTTATTTCATGATTTTTAATAATAATAATAATAATAATAATAATAATAAAAATAATAATAATAATAATAATAATAATAATAATTATTATTATTATTATTATTATTATTATTATTAGACAAAACTTCAAAAATGTTCCATTTGGTTTCCAAAAATATCAAGTTTAGTCTCTAAGTTCAAAAAACCTTACAGATGGTCCCTGTGGTTTCAAAACTTTTAACAAATGGTCATTTCGGCTCACTCCGTTAGCATTTCACCGTTAACTCATTTTTTAATAAAATATTGCAGGGGTAATTTCATCATTTCAGTTGTAACCTTCTCTCTTTAAAAGAAATTGTATGTCTGATTTTTGGGCAAACCCTTTAGCTTTATCAGGCGTCATCTCTCCTCCTTTCCACTGTTGCTCGACCGTTGCACCCTTCACGACATCTAATCGCTTCTGATTTAAAGATGGTGACTTGCAGATGTGGGAATGAAGCAATGAAGATCACTTCATGGATGGATCGTAACCATGGAAGGCAATTTTGGAACTGTAAAAGATGTGGTTTCATTCGATGGTTTGATCCTCCTATGTGTGCTAGGGCATTGGTGGTGATTCCAGGTTTGATAAGATCAATGAATCGATTGGAAGAGATGGTTGCCATTGTAAGTGCAGAATTGTGGAACTACCAGCTGATGTTGTTTTGTTCATGGGTGTTTTTTTTTGTATTATTTTAATCTCTAAGTATCTTGTGAAGGTTTGGATGGTAATGGAGTTTTGGTTTTTGGTTTGTAACCATTGCAGGGGTTTTTTTTATTTTAATCGGATAGGGTTTTTTTTGCTTTCAGTTTATGTAGGTGGTTTTGGAACTGGTGTTGTTGTATTTGGTTTATGTATCAGATTAATGTCTAATGCATTGGTAATGGTAATGGTAATGGAATGTAGTTTGTTATAGTTCATTGTTCAATTTCTTGAATGTTTTTGAAATGCAATTGTTAAGTGTATTGTAAATGCATCTTTAAGATGGTTTTAATTTGCAATTGAAATGTACAATGTTATTAATTGATCTGTGAAGGGTAGTACACAAAACATATTAATTCATTACCAAAAAGTGCATACACACCATCACATGCAAGGTAATAAAGTTCTTAACACAACCATGATGCAAATTTTTCTAAAAACCTACAACATAAGCATTACATGCAACGTTTTCAAGTTCTTAACACATCTTCAAACAAGTACACATGACTTAAGTTTCTAAATACCTACAACACCAGTATCCTAATAACCACTAAAAATAGTTTTCAGCCCCCTCCAACTTCACCACTGCCTCCTTGCCCTTTACATGTTCTGGAATTGTGCCCTTTGTTATGACACTTTGAACAAGTGTCTGCCAAATATTTCCTGATCAATCTACCAGCTTGGTTGTTTGGCTCATCAACACCCCTCCTTCTCTTCTTCTTAGGCCTCCCAACCTACACATATTGATATACTATAGTTAAAATTGAATTCATTCCATGTTTACATGTATACTATATATCTGGTGTACTTGAAATACAAACCTATGTCTTATGTTTTGGTGGAAGTAAAGTGAATGGGCAGTCACTTTTAGGCCACATTGTACGTCCATTCAATGGATCAATTTTGTTGAAATACATGGCTTTCAATGTTGATAACCTATAGCAAGGATGGACCCATTCATCAACATGTGGGGCATTTTCACCATTTTCAATTTTATCCCATATAGCACAAACAACATGTCTACATGGGAAACCTGTAATCTCCCAAAACCTACAACTGTAACTTTGATCATTCAAGTTTACCACATACTGGTCTTGCCATGTGCTTGCCACTTGGTACTTTCCTGCCCCATTGTATTTAGCTACATACTTTGATGCATCAGTCTTAATCTTTTCAAACAGTGTAGTTGCAGTAGGGGTTAGAAGTCCTTCACACTTATCTATTTCCTTTTGCACCACACATAACCTCTTCATGAGATACTCTCTAATATACTCTAAGCAAGTGATAATAGGTTTATCCCTACCTTCATCTAGCTTAGAATTGAATACCTCACAACGGTTATTCAACAAACAATCAGTATGTGCCCTTCCTGAATAACAGATATTAAGAGAAGACAATTACACATATAGTAAACACACAACAAGGAAGATTAACATTTCTCAATAAATTTCTAGAAACTTACCACTAAAGTGAGATTTAGCCCAAGTGTTTTCTGGGATCTTAGACACCCAAGCATGAGCCTCTTCATTGATCTTCTTCAACTCATCCATTGCTCTGTTAAAATGATTGACTGTTGTTGCTCTACCACACTCCCAAAGCTGGTCATTTAAGTCTTTTCCTTTCCACTGTTTCTTCATGTTTTCCTGGATATGCCTTAAACAGAACCTATGTTCTGCACTAGGGAATACCTTCTCCATTGCTGGTATTATTCCCTAAACAAAAGTCAATGTATGCAACATCAGTTAACCAGATGTATTTAGAAAAGGTAATAAAAAAAGTTAGGTGATACACATCTTTTGTCTATCTGAAATGAAGGTAAAGTTTGAATTTGGTCCCAGATCCAGATCTTCTCCTAACAGTTCCAAGAACCAGGTCCAACTACTTGTTGATTCTGTCTCTACCACAACATATGCTACAAGGTATATGCCATTATTTGAGTCCAACGCTACAACAGTTAACACTTGCCCAGGGTAAGGGCCCTTCATGAAAGTACCATCCAGACCTAGAAAATCTCTTAACCCATATTTGAATCCTAACCTCAATGTACCTAAACAGACATATATTCTTCTAAAAGTTCTTGTGGTAATAGACAGGGAGGTTTCTGGATACACATCAATCTGAACTGTTGTACCAGGATTAGTGTTGAGTAGCTCCAACACATAATCCCTCAAAAATCCATAATGTACTTGGTAGTCCCCACTAATTATACGCTCAGCCATTGACTTTGCCCTAGGAACATTTTGCAATGACATTCGTACCTCCAGTTTCTTGCACAACTCTTCGTGTAATGCTTTCACTGGAATTTTAGGGTTACTCTATATTTGTTGAACAATTAAGTTTGCTACGTATCTGGAAGTGCAAGCTTTAACCGCCCTTGTTTGCAAACATTTATGCTCATCCTGTACTGTTTTCACCAACCAATCCTGATTTTCATTAGCCCTCGATATTTGGACTGCCCATGGACATGTACCTTTATTGGCAATTACATCTTTACCCTTGCACTTTGCCCTACTTCTAGTTGAGGACCCACCACCATCAACTCCTGTTGAAGGCTTACTTACAACACCTTTACATTTCACCCTAATCCGGATTTTGTCATTTTTGGCTAGGTATAAAGACCTCCTTGTTGCTACAACATGTGAGTTCATGTAGTTTTTAACATCAAGCTTGGTTTTGAAGACATGGCCAATCTGAACTGGTTTAACATGAACCCCTCCATGTGAGCATGTACTTGACTTACTCAACTCTTTTAGCAGTCTCTTCCTATCATCTTCATGAAATCCTGCAAATTGATAATCATCAGTGGTAATAACTTCTAAATCATCATCAACCGTGTGAATCCCTTCATCTTTTGAATGATTGTTCAAGATTCCATGTTTATCTACATCAACAACATTATGGAATTCACTCATGTCTACATCTACATCAAATTGTATGTTAGACTCATCCACATTGTATTCACTGTCATCAGAATCATCTCCACTATCCTCAGAACCATGGCCACTCTCAGAGTAGAAAGCCTCTCCACTATCATCACTCACCATACCCTCTAGATAATCCACTTCTGGTTGTTTTTCAAATGAAGTTTGAACATTAAACTCAACATCATAATCAACATAAAGTGAGTAATCCTCTATAAATGGTTCATAGTCATCAACTGTTGTAGTATTAGCTCCATCATCAACTTGGCAGCTTGGTTCCTGTACATGGTAAGTTCCCAATGGTTCTTCAGTTTCAACTGCACTAGTGATCACTTCTTCTTGAGTTTCAATTTCATGATTCACCACTTCCTCTTGAATGACATGACTTTGTTTGCCTTGTGACCTTATAAATGGTAGAATACTCTTTGAGTAATCATGGCCTTTATCAACATCTAACACTTGTGACTGCTCATAATCAGGGTTCATAGACTTGTTTAGATCAAGCTTTCTACTACATGATCCTGCTTCTCTCCTACAAGGTTTCTTTCTATTCATTTCAGGTGACACACTATCAGACTCTAACTCTTCAATAACAACTTTAGAAGGAGACTTGTAATAACTAGCTACCCTTGTCTGACCAGTTTCAATATACACCTTAATAAGTCTGTGTTTAGGGACATATGATACCATTTTAAGTACATCTTGATCATTACCTAAAGGCATTAAGCCATAGTCCAAAGGGTATTCAGGGATACAGAAATGGTAGTAAAGGGTTTGCTCAGTTTTGTACCCTAGTTCTCGAACCATGTCGTCAAGCTCATGAACTGAAAATAAATCAGTGTCAACATCATCTACATATGCTACAACACCATCAATGTATTTCCTTCCAAGTGCTTTGGTGAAGACACCACTGTAGTGTATCTTTAACGTGAAATAGTTGTCATAACCTTCTGTAAACACAAAAAAAGAAAGAGTAAAATCAATGATTTCCTTACGTCAACACAATAGACCAAGAAAAAACAAGTTTTGTTGTAGTATTGTACCGTATCTTTTTCCTAAGTCCTCCACGGTTACAAATTTTTCTCGAAAACACCATATTGATAGCACCATTGCAATTTCCGCAGCTTAAAACCCTAAATCCCAATTTCTGTTCTTGCTTCTACGATGGGAATGAACCCGATGAATACAGATGTAACTGGTTATCTTCTTGGGAGAGGGACGGGTACTGATGTGTAAGCAATAGGTAATCATTTCATATTAAAGAGAGAAGGTTACAACTAAAATGACGAAATTACCCCTGCAATATTTTATTAAAAAATAAGTTAATAGTGAAATGCTAACGGAGTGAGCCGGAATGACCATTTGTTAAAAGTTTTGAAACCACAGGGACCATTTGTGAGGTTTTTTGAACATAGAGACTAAAATTGATATTTTTGGAAACCACATGGATTAGTTTTGTCTTATTATTATTATTATTATAAAAAAGTTAAAGACAAAAAAGAGAACTTGAACAAGTAACCTCTAATTTATTAGGATGTGAAAACAACAAATTAACAATATTTTAAGGTAAGACGCGCGGAAAGGAATAATTTGTATGGGTAATAATTGGCAACTTTAATAAAGTTAGGATATGTGAGTAGATTTAGGCATAATTAAATTAATTCTTACTGATTCTACATATTTTAATACCCTATGTAATATTAGTATTCTTACTGATTCGACTTATTTTAATATCCTATGTAATATTATATTATATACTAAATAATGCTTTAAGTCAGGATTGAACATGATACGTGTAAGACCTGCAGACAAAGTCACATACTAATACAATAATCATTGGACTAATTGAAAAAATAGGGAAAAATACAAAATATCATGTCTCACATGAAAACAGTAGGGAAAGTTACAAAAAAACATGTCGCACAAGTGAATTTAATAAACGATTAACAACTTTTTATATCACAAAATAATTATTTATTTTGTAATGAATATTGTTAAGCTATCAGCGAAATCTTATCATAACATCCCCACCACATGCATAGGTATATTCACCACTACATATTATTATATAACCCCCTTACCAATGTTCATGTCGAAATGGTCCAAAATCCGCTCCCAAAACGTTTGGGTGGTTTGGTTGTTTGCGTTGACATTATCTTGGGGTATGACCAACCAAGCCTGTGCTAAGGTCATCTCCTAGGGCGGAACACGAGTACGGAGGCAAAAAATAAATTCATATAACCCAATTTAACTTGGTTCAAAATCATGATATATCAAATTCTTAACACGACTATTAAAATTTTATATCACTTATAAATTATAAAGATGGGAAATGATATATTAGTCCAACAATGTATTTCAAATTTGTTCATTCGGTCTTTTAACTTATTTGTGTGCTTTATAAGAGAACTAGGCGAATATTTGTATGTTGCGCAGAATACAATTATAATTTTTGGTAATCTTATGTTATTGAAAATATTTATATAATTTATATTAACTATAAAATAATAATTATTACATTTACTTTATATAAAATTATAATTAATTTGAATAATTGATAAAATAACGCTTATTAAAATCAAATAATTTAATGGTCTCTACTCATGTTTTACGTTTGTATAACATTAGTTATATTTGTCAACTATTTTAATTACCACTATTATGATTTATTAATTTTACAAAAAAAAATTTGAAGGTGTTTTAATTTCATCATGATGATTATTTAAATTATCAACAACTGTTTGTAATCTAATATAATTTAATTTTTAAGTTTCTATTATTTTTAACTATTATTATTAAAAATTAATTTAAAAACAACTGAATTGAATTTTAGTTATTATAAAATATAGTTTTCAGACACATTTTAGTTAATTGGATTCATCGATTTAGATTCTTTTATATTTATTATATTTCATGTTTTCATTTTAACTACATTATATATATATATATATATATATATATATATATATATATATATATATATATATATATAGAATTGTTTTTAAACATTATTTGATATTTTACTTTAGGTTTTAAATTTTACACTAAATTTTTAAGCTTATTTGATATATTAAAAGTAGGTTATTTATTTAACAATATATTGAAGGTAACAAATTAAGTATATCATATTCATAAGTCACAAAGTCTTCTATTTATGATAATGTTTACAACTAAAAACATATTTAAGTTAACAAATTAAATATATTATATGGAAATATGAAGAGTTTGGAGTTTTAGTTAAGTGTGGTGAAAAAAAAAATGTTTCATTTACAATATAGTATGATATATTTATTTTTGTCGGATCTAATTAGTCACTTTGGATAAAATGAAGGGGTAACCCAATTACCGCTTTGCCATATAGACCCCACTCATTCAAATTCCCAGACACCCTTTCTCTATCATATATTTTTCTCCTTCCTTTTCACCCTCTGTAAACACATGAATCTCTTCCCTCCGATCTTCTATGACGTCCTTTGATTTTCAAAACCAATTAAAACTTTTCTTACGCTTTTAAAATCATTTATTTATACTTGCGGAAAATCCCAGTACAAAATATCATTTTGATTACAAATGTTTGTTTCCAAAATGTTAAAACCCTAAAGATGTCATGATCAATACAGATACATAAGTTACATCGTAAAAACTTGATGGTCCTCAATACTATTGCAGGTTGTCTCTTAATCACTCAACATCCTAATCAAGTTCCACTAGCTTAAGTCTTAGTACTTGTGATACATATAAATTGAGTGAGTCAGATTGGAAAACCTGATGAGATACAGAGGGATGTCAATCCCATAATATTGATATGATAATATTCCATAATTATTAGACCTGTAACATTAACTGTTACCATACAATATCCATACACGCTTACATTCCTATATATATATATTCCTATCGACCCTCACAGATCCTAGTCCAAGATTATCAGGGAGAATTATCTCCTCGACAAACCATTTAAGGTAAGGGTTAACTACATAGCTAGGAGGTCCCTTGGTTGGTGTAAGTCTTAAGGAACCTAAGCCTTCAGAGTAATTTGATTAATGAGGTATTACTGTAACACCCATAATCAGAAAGACCAAGAAAAAGGAAAGGAAACCCTAAGTCAAATGGGGGGTCAACTCGTCGAGTCTATAGGTGAACTCGACGAGTCGGAGCGGGATCCGGGTTGTTGAATAAGTGACCGACTCGGCGAGTCGGTGAGTGGACTCGGTGAGTCGATGAGTGGACTCGGCGAGTCTGGTCTGAACGAGAAAAGCCCTAATCCGAGGGTTTGCACCCTATTTAAGGAACATTGCACCCCTTCCCCAGCCTCTTTACTCCTCTTTCAGATCCAGAAACCCTAAATCGTGAGTGAGAACCCTTGGGAGCAAATTGGAACCTAGATAAGGGGGTTTGTGAAGACATATTGAAGATCAAGAAGCTTGGATCAAGGGGCATTACATAGATTGGGATTACTTTTCAGTGAGAGGTCAACTTTGAGGTAATAAGCTGGCCTTATTGCATTTAGATCTATCTTATGTATGAGATTTGGAGCATTTTGGGTATGAATAAGATCTATGTCGAGTTAGAGACCTAGATCCGCGGTTGCTACCTCAGATCTAGACTTGTAATAGTCCAGAAGGTCATAAAGTTCATGTCATTGAGTTGTTGGTGAAGCCTACTTGTCATAAACCCTAGCCCTAGAGTGTTTTAAGCCTATAGCTCCTTGGCTTCACGTAAAGTTTGCAACTTTACGTGATGAATAGGCTTTAGAAGTGTGGATCTACAGTTTGGATCCCCTGCATGGCTCGAAAAGCCACTGTATGGATTAAGAACTGAAGCTACTCGACGAGTCACATGGGTTGACTCGGCGAGTTGTATGAAGATAGGCAGGAACTCGACGAGTTGGAAGAACTGTTGGATATAGTGTCTAAGTCCATAACTATATTTGGTATGTACTTGACCCGACCCGGCATGGTCCATTTGGGTTGCACTTCACCCGAACAATTTATGGATAATCTTTTGAGAATAGTATAAGTTATGATTTATTAATATATTACAAGTTCTAATATATTAATATAAGATCATATTATTTAATTAGTATTGATCTATATTTAATCTAGGATTAATTTAGATCAAAAGTATTACTAATTAAATATGGGCTCCTATATTTATATAGTGTGGGCTAATGCTCATTTGGAATGCGCTAGGCTTGCATGGAAAGTCCATGGATACTCCATGGAGCTTTAACCCATGGATCTCATGGAAATGAAGAGACATGGGTATTATGGTTTACATGGATGTAACCCTAATCCACCATGCTATATAAAGGAGGCTTTGGTTCTTGAAATCACACTAGTAGTGGTAAGTAAAGCAAGAGGGTCGATTTCAAGAGAGTTGTGACTATTCTCTCAAGGCTCCAAAGTTTATGGTGATTTGTGATTCCATTTGATGCATCCACACTATTGGTGCTAGGCTCTAAAACTCCAAGCAATCAACTACAACTAGAAGGTAAGTAATTCTACTAGCTTTATTTGATTCAAGTTCCCCATGCCATGCTAGATAGGATAAGAACCTTGGAAAATAATTATTTGCATGTATCTTAGTCAAACATAGATCCAAGGTTTATTAGGGTTGCATGTACACTTAGGAAGTGTTAGAATGCTCAAAACCCATCAGTGGTATCAGAGCCTAGGCTTGTTTGTTTGATACTTGATGCAATATATTTGAAAGAAGTCGGTTTTTTGTTGTCTGCCTGATGAACTCGCCAAGTCCATGGGGGGACTCACCGAGTTCATATGCATCTTCATCCTACTCGCCGAGTAGGTTCGTGCACTCGACGAGTAGGAGCCTCAAAATGCAGATTTTCGACTTTTGCTGCTGGAAATGGACTAGAAACATTACCCTAAACTGTTTTGGTGTTATAAAACTAGTTTTAGATGGTGTAATGTTTATGCTAATCCATTTACAATGGCTATAATAAAAAATTACAAGATTTATGAGTGATTTATGATTCTTGAAATGTTCATATTCATGTTCTTGAACTTATGAAGATTAGATGATCATAGGAATTGTTTGTAACCTACTTGGTAGTTTAATTCTTGATCATAATGTGTTTTAATGGAGACCATAACTTGTCCTCAAGTTATGGAAAACCAAGAGTCACACTTGAATTAAAACCATTAAAAGAACACAAGAGTTAGAAAAATGAAGAGTCTTCATTTTTAATACTCAATTAACTTCATAAGTTATAAGAAATGAAAAGTTTTGAATGTTTACAAAACTTGCCCTCAAGTTTTGGAACAAGTAAAGTCATAATTAAAAACTTTAGTCCCAACCCTTAGAATTTTAAAAGTTAAAATTCAACCCTTATACTTATAATATTATAAGTTAATAATATATATATATATATATATATATATATATATATATATAAAAGATCAAGTCGTCTTACCGCTAGTACGCCTCATTCACGAAGCCGGTCTATAAGGGGGGGTATTAGGTTGTTGCCTATAAAATGGCAACTTAATGGGTGTCCACTCTCACCCACCGCTTCCTTGATCGGTGGAGGGTCGTTAGCCGAATGGGTAGGACAAGGACTTATAAATTCTCATTAAAAGTATAATGATAATACTAAAGTAACTAAACTTTATTGAATTCTCAATCTTAGTTATTTTAGGAAAATGTGAATAAGGTGCTAATCCATGAAATTACACTCTACCCTTTGTTTAAGTCGTTAGTGGAGCGTGTGTGGTTAACCAACACACTAACTTGAACTTAACAAGGTAGGTAAAGGGTGACTTAATGTTTATCATAATATCGATGGAGCGTGTGTGGTTAACCGGCACACTAACTTGAACTTAACAAGGTAGGTAAAGGGTGACTTAATGTTTATCATAGTATTGATGGAGCGTGTGTGGTTAACTGGCACATCGATTGAGGGGTAATACATTAAGGGTACCAAGTAATTTGCATGGTTACTTCACACCTTGTTTTGTGATCCTCGGCGTCCCAGTCACAAAACTTGAAGGGCACACTCGATATTGAAACATGCCATTGAAGAAAGTTCAATGAATCTCAAAGAATCTAGGAGTTTCTAAACCAATTTAAAAAAACCTAATTAAAATTTCGTTTTTCATGGTGGAAATTGGTGAATCGTCATTCACCTACCTTCAAATATCTTATAACTTAGATTATGGCATCCCTCTTCTAAGTTATAAAATATTGTGTTGGATCTTAGCCTTAATACTACATTTGGGTGTTTTATTAAGGACTATCTCTAAATCTAATCTAATCTATTCCCTCTTCTTTTCAGATGTCTTCCAATAACAATGCTTCTAGATCTAACCCTACTAGCTCTTTCCCTCTCATGAATCTTTGTGGGAGAGTCATCTTCGATGGATCCAACTTTACTGATTGAATCAGGAACTTCAGGATGGTCACTCGGTATGAGAACAAAGAATATGTTCTCGGCAAGGAGCTAAAGGTACCCGAGCCAACTGCTACTCCTGAAGAGCTTGTTGAATATGAGGTACATGAAAGGGATGCTACAAAAGTAGCATGCATCATGATGGCCACCATGACAGCCGAGCTCCAAAAGTCCTATGAGGACTATTATCCTTTTGAGATGCACCAGGACTTGATGGACCGTTACCGTCAAAATTCTCATCAAGAGCGATATGAAATAATCTCCTCCATGATAACAACCCGAATGAAGGATGGTGAACCCATCACGGGCCACATGCAGAAAATGCAAAGGTATGTGGACCGTTTACTAAAGCTGAATGTGAACTTCCCCGAGGAGTTAGCAATAAACATAATTTTGCACTCCTTACCATCGTGTTATGATCAATTCCGCCTGACATATCACATGAACAAGGAAGAAGTCACCCTCAGAAAACTTCAGGGACTCCTGAAGACTGCGGAAAGTGGTCTAAAGGGTAAGTCGGTTGTTACTACTCCTACTCCTACTCCAACTGCGGCCAATGTCTTAGCAATCGGGCATAGCAAAGGGAAGAAGAGAAAGAACCCTTCTAAGGGTACCAAGGGTAAGACCCTTGAAGGCTCCTCTTCAAGCAAAACCAAGAAAGGTTTTGTCACTCCTTCTGCTAACCCTAATGAGGCTGAATGCTTCTATTGTCATGAAACGTCGCAGTGGAAGCGAAACTGCCCAAAGTACCAGCAAGATGTGAAGGATGGGAAAGTAAAACCCAACCATGTAGGTATATACACTATATTGTCTAATAACTCACCACATTCTAAGTCTTGGTTCCTTGACACAGGTTGTGGTATTCACATATGTTGTGATTTTCAGGGACTAAGAAGAAGTGAGAATGTGGAGCAGGGAAAGATAAACTTGATCATGGGAAACAGGAAAGCTTCACCTGTCACCAAGATAGGAGTTTATTCCTTATTGCTAAATAGTGGGTTTACATTAGATTTGAATAAGTGTTATTATTCTCTAGAAATGGCAAGAAATGTTATTTCCTTTCATGCATTGTATAAACAAGGTTTTACCTTTTATTTTGATAATAATAATGGTAGTATTGATGCTTTCTTTAATAATTTCATTATTTTAAAGCATTACCTTGTGATGGCGTGTATGAAACTGTATCTGTTGTAGATAATCTAGGAAATAATGTATTGTATATTGACTCTTCCACTAGCTTAGATAAAGCATCTTTATGACATTGTCGTCTTGGACATGTAAGCAAGAAACGCATAGGCCAACTCCAAAAGGATGGAGTCTTGGAGTCATTTGACCTAAAGTCAAAAGATAGTTGTGAATCTTGTTTGCTTGGTAAAATGACAAAGTCACCTTTTACTGGCACTTGTGCTAGGGGTGAAGGTTTGTTGGACCTCATACACACGGATGTGTGTGGACCCTTCAGAACCGCCACAAGAGATGCTAATTGGCTCTATGTGACTTTCACTGATGATTTTAGTAGATATGGATATGTCTACTTAATCAAGCATAAGTCATAAACCTTTGAGAAATTCAAAGAGTTTAAGCAAGAAGTGGAGAATCAGTTGGGCAGAAACATTAAGATGCTTCGATCCGATCGTGGTGGTGAGTATCTTAGTACTGAGTTCCTTGACTATCTTAAGGAATGTGGGATTGTCTCACAATTGACACCTCCTAGGACACCACAATTGAATGGTGTAGCTGAGAGGCACAATCGGACCTTGTTGGACATGGTTCATTCCATGATGAGTCGAGCTTCACTACCAATCTCATTTTGGGGGTATGCCTTAGAGACTGCCGCCCATATCCTTAATCTAGTCCCTACAAAGAAGGTTGCCAAAACACCTCATGAGATGTGGACTGGAAAATTTCCCAATCTAGACCACATCAAGATTTGGGGTTGTGAGACTTTCGTGAGACGCAAGACTCACGATAATCTCGAACCCTGAAGCGAAAGGTGTATTTTCATCAGCTATCCACAGAAATCCTTTGGCTACATCTTCTACAGACCCAGTGATAATGTGGTCTTTGTAGCAAGAAGAGGATTCTTTCGAGAGAGAGAATTCATGAGTCAAGGAGACAGTGGGAGGCAAATTGACCTTGATGAACTTCAAGAGTCAAGTGATGAAGGAACCTCAAACCCTTGCCCTCAACCTGAGGATGAAACTCCTGTTGAGCCAACTGAAGAATCTATACCTCTGAGGCGTTCCACCAGAGTTAGGAATGCACCTGAGCATTATTATGGTTTCCATATTACTGCAGAAGGTGAGACACTTATCAGTGATAACACACTGGTAAATCTAGATGAGCCTAACAGCTACACGGAAGCCATGGCAGGCCCTGAGACTGCTAAATGGAAAGAGGCTATGGATAGCGAGATACAGTCCATGTATAACAATTAAGTTTGGAATTTGGTTGACAATGTACCTGATCATAAGATAGTCGGGTGCAAATGGATCTTCAAGAAGAAGACCGACATGGATGGTAATGTACACACTTATAAGGCACGACTGGTTGCAAAGGGTTATTCTCAAACTCCGGGAGTTGATTATGATGAGACTTTTTCACCAGTGGCCAAAATTAAGTCTATTAGGGTTCTGTTAGCCATTGTTGCATTTCATGACTATGAAATATGGCAAATGGATGTCAAAACCGCTTTCCTTAATGGAAAGTTGGCTGAAGATGTTTACATGGTTCAACCAGAGGGTTTTGTCCGTATAGAGTACCCCAATAAAGTGTGTAAACTCGAGAAATCCATTTATGGATTAAAACAGGCACCTCGCAGATGGAATCTTTGCTTTGATGAGAAAGTCAAAGAATTTGGCTTTTCGAGTGAAGATGAATCTTGTGTCTATATCAAGGCTAGTGGGAGCATAGTCAGTTTTTTGGTACTGTATGTGGATGACATACTACTCATAGGAAATGACATCCCAACCCTGCAGGAAGTAAAGTCCTGGCTTGGGAAGTGTTTCGCTATGAAGTACCTTGGTGAAGCTGCCTATATCCTAGGGATAAGGATTTTGAGAAACAGGAGTAAAAGACTAATTGGCCTTAGTCAAAGCACCTATGTGGACAAAGTGTTGAAAAGATTCAACATGCATAACTCCAAGAAAGGTGAGTTACCCATCTAGAGTAACGCCAGATTGAGTAAGACACAAAGCCCTAGTACAGAGGCTGAGATAGCAGAAATGAGTAGAATACCTTATGCTTCAGCTGTAGGATCGATCATGTATGCTATGACGTTTACTCGACTTGATGTTGCCTTTGCTTTGAGCATGGTTAGCAGGTATCAGGGGAACCCTGGCAAGGCACACTGGACTGCGGTAAAGAATATCCTCAAGTACCTACGAAGGGATAAGGACTGGATCCTTACCCTTAGTGGGAATGATGACTTGAGAGTTGTAGGGTACAGTGATGCTAGCTTTCAGACTGACAGGGATAATTTCCGCTCTCAGTCGGGCTAGGTCTTTACCCTAAACGGAGGGGCAATTACTTGGAAAAGTTCAAAGCAGGAGATAGTGGTTGATTCCACTTGTGAATCAGAGTATATAGCAGCAAGCGAGGCAGCAAAGGAGGCTATATGGCTAAAGAACTTCATCGGAGACCTTGGAGTTGTACCAGCTATAAAGGAGCCAATGGAAATTTTCTGTGACAGCAATAGTACGGTTGCCTTAGCCAAGGAACCAAGAGATCATGGGAGATCCAGACACATTGACAGAAAATATCACTTCATTAGACATCAAATAGAAGAAGGAATCCTCGTGGCAAAGAGGGTATCATTGGATAAGAACCCAGAAGATCCTCTCACGAAGGGACTGACTCGGGCTAAGCATCTCCAGCATGCTCGGAGCATAGGGCTTAAGGATGATATTAGTTTTAGTAGTTAGATAATCTCGAAGTTTGTAAAATGTAATTGACATTTGATGATAAATAAAAGTTGTTATTTATGAGTAAGTGTTGCTATCACTTGTCGATCGTTTACTATATTTCTTTTGCATGTTTTGACTTCTAGAATAATTATGTTTGGTATATCATATTATTCGAACCTCCACAGTCGGTCATATTTCGGAAGTAGGTATGAATCAAGACTGTCATGATTGGTTGCAGAGGTCTAAGATGTTGGACATGGCTACAACAATCATGAGTGCTCATAAGTTCTGAGCATTGGACTCAACCCACGCTCACTGGAATCACTTCATGGAATTTATCTCGAGTGATCGTGAGACGGTAATATCATATAAGTCTTCAAACCTAGAGATATGATTTGTTACCTATGAGTTGTTTATGCATTGATTGTACGAAAACGCATTGGTAACTTGATGTTATAAAACGTACCTTTGTGTGTAATTCAACAAGTAGTAAAGAAAACATATGAGTCAAAGTTTATATGCTCCTTCTAGGATTAGAAGCGATATCTGGGCCCCTCGATGTTTTGTTTTGGCCTTTGTACCGAGCCCGGTCAGAACTAAATTGATGTGTTCAGTTAAGTTCTATGTCAAACAAATCGGAAATCGGGAAACAAATGCTGGACAATAAGTAAGACCATGTTCGATGTATTTGTTCGGCTGATATCTAGAATAGAGGATTATATGATCACTTATCTAAAATGGCGCGTTCTAGTTCAACAGAGTTTAAAGAGCTACGATTGCTGATCGATTCCTGAAGTCATACTTGCAACCATAGTTATTAGACTTATCCAAGTGGGAGACTGTTGGATATAGTGTCTAAGTCCATAACTATATTTGGTATGTACTTGACCCGACCCGGCATGGTCCATTTAGGTTGCACTTCACCCGAACAATTTATGTATAATCTTTTGACAATAGTATTAGTTATGATTTATTAATATATTATAAGTTCTAATATATTAATATAAGATCATATTATTTAATTAGTATTGATCTATAATTAATCTAGGATTAATTTAGAGATCAAAAGTATTACTAATTAAATATGGGCTCCTATATTTATATAGTGTGGGCTAATGCTCATTTGGAATGGGCTAGGCTTGCATGGAAAGTCCATGGATACTCCATGGAGCTTTAACCCATGGATCTCATGGAAATGAAGAGACATGGGTATTAGGGTTTACATGGATGTAACCCTAATCCACCACGCTATATAAAGGAGGCTTTGGTTCTTGAAATCACACTAGTTGTGGGGAAAAAGCAAGAGGGTCGATTTCAAGATAGTTGTGACTATTCTCTCAAGGTTCCAAAGTTTGTGGTGATTTGTGATTCCATTTGAGGGATCCACACTATTGGTGATAGGCTCTAAAACTCCAAGCAATCAACTACAACTACAAGGTAAGTAATTCTACTAGCTTTATTTGATTCAAGTTCCCCATGCCATGCTAGATAGGATAAGAACCTTGGAAAATAATTATTTGCATGTATCTTAGTCAAACATAGATCCAAGGTTTATTAGGGTTTCATGTACACTTAGAAAGTGTTAGAATGCTCAAAACCCATCAATTACTGATAGATTGACCAAGATTGCGTATTTCATACTAGTTTTCGAGAGTATATCCGCAGAGAAGGTAGCAGACATCTATGTCCAGGAAGTAGTAGTTCGGCACGGAGTGCCAGTATCGGTGATTTTGGACCGGGATGTCTGTTTCACCTCCAGATTTTGGAGGAAGTTTCATGAGGAGTTTGACACTCGGTTGCAATTTAGTACAACATACCACCCTCAAACCGATGGCCAGAGCGAGCGGATGATTTAGACGATCGAGAATATGCTTTGGGCTTGTGTTTGGATTTTGGAGGAAGTTGGGATACTTACCTCCCACTGGACAAGTTCTCCTACCACAATAGTTACCATGCCAGTATTGACCGGACACCATTTGAGATGTTGTATGGAAGAAGGTGCAGGACTCCGTTTTGCTGGGGGGGGGGGGGGGGGAGGTCGTACATTGAGTCATGGGTAGTATAGAGGTTGTACTCAAGACTACTAAGTCAATTCAGTAGGTGGAAGATAAGCTGCGGGTCGTGCAAATCTGGCAGAAGAGTTATACAGATCGGTAACATTCAGATCTAGAGTTTCAGGTGGGAGACCTGGTGCTTCTGAAGGTGTCAACTTGGAAACGTATCATCCAATTTCGAAAGCGGGGAAAGTTGAGCCACTGATTCATTGGACCTTTCAGGATTTTAGCTCGAGTGGGCAAGGTTGCATATCAGCTGGATTTGCCCGATGAGCTCATCTAGATCTATAACATCCTCCATGTGTCCCAGCTGCGGAAGTGTGTAGCCGATGAGTCGACATTTGTTCCTCTCGATGACATTGTGGAGAGACTGATGGCGATCTTAGATCAGAAGATGAAGGCTCTGCTCAACAAAGAAGAGTCATTAGTCAAGGTCCAGTGGCAACATCAGAAGGGTTCCAAATGGACGTGGGAGCCTAAGGCAGAAATGCGAGAGCACTACCTAGATTTATTCACAGTGGCAGACTTCGAGGACAAAGTCCAAATCAAGTGGGGGAGAGTTGTAACATTTATTATTCGGGTATTTTTTTAACCCTTGAGTTGTGCTTTATTTGCAAGTTTAGTCCCCAGTGGCAATTTCATAATTTTGGAGTCAGTCGGACTGCATGGGGCATACACTTTCCTGCGTAAGGCATACTCCGGATCACATTAGTACGATGTGCGTATGCTGGTACACCTGGTGTATGCATCTAGGGTGCAAACCCTAAATTTTAGGGGTTGGACCCTATTTAAACACATTTATGGCCACATGCACCTTCTTATCTTCAGCCTCCCTCGTCATTCTGAAACCCTAAAGAGTGTTTCTACATTATGAAGCTTGTTGAGACATTTTTCATGCCATTTGGAGCTTTTAGAGTAGAAGGAAAAGCATTAAGGTGGCGATGTTTCACTCAAGGCTTTGGATCCATAATCTTGTCCTCCTTGTGCACTGTGTGGAGGTAAAAAGCTACAACCTTGGTGTAGAAATCTTATAGATCTAGTTTTAGATCGAATTTTTCCTTTTTTGTCCCAAACTTGGTCTTTGTTGTGACAACTGGAAAATTCTAGAACAAACAAGGTCTAAATGTCAACCGTGCACAAGTAAATTCACAATGTAACTTTGATGCAATAGAACTTTGAAAGCCAAAGGGCGTGTTTATATTAAGCTAATATATATATATATATATATATATATATACATATATATATATATAATAATTGGAAAACCATGTTGGAATGAACCATTAAAAGTCAAATAAAGTCAACAAGACTTCAAGGAGTGAAAGGGGTCAGCAAAAATCAAATTGTTTTAACATAAAAGCATGTTCATGTGCCATGCCTTGAGTTTTCGGTTGTAAGGCCCCATGCCTTTGTGATTTTGGTTGTGTATGACCGAAATCCCCCTTCAAAGATCAACCACAAGACCCAAAACTCATGATAAAAGCCCACTAAGGCCGAAAACTCCACATGCTAGGACTGAAATCTCTTGCTTAAGGCCTATTAGGACCGAAATCATCATTTGTAAGTGTGTGTATAAGGGGATTTCGGTCATGCCTTGACCAAAATCACCCTCATTAGGGTCGAAATCTCCATAAATATCTTGATATGGTGCCACTTGATTGGTTGAAATTACCTTCCTAATGTGATTTTACTCTTACCAATGTAAACATCAACTCATTGTCACCTCTTATCTTTTATTCTCCTATATAATACACGAATTAGAGACCATTCTCAAAACCCATTCAGTTAAAACATTCACACTTTGAGTTTTCCCTCCATTCTGCAAACCTTCCAAGAACATCAACAAGTCATTCCCAGGAAGCCTTTTAATCAACATTGTTCCTTAGGATTATTGTAAGTATTTCTTATATAATCTAGTGTTTATGCAAACATTTCCATGTTAGTCCATTTTATTCACACATTAGTATGTGTTAAAAACTCTTAGGATTCAATCATTTTCATGTGTTCGTAACTTGAAGATCATCGTCATCACTTCGTTACCAAACCGCAAAGTCATATAAGGTGAGTTCATACCCCTATATTTTTCACGTCTTTTTCTGTATTTCAGGGGGGGATATAAGTGAAACACAAAAAAAACTTTTGCTAAAATACAAACCGTTACTTATGTTTTCTTATATTATATATACATCTTACGTAAAAATGTTAAATAAGTAAAATAACGCTACTACCAAATTATAAACTTTTTACATGCAAAGTTGTTAAAAGACAAAGGTTTTCATTTCGACGGATCATACATTTATAAACTATGATACGTATAGTTTGTGGAATATTCACGCCATTTTACCCTTTTGGGACAAATAAATAATTATATAAAAATATAATTATTTTTACGTTATATAAACACTATAAAAGGGTAATACATACATTTACAAGAAAAAGGGATTTTTCATACGTAAACCTGTTGATACAAATTTTGTGAGACATTTGACTTCACTGTACTGTTAAGTACATAACTTAAGTCCTGTATTATAAACTAAAATCTCTTATAGGAAGAGTGTGATACTTGTGTATAGATCTATACGGGACTGGCAATCCCACACTTAAACTGTTAGCTACAATTAGACCGGCAGGTCTGGGGTGACTAAAGTCATAACATTCCGACGCCTGAAGAACGTCGTCACAAGCCAACTAGTCGCTAGTATAGTTATAACAACTTACATGGGGTATTAACAATATATTTTGCTTTACGGGGCTAACAAACATTTAAATTGTTTTATTTTATAAAACTACATTACGCTATTCTCTAGTACAATACAACTGTCATTTCAATAAACATATATTTAAATGGTTTCATGTAAAGCAAAACAATGTATTACAAATTTTAAGCACCAAAAACTTATAAATATCAGTCTTGAGGATTCCAAGGCTACAACTCATCTTAAAGGAAAATATCGGATTTTCTAGAAAATATAATCTATCACTTCACAAGGAAAAATGGCACATTTTCTCATACAAAAGGCTAATGAACTCACTAACTTAATTGTTGACACTTTTTCAAACAACATGTATTATCAGGGAATCATTAAAACATGTAACCACCAGCTTTTGAGGATGGGACGTTAAAGCATCAAACAAATCTTTTGTCATCATGTTGTAATTGACTTTTGAAACATGTAACACTTACAATGATGTAACTTTTTCAATTATATTTATGATGGCTATGTTTCTTTGTTTACTATTACTCAATTGTTATGATACTATACATGACGTCATCTGACCCCAAATGTTTTCGCCGTTTTGGTTTGGGGGTGTGACAGATTGATATCAGAGCATTGTTTATAGTGAGTTAGCTAGGTATATCGAACCATATAAGATATTCAAACTATAAATACAATTGGACTAAACTCTATGACTAAACATTTTTTCACACAATGATACTTTTAAAATAAAATGATATTTTGTGAAAACTATAAGTACATGCATATATACAGGCATAGTGTCATAACTAGGACAATAAAAAAGTAAAATGATGATTTGAACACTGTGAGTATGCCTTGGGATATGTAATCAAGTCTGGAACGAATATATTCTGATCAACTATATTTGTCCGAGAGGTGACTAGCATATACTTGGGAATAGTCGTGGTGGGCAACAAGTCTAAAACTTACCAACCCTACATACCATGAAACTCTAGAACCAAACTTAAATATTAAAATATTGTAAGGGTATTTTATAATACTATAAGAAACGTAACAACAATGTTTATGCTTCGATATTTATTAAAACTAGTAGTCGTAAAAGGACCTTCTCACCCGAATAAATCAAATCCTTCTCAGAAAAACTAAAGACATCTTACTGGTTGATCTATAATTGCAAAGTGTATACGTTAGGGTTATCTATGATTAAGATTCTGTATACTTAGGATTTGTGATTCCACTTTCAATATTGTTCATTGTTTGGTTGTGGGTTTAGAGTGGAGCTACTTATTCGACAGTCTATTTGGTCTTGATTATATACAACTTGTGTTCACTAATTAATTATAGGAGGACCCAGTATGGGTCACATCACAAAAATTTCACTAAAAATATTTCTATTAAAAATTTACTATCCCTAAAAAATATTACAATATTATACACTAAAGTTTTTCATATATTTCTCATATCCCTATTCTCGTACAGACGTCATGACAGGATTTCATATACCCGAAGACCCCTATTTCCCTAACCAAGGGAATGGTGGTTGGATCAAAGAGGATCCCGAAGAGGATCATGAGGAAATAATGGAGGAAGACCCCGAAGATGATTCAGAGGAGGAAGAAGACGAGGAGGAGGATCAGGAAGACACTGACGTGGAACTAGAGGTCTACAATCCACCTCCTGTCCCCGCTCCCAGACGGAAGTTTTAAGGCCCGCCGCCTCGATGGGCGATATATTTGAAGAGATGGATTCAGGTACAAGGACAACGGCCTCCCTATGGCATGGCACGAGGCTTCTACAACCTCAACAGAGGGGGCTCAGCAGATAGGGCTCTCTCTGTCATAGTTCGTCGCATCGCTCGCCATAGTGAACAAGCAAGGGCATCCGCCAACCACGTCAAGGAAGTTGGCGCCACCACTGAGGTCACCGCAGTTCACCTTTGTCGACTGGATGAAGACCATGATCTGACCAGGAACCACACCAAGGCTCTTCAGGAAGAAGTTACCACAACCCGAGCTAAGATTCGATAATTTCAGGAACGTCAAGCAGCATTTGAGGAACGTGTGATAGAGACAGAACGTCAAGTGGCTGAATCTAGAGAAAAAACTAGGGAAATGCAGTCTTTCATATCTTCATTTCATGGCCCTTAGATTAACATTCGATCGAGTAGTGCATACACTACTCACATTTTGATACAAACTAGGTTTACGAGTAAGCGTTGGTGCTACTCTTTGCTGCAGATAGATTCAACCCTGCGATTAAGTGACTACACTATTCGAGGGTTCGTGATGCTGTCAAAATTTTCCTTTACATTGAAGTAATGTAGACCTAGATCAAGGTCAAATTTTCCAAAGCACTATGTAATAAAATATATCAATGAAATTGGCATGCATTTTATTTCCTTGGGAGTGTTACCACTAATTTCATAACCATGTTCTTACAAATTGGTTACTCATGTTAAATCTATGATTGCTTAGTGTATATGTCAGAGTCATATATAATTAAGATCCTATAGACTTAGGATTTTTGAGTCTGCTTTAAGTCCTGTTCCTTGTTTGGTTGTCGGCTTAGGGTAGAACCACTCATTCGACGGTCTATTCAATCTTAATTATATATATAACTTGTATACGCCAAGTGATTTTAGAAGAACCTAGTATGGATCAAGTCACAGATTTTCATTTGATGTATCACTATTAAAATTCATAAGTTTATTTTACATAGACTTCTATTATGAGTTGCTTGCAAATACTTTAAAGTCGGAACATAATACATATATAACTGATATAATCTAGTTCAATGACATCCGACTTATAACCACTACTAAAGACTTACCATCATTTCGTCTTTAGCCTTATGGCAGAAGAATGCCATCGCGCAAATCTAACAGGCGTTTCGACAACACCACAACAACAACACCACCACCACCACCTCCAAAATGCGACCTTGTTGTTTTCCAGGCTGCGGTAATAGCCACAGTGGCTGCCGCTATGTCACAAATCAACACCAATGGTACTAGTAGGGCAGGAAAATGGTACTACAAATTCTAACCAAGGAGAGAATTAGGGATGCTCAAGGGAATATTACTACAAAGACTTCACTAATGGCAAACCGAAATCCTTCAATGGAAGCGAAGGTGTCATCACTCTAATGCAATGGTTCGAGAAGACTGAATTAGTCTTTGAAATTTGTGCGTGCCCCGAAGCAAGCAAAGTCAAATTTGCAGCTTGCACTTTCTCTGACAGGACACTTACCTGGTGGAACGGCCATCTCAATGATGGGTTTTATACAAAAGAACATCCTATGTGCTCATGCAAACCCTAATGCTTGGATCTAGGTTTCTCTATTGTACATGCAATTCACCCAAGACTCAAGAACACTAATCTAGCATATGTATTTCAAAATAGACATAAGAATACAGATCTAGATGATTACCTCTTCTTCAATGGCTTGAATCTTCTTGTCTTCGGAGCTTAGAGTCACAAATGTCACTCCTCTAATGGCTTACAAACACCAAGAGCAAGAGAATGAATTATGAGAAGGAGGAGGAGCACCAAAAACGTCTAAAGGTTCTTCCAAAAGACTTCCACACGTTTTTGGAGCTATAAGGGTCTTTATATAGTGAAGCAATTAGGGTTCTTCCAAAAGAGTTCCACACGTTTTTGGAGCTATCAAGTTGCTTTGGTGAAGGCAACCCAAAAGGACCATGCACAACCGGGTCAAGTACATACCAAATATAGTTACGGGCTTAGATACTAATCCAAAAGTCTCCCACTTGGATAAGTCTAGTAACTATAATGTAAGTACAATATGATTAGCAATCGTAGCTCTCAAAGACGTTGTCAAACTCTGATCTTATCAGCAACCAGCCCTTTAGATAAGGGATCATATATTCCTCCATTATAGATATCGTATGAACAGAGACTTGGATTTTAATCATACTCTCTGTTCATGTGTTGTTTCCTGATTTCCGATTCATGATGACTGACAATAGACTACATTTGAACACATCAACTTAGTCCCAGCTTGGCCAAGCGCTTAGGGTGTCATCCCTAAATCATCGAGGGCCCCATAGATATCGCTTTTACCCCACTTTGGGTAAAAGTAATGGATAAACTTCGATGCAATGCTCGCTTGTACTCACTCACCGAATCACACACAACAATATGTTTTATAACACCAAGTTACTGGTGTGTTTACATATTATTGATGTGTAACCGACTCACAAGATACAACTTACACATCTCGGTTTCAAGAATATAAGATATTATCGTCTCACCAATCACTCGTGATAAAATCCATGAAGCAATCCAAGTGAGCGTGAGTTTAATCCAATACTCTAATCTTATAGCAACACTCATGAACCCTGCAACACACTTTTGTTATGTCTACAAAACTTTAGACAATCTACAGTCAGATTCATGACAATCTTCTTTCATTCCTACTTCCAAAGAATGAGCGACCGTGGAGGTTTTGAATAATCTTATTATTCGAGAAGTCAAAATATGTCACACCCCAAAACCAATAACAGCGGAATACGTTCCGGGGTGGAGGACGTCATGTACAGTATCATCACAATTGCATAATAGTAAAAGCAAGAAAACAACAACCATTTCATTTACATAGTGAGTTTAATTACAAGTGTGTTCTATAAAGTTTCAATAGACACCAAAAATATAACAAAAATAAGAGATGGATCTTGTATGCTCTATCTTCTCCAAAATGCTGCACCTGTACCTGTCTATCTTTGACCTGAGGATACAAGTTATTTTGAAAATGAGTATCAGCATAAAGCTGGTGAGTTCATAAGAATTTAGTGTGGTTGATGTATAAAATGTTTTAAAACTTATAGTATGAAAAGCTGTAATTTATGTTTATAATTAGTAGAAAACCCTTGAAAATCTTATATTTTCCAGAAAGTACATTGTAAGTGAAATCCTTTAATTTACGTGTAAGTTTTATCCTTAAAAACCTTTAGATGTAAAAGTATAGTAGTAAATCTCCAGTATGTAGTGTGGATAAGGTAAATTTATGCCTGTTATCAGTAGTAGTGGTGCAAGCTTCCATTAGTAATAGATACTTACTTACTTTGGGATGTTAGCTTAGACTTTAGTCTTAGTGTATTAATGTGGATATAAGTGTGTTCCTTTATGTGACCAATAGTGTGAGAAATAGAGAGTCTGATGACCTTCCCGGTCATACGTAGTTTAGTGAAGTAGTGCCACCCCTGAGCCTGGTCGGCTCGGACTGTAGTTAACAGTCGGGATATAATAGTGTATGCCCCGTATAGATCTATACATGTAGAGTCGCCTTCCTTTCGGAAAGCCCTGGTCACAGGATGTAAGCGCGATAGAGTACCTTATAGAGGGATAGTGCGTTATACTCTAGATTAGTGTTTTCTCTTGTATTATAGAGTAGTAGTAGTCTTTTGTATAGTTCATAGAGCGTTCTATTATACATGTATCATCTTGTAATAATAATGGTTATAGTGTGTTTAGTAGTAGAGGTAACGACTAGTAGTAGCCTTAACTATACCTATTATAGTTAACTTAGTGTGTATGGTTCTCGGCATTTGTATAACAAGGGTATTGAATATGATGAAGACTTTTATAACTAACACCAATATACATGATATATAACTAAGAAATCAACGATAGTCGGACGGATAATAGGTACCCTAAGACCACATAAAACAAGAACAGGAAATAAGGCGAGCTATCGGTCCTAAGTCCTTCAAGTCTTACTTATATAAATATATTAATGTAGATATAATTTTATAAGAAAAGTAACTTAGACACAGTTTGAAAATAATTTAATAACAATTTAACGAAAAGAATGCATTTAGATATTTTCTAAAAATAGTTTTGTTCTCAAAGTAGTTTTAAAAATTGTAGAGATCTTTTGTAAAGAATGGTGATAATTCACATGTGATTGGTACTATGAATTGTAAATCACATGTGATTGATTTCCATAAGTTGTACATTTGACTTGTATCCCCCCCCCTAAAACATGTAAAAACAGTTGAAAAGGTTCATTAAGGGGTATGAACTCACCGTTTATTGTAGGGTTCGAGTATGCGATTCGTATGAGTGTAGAGTGTCAACGGATGCTCTGAACGCACGTAGCCCCTATTAATTATATGGTGACACATATATAAGTTAGAGCTAAGGTGTTTTCATGACTAAACATGATGGGAAATCCCTCCTAAGGGTTTGGAATCACTAAGACTAAATGTCCCATGTTCTATACCCAATGATCTATGCAAGTTTAAGGCCAAATATGAGTATTAGGGTGTGTGTAGGGCCATAAAGGTGAGTGTGCGGATGGGGTATGCGACCAGACTTGTGAGTGAGGCTGCACACTAGAGTGTGCAGCCGTACAGGGTGTGTGTGCGGCCGTACACTCCTTGCTTGATTCCCATGTGTCGATTTTTGTGGCCTTACTCTCACTTTGGAGGGTATTATGAGTGTGTGCGGCCACCTGATTAAGGTGTGCGGCCGCACTCCTTCATAGGATGAAGAACATGAAGAACATTATGAGTTTGAGGCTTGTATTCAAGTGTTTCACCTCTATGACAAGTTAAATGATGGTGTTTTTCACGTTTTGGGAGCCTTCTAGGTGTTCTTGGGTGGTTTTATAGAGAGAGAAAGTGTAGAGAGAGAAAGGATACAGCCAAAAGTGAATGGAAGGGGGTCCTCTACTTTATATAGGGTTGAGTGTGAGGCTAGAGGGGTTTGCTGCTAGGTGTGCAGCTGGCTTGGCCGCACACACTAGTGTGCGGCCGCACACACCTCTCTTGGTGTGTTTGGATGGATTTTATGATGCAACACCCTTCCTAATCCTTTCTAAGGTCCATATCTATGATATATTAAGCCTAAAACACTAGCGCGTACTCAACATACTATTAAAAGATGCTAAATTCAAGTGAATTATAGATATATGGATCGATTGCTCAGTGTAAAAGTATCAGGTTGTCACATCATCCCCCCGTTAGGGGAATTTCGTCCCGAAATTATAGTTCAAGCAGCTAAGCTATTACATGTTAACTAAGCAAAAAGATGAGGATATTTATGTTTCATTTGATCCTCGCGCTCCCAAGTGAACTTCGGTCCTCGCTTGTAATTCCAGCGAACCTTTACAATTGGGATGCGGCTTTGCTTCGTTCGCTTGACTTCTCGATCCATAATTTGCATAGGTTCTTCTACGAAGTTGAGAATCTCATTGATTTCGATCTCGTCGAGTGGGATTACAAGAGTCTCGTCGGACTGTCACTTTTTCAAGTTCGAGACGTGGAAGGTAGGATGTATGTTACTGAGCTCGTGGGGTAGGTTGAGTTTGTAAGCTACGGGGCCGATTCTAGCAACTATCTCAAAAGGCCCTATGTACCTTGGATTCAACTTTCCACGCTTTCCAAAGCGTATCGTGCCCTTCCAGGGTGAGACTTTTAAAAGGACACGGTCTCCCACCTGGAATTCCAAGGGTTTTCTTCGTTTATCTGCGTAGCTTTTCTGTCGATCCCTAGCGGCTTTTAATCGTTCGCGAATCTGCACAATCTTTTCGGTCATCTCTCTGATAATCTCCGGACTCGTGAGAGCGCTGTCCGGAACTCGTCTTTTAGCTAACTGAGTGTCACCCACGTCAGCCCAGCACAAAGGGGATCTGCACTTCCAGCCGTAGAGGGCTTCAAATGGAGCTGCCTTGATGCTCATGTGATAACTACTGTTGTAGGAGAACTCCACCAGGGGTAAGTGTGTATCCCACACCTTACCAAAGTCAATCACACAAGCTCGCAGCATATCCTCTAAGGTTTGGATCGTTTTCTCACTTTGTTCGTCAGTCTGCTGATGGTAGGCTGTACTCATGTCCAACCTTGTCCCTAATGCTTTTTGCAGTGATTGCCAAAATCTCGAAGTAAACCTACTATCTCTATCAGAGATAATAGATATAGGGACACCATGCAGCCGTACTATTTCCTTAATGTATATTCTTGTGAGTTTCTCCATCTTGTTTGTTTCCTTGATGGGTAGGAAGTGCGCGGACTTGGTCAATCTGTCGACGATGACCCATATGGTATCCAGCCCACCTGTTGTCTTGGGTAGCTTAGTTATGAAATCCATAGTGATCCGCTCCGACTTCCACTCCGGTATCTCTGGTTGTTGGAGGAGACCTGATGGCTTCTGGTATTCAACCTTGACCTTTGCGCAAGTAAGGAATTTACTCACAAAGGTAGCAATTTCTGCTTTCATGTTAGCCACCAGTATAGCTTTTTGAGATCCAGATACATCTTATCTGAACCCGAGTGAACGGAGTATCGAGTGTTGTGTGCTTCCTTTATGACCAAGTCTCTGAAACCTCCATGGTGCGGAGTCCAGATTCGGTCCATGAGATAATAGGCTCCGTCACCCTTGACCTCCAAGTTCTTATCCATTCCACACAAGGACTCTCCCGCCACATTCTCGGGCTTTAAGGCTTCGTGTTGAGCCTCCTTAATCTGTGCGGATAGGTGTGAATGGATAGTCATTGCTAATGACTTGACTCTTTGACCGGAATACTCTTTTCTGCTTAGGGCGCCTGCTACTACATTGGCTTTCCCTGGGTGATAACGAATTTCGCAGTCGTAATCACTGAGTAGTTTCACCCATCGTCGCTGTCTCATGTTGAGTTCTTTCTGGTTTAGTATGTGTTGGAGGCTTTTATGATCAGTGTATATTATGCTCTTCGTTACATACAAGTAATGTCTCCAGATCTTTAGAGCGAATACAACCGCCCCTAACTCGAGGTCGTGCGTGGTGTAATTTACTTCATGTGTCTTTAGCTGTCTTAAGGCATATGTGATGACCTTACCTCGTTGCATCAAGACACATCCAAGCCCTTGGTTCGAAGCATCACAGTATACCACAAAATCTTCTGTTCCTTAGGGAAGGGATAACAACCGTGCGGTGCATAGGGCTCGCTTCAGGGTCTGGAATGCCTTCTCCTGTTTCTCTTCCCAGTCAAATGTCACGCCCTTCTGTGTCAACGTAGTGAGAGGTTTCGCAATCCGAGAGAAGTTCTGAATAAATCTGCTGTAGTAGCCAGCGAGGCCTAGAAATTGACGAATTTCCGTAGGCGTCTTCAGTGCTGACCAGTTCTCAATAGCTTTGATCTTGGATGGGTCCACGTGGATTCCTTCTTCACTAACCACGTTTCCTAAGAATTCAACTCTTCGGATCCAAAATTCGCACTTAGAGAACTTTGCGTATAACTTCTCCAATCGCAGGTTTTCTAGGACTCGTCGTAGATGATTCTTGTGTTCTTCCTCGCTCCGAGAGTAGACGAGTATATCATCAATAAAGACGATGACAAACTGATCTAAGTATGGACGACACACCCTATTCATCAAGTCCATGAACACTGTGGGTGCGTTAGTCAGTCCAAAGGGCATCACCACGAACTCGTAGTGCCCGTAACGGGTTCGGTAGGCTGTCTTCGGAACATCCTCCTCAAGCACCCGTAACTGGTGGTACCCGGACCTAAGATCAATCTTAGAAAAGTAACTCGCCCCTTGAAGTTGGTCGAATAGGTCATCGATACGAGGGAGAGGGTAGCGATTTTTGACCGTGAGCTTGTTGAGTTCCCTATAGTCGATGCACATGCGGAACGATCCGTCTTTCTTCTTCACGAACAAGACCGGAGGTCCCCAGGGTGAGAAGCTCGGTCTTATAAAGCCCTTGCTGAGCAGCTCGTTAAGTTGACCGGATAGTTCTTGCATCTCCGCAGATGCTAAACGATAGGGTGACTTAGCTACGGGGGTAGCTCCTGGGACTAGGTCGATTCTGAACTCAACATGACGTTTGGGAGGTAAACCTGGAAGGTCCTCTGGGAAGACGTCAGGGAAATCGCATACAACGAGGATGTCTTTTGGATCTTTCGCTTTCTGGCTTGTGTCGACGACGTGTGCAAGAAAGGCGCAGTATTCCTTATGCAAATATTTATGGGCTTGAATAATTGAAATGATACGAAGGCTCGTACCGGGTTTGTCTCCGTAGATTAACAGAGTTTCGTGATTCGGTAGATTTAGGCGAATGGCTTTGTCGAAGCATAGAATATCAACGCGATGAAGACTCAACCAGTCCATGCCAACAATGACATCAAAACTCTTGATCGAGACCAGTATGAGATCGATTGGGAATGAATGATCGTCTAACGTGAGGGTACAACCTATGTAAATTTCGTTAGAGCTTTCGGTCTTTCCGTTAGCCATTTCTACGACGAATGTTTCTTTTAGTGATTGCGGGGATTGTTTAAGTATAAGTGTCTAAAATTTTGGTTTATGAAGCTTCTTTCTGCACCACTATCGAATAAGACACATGCATAAGAGTCGTTGAGAAGGAACGTACCCGTGACTACTGCGGGATCCGCTACTGCTTCATTGTGGCCAATAGCGAGTAGTCTTCCGGTTCCTCCCGCATTCCCAGCTTTCGGACAGTTTTTCTTGAAATGGCCAGCTTCACCGCAGCCATAACAAGTCTGGGTCACTCCCGAACCGGGAACTTGCGAGATAGGTTTGGGTGGGGCTCTGCAAAACCGGACAGTATGGCCCTTCCGGCCGCAGTTGGTACATTGCAATTCACGGCAGGGGCCGTTGTGGTGGAAGGGGCACTTGGGACACTTGGGCAGGTTCCCAATATAAGCTTTTGCTGGTGCAGGAGTAGCTGGAGTGCTGGCAGCATGGACAACCACAATTTGTTGATCTTTGGAGGAGGTTTGAGTTATCTTGCCCTTCTTCTTATCCCAATGCTTCCTCTTTTTGTCAGTTGGTTTGGGTGATGCAATGGCAGTTGTGATTGCTATTGCTGGAGTGGAAGAGACCTCATGATTGATTAAACTCTGGGCTAATTCCTTGGTGTTGTCGAAGGTTGTAGGGCGTGAGGCTAGAACATTTCCTCGATACGGAGGCATTAAACCCCAAATGTATCGTTCAATCTTCTTGCTTTCAGAAGGGATCATGTTGGGACACATAGCCGCCAAGTAGCAGAACCTGGCCGTGTAAGCTGTTATGTCGGTCCCTTTCATCTTGAGGTTCCAGAGTTCCTCCTCAAGTTTCTAAATTTCGCCCCTAGGGCAGTACTCCCCTCTCATGAGGTCTTTCAGTGTGTCCTAGCCCATGGCGTTGGCTGTTACCAAAGAGAGTGCACTGACATGGCCGTTCCACCATGTCAGGGCCCTGTTAGTGAGGGTGGCAGTAGCGAACTTTATTTTGCTCTCCTCGGGGCATGAGCACATTTCAAAGACAGCCTCAGTTCTCTCGAACCACTAAGACAATGCTAGGATTCCTCCGGTACCATCGAAGAAGGTAGGTTTGCAGTTCATGAAGTCCTTATAAGTACATCCCTGCACTCTTTGGTGGACTTCACCAAATCTAGAGTTCCCACCGCTCGCATCACCAGAGTTCATTTGAGCCATGGCTGCCGTCACAGCTGCGGTCACAACCGTTTGAAACAGCACTGGATCGAACTGCGGAGGAGGAGGTGGTGGAGGAGGGGTTTGAGTTGCTGGTCTGCCTCTGTTTGGACGCTTGCGTGGAGGCATCTTTCACTGGAAAATCATGGAAATGATAGCAATAGTAAGAGTCTATTGCTAGTATGAATAGAGTGTTTTATGGACTAAATCAACATAATCCAAAGATCAGAAAGAGAGTCATAACAATAGAGTAGTTAACTGCCAATTTACTGGTATTAATGATGTAATACAAGTTCGTGAAAAGTGACCTAACAGTAGGTCTTACATCAAACCATAAGGAAAATGTTGGCAGTCTAGAGGCCTAATTAGAGTACTTTCAAAGCTAGGAATGTTTACAGATAAGTGCTCTACAGAGCACAGAAAGGAAAGGCTAGTCCTTATACAAAAGAGTGAGGTAATTAGACATCTTCTACGGACGACGGGTACTCATTGGGCGAACCCTCAGATCAGCTAGTTGACGCATAACCTCCTGAAGATGTCGTTCATGAGTCCTTTGACGTGCTCGGAGTTCCCTAACTTCGGCTCGGGACGCAGCTAGATGTTGCTGCAGAGCCTTATTGGTCCTCCTTGACCTATCCATAGCTTCTTCAAGTTGGCGGATGGGAACAGTATTGAGATTCGAGTTGGCATCCACTTCTACAACTCGGCCAATGGCTGCTTGACCTTGCTCGACGTTCCTGGAAATCCTTCGGACCATGATGGGCAAGACTTGGTCCGCTGATCCTCACTCTGTTATGTTGTAGAAACTTCGGTCTCCATCGTAAGGTAAAGGCTGACCCTGCTCCTCGCTCCATCGGTTCAAGGTTATTGCCCACATGGGAGTGGGACCCTGAAATGCCGGACGGGGGTTGGGATTTGGAGCTTCATGGGGTAGGTTGTTAACTTTTGGTTCGGAGCTGGAGCTATCCGAGAAGCCTTTAGCATGATGATCATCCAAAGGGATCGGGTGATCATCGTCTGACTCTTCATCGATCCATCCTCCATTGCCCTGGTTTAGATAGTACGGATTGCCGGGATGGTGGAAGCCAGCCATGATATCTACGCGAGAAAGGTTAATAGACGTACTAATCTAGGATACTTATAAGATGAATCGTTATTAGTTGACCCAATACTTGCGTAGTGCATACCAATTACATGCAACCGAAGCAAGATAGTCCTTCGAATAAGCAACCCTAACTTCAGATCCCCAATCAAACAAGAACAGGAAATGAAGCAAAGGCCACAGATCCTGAGTCTATAATGCCCTAGTCACATGTAACCGTGGTGTATCCACTTAGCAACTATCGTCCTACCAGTAACGACTCTTTTAGTTATCACATATGTAGCTAATAGTATACAGAATACTCCTATAGTATTCTTGTTCTAACGTTCTTGTGGTAGTGTTGGTAAGTTTTTAGACTTGTTGCAACCCCACAATCACTCTTAGGCACATGCTAGTCACTCCTGGATAAATGTAGTTGATCAGGCTACATCCCCCCAGACGTGACTATATGTCTCTAAGCTTAATTGTGTTGTTTAACAATCTTAATACTCTTGTTTTGTTCTAGTATGATACTGACCCTTCTGTAGTGGTGAGTGTATATATATACTTAATTAAATATTTTAGTATTTGGAAGTATATATTCTTGGTCAGAGTGTTTTAGTCCCGAAGTGTTTATAGTTCGTATATCTTTTTATAGGTTGATATACTTGATTCACTATAAACAATGCTCTGATACCAATCTGTCACACCCCAAAACCAATAACGGCGGAATACGTTCCGGGGTGGAGGACGTCATGTACAGTATCATCACAATTACATAATAGTAAAAGCAAGAAAACAACAACCATTTCATTTACATAGTGAGTTTAATTACAAGCGTGTTCTGTAAAGTTTCAATAGACACCAAAAATATAACAAAAATAAGAGATGGATCTTGTATGCTCCATCTTCTCCAAAATGTTGCACCTGTACCTGTCTATCTTTGACCTGAGGATACAAGTTATTTTGAAAACGAGTATCAGCATAAAGCTGGTGAGTTCATAAGAATTTAGTGTGGTTGATGTATAAAATGTTTTAAAACTCATAGTATGAAAAGGTGTAATTTATGTTTATAAGTAGTAGAAAACCCTTGAAAATCCTATATTTTCCAGAAAGTACATTGTAAGTGAAATCCTTTAATTTGCGTGTAAGTTTTATCCTTAAAAACCTTTAGATGTAAAAGTATAGTAGTAAATCTCCAGTATGTAGTGTGGATAATGTAAAGTTATGCCCGTTGTCAGTAGTAGTGGTGCAAGCTTCCATTAGTAATAGATACTTACTTACTTCAGGATGTTAGCTTAGACTTTAGTCTTAGTGTATTAATGTGGATATAAGTGTATTCCTTTATGTGACCAATAGTGTGAGAAATTGAGAGTCCGATGACCTTCCTGATCATACGTAGTGTAGTGAAGTAGTGCCACCCCTGAGCCTGGTCGGCTCAGACTGTAGTTAACAGTCGGGATATAATAATGTATGCCCTGTATAGATCTATACATGTAGTGTCGCCTTCCTTCCGGAAAGCCCTGGTCACAGGATGTAAGCGCGATAGAGTACCTTATAGAGGGATAGTGCGTTATACTCTAGATTAGTGTTTTCTCTTGTATTATAGAGTAGTAGTAGTCTTTTGTATAGTTCATAGAACGTTCTCTTATACATGTATCATCTTTTAATAATAATGGTTATAGTGTGTTTAGTAGTAGAGGTAACGACTAGTAGTAGCCTTAACTATACCTATTATAGTTAACTTAGTGTGTATGGTTCTCGGCATTTGTATAACAAGGGTATTGAATATGATGAAGACTTTTATATCTAACACCAATATACATGATATATAACTAAGAAATCAACGACAGTCGGACGGATAACAGGTACCCTAAGACCACATCAAACAAGAACAAGAAATAAGGCGAGCTATCGGTCTTAAGTCCTTCAAGTCTTACTTATATAAATATATTAATGTAGATATATTTTTATAAGAAAAGTAACTTAGACACAGTTTGAAAATAATTTAATAACAATTTAACGAAAAGAATGCATTTAGATATTTTCTAAAAATAGTTTTGTTCTCAAAGTAGTTTTAAAAATTGTAGAGATATTTTGTAAAGAATAGTGATAATTCACATGTGATTGGTACTATGAATTGTAAATCACATGTGATTGATTTCCATAAGTTGTACATTTGACTTGTATCCCCCCCCCCTAAAACATGTAAAAACAGTTGAAAAGGTTCATTAAGGGGTATGAACTCACCGTTTATTGTAGGGTTCGAGTATGCGATTCGTATGAGTGTCGAGTGTCAACGGATGCTCTGAACACACGTAGCCCCTATTAATTATATGGTGACACATATATAAGTTAGATCTAAGGTGTTTTCATGACTAAACATGATGCGAAATCCCTCCTAAGGGCTTGGAATCACTAAGACTAAATGTCCCATGTTCTATACCCAATGATCTATGCAAGTTTAAGGCCAAATACGAGTATTAGGGTGTGTGTAGGGCCATTAAGGTGAGCGTGCGGCTGGGGTATGTGGCCAGACTTGTGAGTGAGGCTGCTCACTAGAGTGTGCGGTCGTACAGGGTGTGTGTGCGGCCGTACTCAGGGGTGTGCGGCCGTACACTCCTTGCTTGAGTCCCATGTGTCGATTTTTGTGGCCTTACTCTCACTTTGGAGGGTATTATGAGTGTGTGCGGCCACCTGATGAAGGTGTGCGGTCGTACTCCTTCGTAGGATGAAGAACATGAAGAACATTATGAGTTTGAGGCTTGGATTCAAGTGTTTAACCTCTATGACATGTTAAATGATGGTGTTTTTCACGTTTTGGGAGCCTTCTAGGTGTTCTTGGGTGGTTTTCTAGAGAGGGAATGTGTATAGAGAGAAAGGATACAGCCAAAAGTCAATGGAAGGGGGTCCTCTACTTTATATAGGGTTGAGTGTGAGGCTGGAGAGGTTTGCTGCTGGGTGTGCAGCTGGCTTGGCCGCACACACTAGTGTGCGGCCACACACACCTCTCTTGGTGTGTTTGGCTGGATTTTGTGATGCAGCACCCTTCCTAATCCTTTCTAAGGTCCATATCTATGATATATTAAGCCTAAAACACTAGCTCGGACTCAACATACTATTAAAAGATGCTAAATTCAAGTGAATTATAGATATATGGATCGATTGCTCAGTGTAAAAGTATCAGGTTGTCACAAAATATGCAAAGTGAAACACAAGAATAATACTAATCCTATATGGCCCCATACTTTTGAGTATAAATAAAACGATTTTATTTAATCACCATATTGATTACTCATTATTTGTTGTTGCGGGTAATCAACTTCTTACTTGAATTAGAACAATAATTGTCCCATGCTCTTAGCATGCACACTATGTTTACCTATGGTCCTTACTTTGTGAAATAGTGTAATTGAATAACATTTTCAATCACACTCATTTCACAATTCCTAATCGATTAGTGTAAGAATACAAAATTCTCGCCACTACTAGAATGTGTTAGGTTCTAACCTTTTATGCAATGGTCCTTTCATAATATTACAGTGCCAAAGTCACCAAGACTTTGCCAATGAAATTACAAAGTGCTATATTGGAGATGGTTACAAGACAATTCCATAGTCATGAAGTCTCACATTCAAAGTACATTCCTTTGAACATCCTTCTTACATAAAAGTTTCTAATCTAGACATTGATTCTCGATATCCAACTACTAATATGAAAACATTTCCATATTTTCCATATGACAACTCATTCTAAATAGAATCTTATCTATTCATAATAATGTCAATATGGTCCATCCATGACTATACTTCCAACTGTCCACAAGCAACCAATCCTTGGCGAACCTTAGATTGTCCTTGACAGATGTTTAATTATTTTAGTCAAATCCGTTTCTATTCCCTTTTTTCCCTTTAAATGCCCTAGGCATTTAGAAAATTTTAGAACGGTCGAATATTACAACATACGCAATCGATCTTATACCCGAAGCGTACGGGATACGATTCATAATGAAAAACGTGATACTTTATATAGGGTTGACAAATTCAAACTCTAATGGACAAAACTTGTTCATTCTTAATTTCTTGTCGTCAAGGGTCCCACCATTGTTTCCAAGTTATTTAGCAGCTCACCTATGCCATTCAATGTACATTCATTGAACAAGGTGTTTGCCCATATGCAACCTATTGAGAGCTCGTAGAACTCATATGCATAATCAACTCAACTGGATTGGCATAGAAACAAGAATACGTCAACACGATAGGTTACAATCCTCAAGTCGTGTGCTAGTGTTTAATAGGTTTACTCTTGATTAGTTCTTGAAACTTTTCAAGATCTATAGACTCCCACTGACCTCTTGACATATTAGATTATCTTATCAAGAAACATTTCTTGATAAACAAATATCCAAGAGTTAGTGTGTGTCTATATCAAGAAAAAACATTACACACATTTGGTCTTAGTTGGTCTTTGTCTTTTCCAAGACATCATAACTTACCAATTCAAATGTGCAAGAGTATGAAAAACAATATTCTAGTTCACATTTGATGAGCGTGTTAGAACTTCTTAAGATGTGTCACTGTAACATCTGAAAAATACAACCCAAAAATTTTTGTTTTAATATTAATAAAAAACCACAACATCAAATGTTATATAATAAAACCATGCATCACATGTCTCAAAAGGCCATAATAAATGTATAAAATCAAACTAAAGTCAATATCATATAAAAATGTCTGAATAAAACTCCCAGGATAAAATTGTAACAGTGGTGTGTGCCATGCCATCATCCCGATCTCTTTCCCTTGCTAGCGGAAGTACCTGAAACCAAAAATGAAAACTATAAGCACGAAGCTTAGTGAGCTCCCCCAAACTACCACATACTATACAATAACACATAAAGCACATATCGGGCCTTGCCCACTGCATCAGACCGAAATCCGGAAACTGCATCGGACCAAATTCCGAAAACTGCATCAGACCAAAGTCCAGAAACTAACCAGGGCCTTGCCTTCTGCATCAGACCGAGGTCCGGAGACTGCATCAAACCTAAGTCCGAAACTGACCAAGGCCTTGCCCTCTGCATCGGACCGAAGTCCGAAAACTACATCGAACCGTTGTCCGGAACTAACTAGGGCCTTGCCCTCTGCATCGGACCGAAGTTCGGAAACTAACTAAACATAGCATAGCATAATCATAACTACTAACATAACAAATATATTGCATACTGCATCGGACTGAAGTCTGAAACACATAACACAAAGACATGCTTGAATTACAAAGACATCAAGCACACTGAACTACTACATCAAACCGAAGTCCGGAACTACTGCTGACTAAACGGGTCGGCATTGTGGTCGTAGACTCGTTCCTACTGGAAGGAAGAATCACCTTGTAACGTTGGCTGCTGAGATGCTAAATCTGAAACTGGTTGACTGCTGCTCCAAAACTCCCCGGCTACAAATCCCATAAACACTAAATCAGATACAGGTAATTGTTCTCAGAGTAAAATGACTATTTTACCCCTGTTCAAAGTCAACTTCATGGTCAAAGTCAACTTCCTGGTCAAAGTCAACTCTCAGTTGACCGGACTCACCGAGTTGGGCCGCCAACTCATCGAGTCCCTAACACCTTTTCTAATCCTCTACCCGCTTCCACTCGTCGAGTTGGGCAAAAACTAGACGAGTTCTTCTTCTATACTAACATCCAATCTAACTTCATCCGACTCGTCGAGTTGGATGAACAACTCGTCGAGTTCTCCTTCATCATATGAACACGACCAGACTGTGACTCGACGAGTTGTAAGAACAACTCGTCGAGTTCCATGCATGTCATTACTATACATTCGATTTTAGTCAATTATATTGCATCCATTTCATAGATCTGGGCTTCTAGGGCTGGTTTTACACGTAAAGTTTCAAACTTTACGTGCATGCACACGAAAATGGGGCTAGAACACCAAAATCATCCAATAATAAGCACTTAGGGTTTCGAACAAGGATATATTTGCATAAAGGTAGCTACATTGAGCTCCTAGAGCTCAATATTATCCAGATCTATGGTCTCCATCCTGAGGAGAGTTCTATCCATAGAGTTTGACTCATATAAAGTTCCAAGAGAACCATAAACAAGCATAAAGGAGGGTTTAATGGAAGAATAAGCAAGGTAATAACTTTATTACCAGAAAGTGTGGCAAAATGAAGCTAGATTCTGGATCTCCTTTCTCTTCTATTGGTCACCTTTCCTTCCTTTTCTTCTATAACTTCCAAGCTAGCACAAAACACTCAAGCTCAACAATAGGGACTAGGGTTTACAGAGAAATGCTCTAGAGGTGTTGGAGGCTGGGGTTGGAGGCTATAATGATGCTTAAATAGGGTACAAACCCTCGGATTTAGGGTTTCATCCGGACTGGTGGACTTACTGAGTTCAGGATAAGAACTCGTCGAGTCGTCCACTTAACATACGTGCAGATCCCATCCCAACTCGACGAGTTGGCTACCGACTCGTCGAGTTTCTCTTAAGAAAGGAAAATACTATATATTTAAACTACATACCAGAAATGGTGTGTTACAATTCTCCCCCACTTATCTTAGACTTCGTCCTCGAAGTCTGCTGCTACTGATCCTGAAATAACTCCGGGTAGTGCTCCTTCATCTCCTCCTCAGTCTCCCACGTCCACTATGAACCCTTCCTGTGCTGCCACTGCACCTTCACTAACTGAACCACCTTGTTCCTCAAGGTCTTCGTCTTCTGATCTAAGATCGCAACTAGCCTCTCGATATAATTCAGGCTGCTATCAACCTGAATATCCTCCAATGGTACTACTGCTGACTCATCTACCAAACACTTATGTGACAACCCAAGTTGTTCCGTTACATTTCCCCGTTACCGTTAACGGAATATTCCAGTTTATAAAAATTCCGTTAATAAGGGGTCGTCAAATAAATAAATGTTTCATTTATTTATGTCGTTAAGTCGTGATAGGAGAAATAAAAACTCAAAATACACATTTCCATTTAGTTGGAAAAGTTAGTTTTTATTATTACGACCACTAAATCGGGTGCGACCAAAAGCCCCGTATAACGACAGTATCGGGTAGAATCCCACTGGGCCCCAACTCCAACCCCTATATAAGGGTGAGTGGAGTCCATAGGAGACTTTTTACTCTCTCCAAACTCTCTCTCTCTCTACAACTTTTTCCCGAGCCAAAAACCGTCCGTTTCGAGCCCCAAACGAGTAGGTGAACTATCCTAACTCGTTGTATAACTTATCTAGCGTACAAATTTGAGTTTAAAACATAAAATAGGGACAACATCATGAGTTTACAGTCCAAGAACACTCTTGGGCCGTGAACACCAATTAATGGGGTTTTTAAGCCCCAAAACCCCTCCAAATTGTCCCTAAGGCTTAGATATGACTTGTAGGCTTATGGAATCGGGTTTAGAACACCTTGAACTAGCATTTGGAAGATTAAACAAGAGTTTACTGCCCAAGAACATGCTTGGGCCGTAAACTCCTCTTCATGGGGAGTAAACTCATTTTTGTGTGTTAAAAATGCCCTTAAACACACCAATGGCCTTGGATTAAATTCTAGAAACGACCAACAACAAGCTAGGGACCTTAAATGCAATTAAAACAACTCCATAAGGAGTTTACGGCCGTAAACCCCTCATGGAAGGGTACCTGGGCCGAAAACTCCCACAAAGGGGTTATTTGGTGCCCTAAACTCTCCATTTGACTTGGAAAAATGCTTAGGAAATTACCCACTACCACTTAAGCCCTTAAAACACCAAAAGAAAGAGGGTATAGGAGCTTATGGCCGTAAGCTCCCTTTCTTATGGCCGTAAACTCCTCAAAGGGGCCATTTCATGCTTAAACTCATTCACACTTTATGGTTTTGGACTTAGGATAATTCCATGAGCAAGTAGAAGCCTTAAAACACCCTAGAACACCCTCACCATGATTTTACGGCCGTAAACTCATGGGGAGTAGTCCCTGGGCCATAAACTAAGTGTTAAGGGTTTACTCTCGGAGAGTAAACTCCATTCCTAAGCGATACACACCTTTAGACGTTACCTGGGACACCAAAACACTTATCTAAAGTGTTTTCCGCTCCTTTGAGTGCGTATATTTGTTTAATTAGTATTAAATATTCTAATTGTATGTGAACATATGTTATCATATGTTAAATAGGTCATTGTGTGTGTTCGAGTCCTTGCGTGACACCGAACGCCCACACGACACCTTCGTCGGACCTACTTACACCAGGTGAGTTCTTACTTACACCAGGCTTTCAAAAAGGGTTTTCACTTGTTCAAGTTCTTACTTTATTGCTTTATCAAAGTTCCATTTTCAAACTGATTTATGAAAGATTCCCAAGGATTTCTAAAGGTTTTCACTTATACTTGTAGTCGCTTATACTTGATAGACGCTCTTACTTCACTTATCGTCGTTTCCACTTCGTGATACACTTACACTTGGTACACTTATACTTCACGATTTGATTATCCCACTCTGTACGCTTATACTTCACGACTCGGATGTTCCACTGTACGCTTATACTTCACGACTCGGACATTTCACTGTACGCTTATACTTCTCAAGCCGGTTATTCCACACTGTACACTTATACTTCACTGTATGATTGCACTTGATACACACTCAAGCGTAGTTAGATGTATGTTTGTGCTTGTATAGATGCATATAAATAATGATTGAAGGACTTAGGAAGGCTTGTCCGCCCTATTTCCTTTTCTTCGTTGAGATGTGGTCTGGTGAGATCGGATGTCCATCCGAAGGTCGTTTGATTCATTAGTTATATATTATGTACACAAGCATAGACATACGGGTTTTCTTCAGTCAATTCAGTTAAGAGTCTCTACCTCTAGGTCAGCACTTACATTAGAAACCCACTAGTTGGAAGTCTCTACCCACTATTTGGGATGCATCTTCATGACACGGCCTTCTCCGTCGTCTAGTTGGTAACCAGAGTCTCCTGTAGGGAGAGCGGACATTGTGTGTATAGATCTATACGGGATTGACACCCCCGTACCCTGACTGCTAGCTACAGTCCACAGCCTACCAAGCCAAGGGGTGACAAATGTCATATTCTCAAGACGCTCGTAGGGCGTATGGTACTCTAGTGTCGGTTAGTATGGTTACAAGTATCCCAGGTTACCTTATAATTCATGGTCTTAAGGTAACGGTATTTCGCCGGCAAATTACACTGTATGCTGGTAATTCACTTTCAGAGTCACACTGTTTTGACCTTACAAGACGTATCTTTCATTTGATACTGTCTGGGGTCTGTTTTCTCTGTTTTGACCTTACAAGACGTATCTTTCATTTGATACTGTCTGGGGTCTGTTTTCTCTGTTTTGACCTTACAAGACGTATCTTTCATTTGATACTGTCTGGGGTCTGTTATTCACTGTTTTAGACCTTACCAGTTGTACCTTTCATTTGGTACCTTCTGGGGTCTGTGTCTCCACTTGTTAGACTGACCCAGGCATGTCGTCCGTTCGATACTTTCCTGGAATCTATGATTCCTTGCCTTAGTCAGCAGTCCTCACTGCTGAGGCATATGTTATTCCCTGATGTCGTTTGCTTTCCTCGATAATCAAATTTAGTATTTTGATAATGATAGCAATTTAGGGAAAATGACTTTTTACCACATAACACTGACCAGTCTTGGTAGAAGGCTGCTTTATTAAAGAAAATATAGGATTTTCTGGAAAGAACTCTAATACACAGTAAACACTTAAACTATTACTTTTATTAAGGTTATTTGAATAAAAACGTCACTAAATGCTTATGAACTCACCAACATTTGTAAAAATGCTGATACTCGCTTTTTAAATAACTTGTATTCTCAGGTTAGCATTAGACAGGTACATCCCAGGAGCTGTTGATGAAGATAGCTTAGTACCTTGCTGTACTTACTATATTTGTTTGTATACTTTGAATTGTTGTAAAGTAACCATGTAAAACTATTACTATTAATGCAATGTTTTGTTGTACTTTGATTACTATAATGCATGTGTTGTGATACTTGACATGACGTCATCCACCCCAGAACGTTTCCGCCGTTCCGGTTTTGGGGTGTGACAACTTCCGTAACTGAGAAACGTGGAAAGTGTTGTGGATCTGGCTAAGCTCTGTTGGACGATCCAAACGATAAGCAACCCGACCCACCCGGGCCAAAACCCTAAAGGGTCCAATGAACTTGTGGCCCAGCTTACCCCTCTTCCGGAACCTGATAACACCCTTCCAAGGTGATACTTTCAGGAGGACCATATCGTCCACCTGAAACTCCAAGTATGAACGTCTCCTGTCAGCGTAAATCTTCTGTCGACTCTGCACACTGCAGTCTGCTACGGACCTGCTGGATCAATTCTGTGGTCTTGAGTACCACCTTCGTACTCCCGATGACTCTCTGACCGACCTCACCCCAACAAATCGGGGTCCTACACTTCCTTCCATAAAGCATCTCAAAAGGAGGGCGGTCAATGCTGTCCTGGTAACTGTTGTTATACGAAAATTCTGCTAGTGGAAGATACGTATCCCAACTGCCACCAAAGTCTAAAACACATGCCCGCAGCATGTCCTTGAGAGTCTGAATCGTCCTCTCGCTCTGCCCATCCGTATGAGGGTGGAAAGCGGTGCTGAAGTGAAGACGAGTCCCAATCTCGTCATGAAACCGCTTCCAAAACCTGGAAGTGAACCGGCCGTCTCGATCTGATACTACTGATACAGGCACTCCATGCCGTGCCACTACCTCGCGCACATAAATACCGGATAGCTTCTCAGTTTTCTTTTCATTACAGGTAATGGCATAAGGGTATAAGTTGGTGGACTTGACGAAAGATTTTGGATTATATATAGATCAGTAGTTATAAATAACTGTTGTAAGGTCTATTTTATATTGTTTATGCTTTTCGTATGTATCGGAACATGACATCCCGAGGTTTTATTATTTAATGAAAATACATTTTCTTTATTAAATGCTTTTGATAAATTCTTATCATATTTTGTTTTGGTAACAAATTCCGTAACAATTTTCTTTAAACGATTACTCTGATTTTAAAAACAAAGCATAAACAAATCGGTCTTTTCTGGGCATGAAATTGGGAATGTCACAGTTGGTATCAGAGCATTAGTTTAAGTGAACTAGGAATATGGATTGATTTCTAGACTTAAACTTAGAATGCTAAGCGATGATTGTGAGTTGAGTGTGTCCAATATATTTTAGGTAGTACACCTAAATTGACACAGGCACTAGTTTATTTTAGGAAAGACGCCTAAAATGCCTTTAAGATCTAGATGTTATATGTTTGCCATATATGATATTATTTGTTCGGATCTATGGTCTCTTGCCGACCGGGTCCAGAAACCTTATGTGTTTAGGATTCTAAGCGTATGTCCACGATATTAGAACTAGCATGTAACGTTTCGAAGTGATAAGGATGATATATGTATCTATCGTGAATGAGGATCTAAAATCACCTTATTCGGTGTACATATCAAGAATGGCAAGAACTAGAAGCGTAGTTGGAAACGCAAATGAGAACAGGAATCAACCACCAATGATTGAGCAAATACCTGTTGTAGCTACAACACCTGAGCCAATGACGATGGCTGGTGTACAAGCAATGATGCAGGAGATGTTGGATCGTCAAATGGAGGAGACCAGGCGGTTGCTTTGACAGAATCGTGAAGAACTGTCAATTCAAGTGGAAGAGCCCAAAGTAAATGGAGGGCATTCGGAAGGGGGGAACTACAGTGGAACCGTTGGTCAAGCCAACCCACCAATAGTTCGCCAAAACAACCAGGATGGAGGAAATGATGGACGTGGGTGCAAGTACAAGGATTTCATGGCATCCAAACCACCATGTGTTTCTGGGAGCCCGACACCAGTGCAAGTCATGGACTGGATCTCCGAAATGGAGACAATGTTTGAAAGTTGCGAATGTAGCAACAGACAGAAGACCGCTCTTGCAATTCTTCTGTTAAAATCTGGAGTACTGAGCTGGTGGAAGTTACTGGCTGGTTCAATGCCCAAGGGGGAAGCTAGCGTGATGTCTTGGGAAGAGTTCGTGGTGCAACTGAAAATGCAATACTGCTCTGAGCAAGATCTTCTGGAAATCAACAATGAGTTCCAGAATCTGAAGAAGGGAAAATTGAGCGTCACTGAATACGCTACGAGCTTTACGGAGAAGATGAAGCTTATTCCATACCTATTTCCAACTGAACATTCCAAGGTCAAGAAGTTTGCCAATGGATTACCAACGGACTTTGGTCTGATAGTTAAGCAAGAAACCACTCTAAAGGTCGCCATCTGGGCAGCCAATAATGTTGAGACCCAAATAAGAGAAAAGGGTTTGGAAAGAGCTGAAGTTGGAGAGAAAATGAAACATGAAGGATCTTCAATAATCGACAAAGAAAGCAAATTCTCGAAATCTGGGGGAAGAGATGAAGCTAAGTGGCGTGAGAAGTGTAAAAGAAACACTTCGGGAAATGTAGCGAGGAGATGACTTGCTACAAATGTGGGAAGACAGGGCACCACGCCAACATGTGCGCACCTATCAAGAAGGTGTGCTACAGATGTAACGAAGAATGGCATATTTCTAAAGACTACCCAAAGAAAAACACACCTCCACAGCCAAGGGCATTCCACATGCTCCTCGATGAAGCAGAAAATGATGGGGGGATTAAAATATGAAGACTTCATATCTATATATAAAGTCTGTATCAGGAAGTGTAGCCTATTAGAGGCATAGTATAGGGTAAACTTGAACCTTTGTGTAATCGTTTCAATAAATAATACAAACCCTGGTTTTGTTATCTGATGTGTTGAATGATTATATGCTTTATGTATGGTGACTTGGTTGACTGCGAGACAGTACATGGGACGAGTATGAGTAGGTGTGAATGGTTGTAGAGATCTATACTACCGGAAGCACAGGACTCATGCTTGGATCAGGGAAAGTCACAAGGTCACTAAGAAACTAGTAATTGATTTCGTTTTATTCAAGTTTGTCATTACCCTTGTTTCGGTAATGGCTAGTAGGATGATGGTTATTCCGACCCTACTGGTCATATCAAATTAAGTCCGACTATGATGAGAGGTCATCGGGACACGACTCATCGTTCTGTTACAATAGATAAATGAATGTATTTATCCTAAGAAGAAGAAGGAGTCCACAATAAGGATTTATTTTGTAATTTGAGGGTTACGATTGAAAGTCCAACATAGTGTGAAGAGCAGATGAAAGATTGAGCATCACGGTTATTAATTAAAATGGAAAGTTAACATATGGAATCATTATTCAAGACCTGTTTCGTTGATGATTCCGGGATGTAATCATCCTAAGGGGGAGATAATTGTAACGCCCGTAGATTAGGGCTAGTCAATTTAAGGACAATAAGCGTCAAAAATGAATTTTTGATGGAATATTATTTTGAAGGAATAATCTGAACTAAGTTGAAGTATACGTTACAAGGATTCCGTACACACAAAGAACGACGAAATTCGAGTTATAACGAAGAAGTTATGACCTATCGAAGTTTCGCGACAGAATCGGCACAACACAACGCGACGTAAAAAGTGAATTTACGTTAGAGCGATATTTAGCCTTAGCAATCTAAACGAAAGTCGTAGAGTTCATTAAACCGTGAGCGTGCATAAAAAGAACGTCCAAATCTGACTTCGTATGAGGAAGTTATGATTTTTCTAAGTTTCAACTTAGCGGTATGCAGCCCGAATGCTCTATTTGAGACCGAGCGGTTTTTAGCCGAAACAATCTAAACGAGAATCGAAGATGTCGTTAATAGCAGTGAAACGATAAAAAGATAAGCAAAAACGGACGTCGGATGAACAAGTTATGAATTTATAACGGAGTTTTCCTGTCTCGGCCTACTAAAAATAAATAATAAAAATAAAATCAAAGTTAGCCGACGGAGTCTAAACGAAAGTTGTAGATCGTAGTCTGACCTACGCGGGGATATAAAGAACCTCGAAAACAGAGCTCGTATGAGGAAGATATGAATTTTTGAAGTTTATTAAATAATTAAAGTATTTAATTTAAATATAAATTCGATATTATCCGAAAGGGGGGGAGTCACCGACCTTATCCACATTACGCCCAGCGTAACTCTATTTACGCCCAGCGTAAATCGTGAATTCAGCCCCTATATAAAGGGTGCGAGGCTGCCTTATACCTTTGCTCATTTTCTCTTCTCTCTCTCCTGTTTTTCCTCGATTTTCATGCAAGAAATATCCCGAAGCCCCCGTATCATTCCCGAGACCCGAAGCGAGTCCCGAGGCCCCGAAGATCCCGAGAAGTGAAATTCCCAAGCCGAAGCTCTACCCGCGAGGAGCCTGGTTTTTGTGAAGATCTTCCAGATCTACCGAAGAATACTACTTCTACAAGTTGTAGTGTCGTCCGAGCATCGTCTAATCAAGTGAGTGTGTAGTTACTTTCTTATAACACATAAATACGAAGTATTTGCTATGAAATACGTGCTATGTGTTTATGTATTATTTGTCTATTTGAGATGGGCGTGGAATTGATGTTTTATACAGGTGATAAATGTTTTAAACTGTGTAAGTATTTATATCTACGAAAATGTTAGGTAGAACATGGGTAGATGGGATAGTTGGTGACTATGGAGTTAGCGCCTATTGTATAAACCTTGGTGACGATGTGACATCGTGCCTATTTGATGAACCTTGGCGACTATGGAGTTAGCGCACGTTGAGTAAACCTTGGCGACTATGGAGTTAGCGCTTGTTGAGTAAAACTTGGTGACTATGAAGTTAGCGCTTGTTAAGTGAACCTTGGTGACTATGGAGTTAGCGCCTGATAGCTATGGATTTAGTACCTGATAAATAAACTTTGGCAGCAATGGACTTCGTGCCAATTCCTTAGGTAAATCCTTAGGAATAAATGAATGAAGGATAGTTGGTTCTTAGGGTAAAACCTAAAGAAGATAATGGGGATGGGTAATTGGGTTGATTGTTTGCTGATTAAATATAATAATTATATTGTTGTGGGTTGAAAACCCTATGTGCTAACCAGACTCCCAAGCCTGACCCGCTCAGTTTTCTTTTCATTACTGGTAATGGCACAAGGGTATAAGTTGGTGGACTTGAAGAGAGATTTTGGATTATATATAGATCAGTAGTTATAAATAACTGTTGTAAGGTCTATTTTATATTGTTTATGCTTTTGGTCTGTATCGGAACATGACATCCCGATGTTTTATTATTTAATGAAAATACATTTTCTTTAATAAATGCTTTTGATAAATTCTTATCATATTTTGTTTTGGGAACAAATTTCGCAACAGTTTTCTTTAAACGATTACTCTGATTTTAAAAGCAAAGCATAAACAAATCGGTATTTTTTGGGCGTGAAATTAGGGATGTCACATAATGGTACATCGTTAACTGTCGCCTTACCCTTCTCCCGAGCGTCTATAACATACGCGATGTACCTTGCGTAACCCTGCTGAACGTAACGTCTCGCCCTCACTGCTGAACAAAGGACTGGTCCGCGCTGTGGCCTCTCGCCCTAAATCACGAACTCTCCCCGATCGGGAGTGCGAACCCTCACTAACTGCAACTCGCAATCAATCACTTCCCCATTGGGGATCAGCTAATCCATTCCCACTATAACCTTATTCCCTCGCATGGGAATATGAACCAACTCCACTGAAAACTGCTCATCAAATAACTGCAGCGAACACGCCCCATGTACTCTCACGACCTTGACGGTCCTGTCATCCGCTATCTCAACCTCAAGTGGACAATCCAGTTCCCTGGAGCTCTATTAAACCTGTTGCTAAGTGCAAATGAGACAAATGATCGGGTAGTCGCCGAGTCAAACAATATTGTAGCTGAAATGCGGTTCACTAAGAACAACCCCATCGTGCAATCTATCAAACTTGCCACACCGACTGTGGCTCTGCTGTCTTCTAGTTCTTTGATCTGATACCTTGGGCTTTTTGCCTGAACTCCCTGTGCCAGATGCCGCCTCTGGCTTCCTCTTCTTCTCCATCTCCAAATCTATCTCTCTCTCTCACGAGCCCTCGCAATCATATCATCTAGTGTTTTACAGCTGGACCGGCTCACAAACTGGCAGATATCACTCCGCAACATCTCATGATAACGGGCCTTCTTCATTTCTTCATCAGTTGCGTACTGAGGAACGAGAAGAGCCCTCTCCATGAACTTGGCGGTAATCTCCGCCACTGTCTCTATAGTCTGGGTGAGATCCTGAAACTCCCTGGCTAACTGCTGCACCTCAATAACCGATGCAAACTCGGCTCTGAACCTAGTAGTAAAATCAGCCAAACTCATCGCATCAAGTGTTGCATCATCCCCGATGACATGCCCAATCTCCTCCCACCAATCTCGTGCCCTGTCCTTCATAAGACAGGATGCTAGTCTAACCTTGTCCCCCTCAGGACATCTGCTAGTGTGGATTGCATTGGCGACATCTGCCAACCACCTAGTACTCTCTATGGGGTCCCGCACCCCATGGTAGTCTAGAGCTCCACTAGCCCGGAACTCCCTGAAGGTGAGTGTGCGCAACCCCATCATGGCCGCCACCGCAGCACAGAATGTGCTCAACCTCTCGTCCATCAGCTCTAGAATACCCTCTTCGATCGAACCGAAGATCACAGGAGTCTGCTCAAGTATGGTGTGAGTAACCTCTGAGGTGAGTAACTCTCTGGTCTGCTCATCTAGATGCTCGGACCCCCAGCCTGATCCTGATCCCTCGCCGGCTCCTGAACTGCCGACTGCTGGCCTAGGGCGTAAAACCACAATTCTGAAAACACACCATGATAAATGTCAGAAACACTGATATATCTCGAGGGATCGCTACTACTACAAGTTTCCTAGTCTCATTTCAGCCTTCCTTGGTTCGAGTACGGATCCTCTGCTTTCAGTAGTACGGGCCCATACTACCTTCCACATCTATCCGTACTTTCCTCAAGAACTGCCTCGACTCCACCAAGTCACTACTACTGCTACTGATCTCTGCTACTCTCATCCTAGGCTTGCCTTAGGGAAATCTCTGACTCCACCCAAACCAGTTCTCAGCTGCTGAAGGCCTCCTTGTAATGCCAATTAGCCATCACCTGAAAACCATCACATGTGACGAGGCTCAAATAATCCTTCGAGTAAAAGACACGTCCCTACAATGGTTAGACTCAGACAAGAGCTGCGCAATAGGGCCAAATCTAGCACTCTGAGATTATTCAACCCTGATCACATGTGACATGACGTATTCACCTAATGGCTAACTCCCATCACTCAGAGTCCCACAAAGCACAAAGCAAGCAACATTCGGACACAGGAAACTACTCAAGCAAATCTATCCTCATGACGAGAAACTGTACTAGCATATAATGCTAAGCTCATACTATCAGGCATAAACTAAACAGGCTATCCTACTACTGTCTACTCAATACTAGCATGAAATTCTCATAAAGCTGAAACACATATAGCAGGCACATAAGGCATCTTCCTAGATCCTTAGTCCTATTCTAGCATGTTGTTCTACTGAAACTGAAACTGATAATCAAAAGATAAAGTTCTATGAGTAATTTAGGAGTACTTACTTGAGCTCGGTTGATCGCATGCACCACACCCTATTCTCTTTCTCAAAAACTCTTTTCTTTTTTTTTTCTTTTTCAATAATTCATTCGAAAACATTTTTCTTTTGAAAACCTTCTACCATTTCCTTAGTTTGAGTCCAGTCATACCCGAAAGTGTGCCTGAATCCCTCAAACCAAGGCTCTGATACCAACTTGTAACATCCCAAAAATACAACCCAAAATTTTTTATTTTAATATTACTAAAAAAACCACCACATCAAATGTTATATAATAAAACCATGCATCACATGTCTCAAAAGGCCATAATAAATGTATCAAATCAAACTGAAGTCAATATCATATAAAAATGTCTGAATAAAACTCCCAGGATAAAACTATAACTGTGGTGTGTGCCATGCCATCATCCCGAGCTCTTCCCCTTGCTAGTGGAAGTACCTAAAACCCAAATTGAAAACTGTAAGCACGAAACTTAGTGAGCTCCCCCAAACTACCACATACCATACAATAACACATAAAGCCCATACTGGGCCTTGCCCACTGCATCAGACCGAAATTCAGAAACTGCATCGGAGCGAAGTCCAAAAATTGCATCATACCAAAGTACGGAAACTAACCAGGGCCTTGCCCTCTGCATCGGACCGAGGTCCGGAAACTACATCGGACCGAAGTCCAGAACTGACAAGGGTCTTGCCCTCTACATCGGACTGAAGTCCGGAACTAACCAGGGCCTTGCCCTCTGCATCGGACCGAAGTCCGGAAACTGACTGAACATATCATAGCATAATCATAGCTACTAACATAACACATATATTGCATACTGCATCGGACCGAAGTCCGGAACACATAACACAAAGACATGCTTGAATCACAAAGACATCAAGCACACTGAACTACTACATCGGACTAACGTCTGGAACTATTGCTGACTAAACGAGCCGGCATTGTGGTTGTAGACCCGTTCCTACTGGAAGGAAGACTCACTTCGTAACGCCTGCTGTTGAGATGCTAAATCTGAAACTGGCTAACTGCTGCTCCGGAACTCCCCGGCTACAAATCCCATAAACACTAAATCAGATACTGGTAACTATTCTAAGGGTAAAATGACTATTTTACCCCTGGCCAAAGTCAACCTCATGGTCAAAGTCAACTACCTGGTCAAATTCAACTCTCAGTTGACCGGACTCACCGAGTTGGGCCGCCAACTCATCGAGTCCCTAACACCTTTTCTAATCCTCTACCCGCTTCAACTCGTCGAGTTGGGCAAAAACTCGACGAGTTCTTCTTCCATACTAACATCCAATCTAACTTCATCCGACTCGCCGAGTTGGATGAAAAACTCGTCGAGTTCTCCTTCAACATATGAACACGACCAGACTGTGACTCGACGAGTTGTAAGAACAACTCATCGAGTTCCATGCATGCCATTACTATACAGTCGATTTTAGTCAATTCCATTGCATCCAATTCATAGATCTAGGCTTCTAGGGCTGGTTTTACACGTAAAGTTTCAAACTTTACGTGCATGCACACGAGAATGGGGCTAGAACACCAAAATCACATCCATATATAGAAACACACAAACATCAATTTTTCACAACGATTTCATTGCAAGGATATATAAATAAGACAAACCAAAAAAATTATTTATTCATAAAAGCAGCGGAAAACATGTCCTTATAATGGGAAATCAACTGAAAAACTATGTAATCATATATTCCTAACAAATCTATCATAACTTTCTAAGCTCAAAATCTGATCTTCGAACCCATGCGATCGTGATCCATTTCTTCGTGATCAAACTCATCTTGTTCTTCCATCAAGCTTCCTCTCTTTTCTCTGATCCCACAAAATATTCAACTGTAATCTTATCACATTATGTATTAAGGATCAATGAGTAGGAACTTAATAGAGTTAGTGTTGGGCTGAAGATTACTTTGAAGATTGCGTCTTTTAGGCTCGATAGTATAAGTTATTTTGTATTCCGGTTTGGGCCTGTCCAACCGAGAGCCTTTTATGTTTTGTATATAAGTTAATGCTTGCATGCATATTAGAAGAACGATTTTAGAGATTAACGAAATAGCGATTCATCTAGAGCATAACAGGTTTCTTTAATCGTTCTTGTAACCTACCAATCCTCTACAGTTGATGTTCTTAATCGAGCTCTTCTGAGGATTTTGTTTAATCATTCGACTCGTTTGATTCAATCTTGTCTTGTTCTTATTATTGTGTTCTTACAGTTTTATATTTACATACTTGTTCAAGATCTAATCGATCTTCATAGATTAAAAGGTTGTTTTAATCGCATCAATTGGTATCAGAGCAGGAGGCTGTGTAATCGATACACATCTTTTCTGTGAAAAAGATTTCCATTAGGGTTTTTCCGCAACTATCGATATTTATTGAGCCTTCATCTCATTATTGACGTATCTTGATATTTATTGTTTTGCCCTAATCTGCTTTATTACAAGTCTGATCTTTGAACAGGTTTTTACGATCATAATGGACGCGACGCAATCAAACCCTATTAATATTTCCAACAGCATCGGTTCGACGACAAAGATTCCAATCTTATACACCCATTACTATGAAGTATGGGCGCATCACTTTGAAGACTACGTGATTGGATCGGAGGATAATGGGTACCTCATATGGGAAGCCATCATCAATGGACCGTTTTCTCATTCTGCAACGTCCAGAATCATTAAGACACAAAAGGAGTACAATGATCTGCTAAAGGACGTGAAGGATATTGCACAAGATGAAAAGGACAAATTCCAGTGCAATATTAAGGCGTTAAGGTTGATCAGATTCGCCCTTCAGTCCGACACATTCAGATTGGTCAGCTCATGCACGACGGCAAAGGAAGTTTGGGATAGACTTCGTGAACTGTATTCTACAGACGAGGATCTTGAACATTCTATCCAAACTTTGCTTTTATCTGAGTTTGGAGAATTCAGGCAAGGGGCCGAAGAAACAGTGACCCAGACGTTTGATCGCTTCAATCATCTTCTTAGCAAGATGATCAAACACGATATTGAAAGGAAGCTTATCGAACAGAAGGTTACTTTCTTGAATGGACTAAGGTCTGAATGGAGAGCAGTGGTTTCGACAGTCAAAGCTCATGAGCAGTTTAAATCATACTCTTTGGCGAAACTGGTGGGTATTCTCAAGTCCCAAGAGAAGATTGTTCTACAAGAGAAGAACGTCGTTTCGAGTCTTGGTTCGTTGGCCCTCCTATCTAAAAGTAAAGCTGTGATGGAGGATGAAGACCTCAACTTGGAGGAATATGACCTCACGTCCGAGGATTATGCCATGATGGTGTCCAATCCCAAGAGGTTCATAAAGAAGAGATTCCCCAGCAAAAAAAAACCGAAACTGGCAGGGGAGTTACAGCTCTGAAAAGGTGAACACTGAACCGAAAGCTGAGGAGCCCAAGAAGGAACCGAAGGTGGATGGCGATTCCGGAGTAAGTTGTTTCTACTGTGGTGGGAAAAACCACTATGCTAAGGACTGTGTTCTTAAGAAAATGGCTGAAAAGGATGATGGAAATGATGAGGAAGCTGTGTTGCAGAAGAGACTGGATGAGTTGAGAAAGAAGAAGTCTACCGCTAACCCTTCTATTAATGCTCTTATTGTGCAGGGTTCGGTTAATGATGACGAGTTCGGTAGCACGGAAGTTTGATCTACCGACTCAGAAGACGATGAAATGAGGAAGCCTACCCATGGAAAGGCTTATGTGGCTAAGGAGGAAAGCAGTGGAGGAAGATGCTTCATGGTGACTGACGTATCTCAAATGAGGGGATACAACACCGATGGTGGAAGCGATGGACCGAAGGTGCAGGAGGACATGTGCTTTACGGCCAAACCACTCAGCCAGCAGTTCAATGAGCTCGATGAACTGATAAAGAAGGTACAATCTGTTTTTATTTCATCTAAAGTACCACCATCCTCATATGAGAAAGAACTAAAAAACGTTAATACAAGAATTTCTCATCTAGATAGTAGCTTAACTCAAACTCGGGTCACCAATTCTAACCTAACTGATCAATTAAGCAGGGTGGCGTCGAAGAGTGAGGAGCGGAGAATGTGGATCAAGTTAAAGGAGTCGGAATTAGTTAAAGTTAAAGACGAAAACATTTATTTGCAAAGAGACAATTTAAAATTGTTAAAACAGCGGAATGTTTTTTGTTTAATTGTTAAACGTTTATATTCTAATATTACTCAGCTTCACTTGGATTGTGAAATAGGCCAAAAGATCCATCGCATGATTTTACCCTTCCTAGAGTTTAAGGAGGATGAAATCGATGTTGAAGCCTACAATTGTGAGAGTGTGATATCGTCTGATGATGTCAATCCGACCTACATGTATGGACTGGACAAAATTGAGTCCTTCATTAAATCCAAGGACCACAAGGACATGCTTAAAAATCTTTTGGATGAAAATGACAGACTTAAACTGAGAACCGAAACCATGCAAAAAATTGACTCTTTAAACGCCAACGTAAGCTCAGAAAACAAAATTGATGTTGAAAATGCATCTGAGCTTAACGAGGACGATAACATGAGTGAAATTTCTGTAGAGGACACGGTTGACTGCTCAGAATTTATTAAAAGCGAACCTGAAAACCACAAGAATCTTATTTCTGAAAATTCAGTGGAGTTTGCTCGATTGTCCCAACAAAAGTCCCCGATATTAGTTGAGAAAGCAGTTGTGTATCAAAAGGTCAGGACCACTCTGAATCAAGTATACAAGGTGACTGGAGTAACCGAACATCAAACAGCTGAACTTACAGCTATTGTAAACGAAGATAATGCTGATGGCTGTGATGAGTACTTCTGGGAAGCTCTAATAGATAATGCAAACGAAACCGTTGGCTTATCTGAAAGAACCTCCTGGATGAGTAAAGGAAGATACATACCTGAACCCTTGAACAAGCCGGATAATTTCAATGAGCCAAGCACCAGTGGTACGAAAGATATTCCTCAGGTGGATGAAAGATCAGCAAAAGAAGACGATCCCTCAGCTCAAAGTGAAACTCCTTCAGACATTCCCTCTACTTCCTCAGCTCAAAGTATAACTCCTACAGTTCAAAAGGAACCAACCAAGGAGACACCGAAAACGAAAGCGAATATTCATCATCAACCTAAGCAGATGAGGAATAGGAAGAGAGAAAGAAACCAAAGATACAGGAAGAACCTTTCGGAAAGGAAACAATTCTGGCAATCCCAGAATGCATACTTCTCACATCAAGACAAGAACTTGAAGTATGAAAACAATCCTGTAGGAAAACCTGAAAGTCACAACAACCGAAAGTCGAGGTTCGGTTCACAAGAAAATACCAACCGAAGGCAAAGGTTCGGTTCTGAAAAAGACTTCAACCGAAACCAAAGGTTCGGTTCCAAGAACAACTCCAACCGAACGCAAAGGTTCGGTTCTGAAGTCAAAAGAGAACAAGACTCTAAGGTCAGTCCCTCCAATGATCAAAAGCAAAAGGGTCATCTAGAGTCTCCAACCAGGAAGTCCTCTCAATCCAAACCCTCTCATTCTAATTCTTCTCGTTCTTCTAACTCTTCTACTACCACCAATTCATCTCCATCTTGCTCTAAAGCTAATTCTGTTTGTTCTCAAAAATCTCATTCGTCAGCTGAACAAAAGGGAAAGCAGAAGGTCAATGAATCCAAACCAGAGTCCAAACCAAACACACCCAATCCTAACAAAATAAAAGTTTTTACCATTAAAAAGAAAGATGAAACAACTCTAATAAAACGAACATATCTAGTTGATATCTCTCTTACTGTTCCCGTTCCCATGAAAAGCTCACGTGGACCCAAGAAACTTTGGGTTCCTAAATCTGCTTAATTTTTGCAGGTTATAAGTGACGAGCAGTTTGACGAAGAATGGTACATCGATAGTGGCTGCTCGCGTCACATGACAGGGAGGAAAGAGGAGCTTAGGGGATACAGGTCTCTTGAAAATGGTGGCAACGTCAAGTTTGGAAATAACTCTTTCGGCACCATAAAGGGATACGAAATGATAACAAATGGGGACTTTACTATAAGGAAGGTGGCTTATGTGGAAGGACTCCAACACAACCTCATCAGTGTATCTCAGCTTGTTGGAGGTACAGGTCTCAAAGTCTCATTCGATGATGAAGGTTCTGAAATCATAGAGAAAAAGACAAAGAAAGTGATTCTCAAGTCAGAGTGAAAGGGTGAAATGTTTCCTCTGAACATGAAACCCATCAAAGGAAACCCAGCCATATGCCTGTTATCAAAAGCTCAATCCGACGAAAGCTGGTTGTGGCACCGAAGACTCTCTCATCTCAACTTTAAAGATATCAACCGACTTGTCACTGGAGGTCATGTTAGGGGTCTTCCATTGCTCAAGTTTGACAGAGAGCATTTATGTGTTGCATGCGAAATGGGGAAGCAGAGTCGTCAAAGTCACCCATCTGTAATCAACACAAAAGTTGTTGAACCACTCGAATTACTTCATATCGATTTGTGTGGTCCTTCATCTATCGAAAGCATCGGTGGTAGCAAGTATATTCTTGTTATTGTTGATGACTTTTCACGATTTACATGGGTGTTCTTTCTAAAGCTCAAATCTGAAGCGACTCAAAAGCTGAAAGTGTTTATCAAGCAAATTGAAGTACAGCTCAAGGAGGTTGTTCGCAACATCAGGAGCGACAATGGTCTTGAATTCAAGAACAGGGAGTTTGAAGAGTTTCTTGCAGAAAAGGGAATTAGTCACAATTTCTCAGCTCCCTATACACCACAACAGAACGGAATAGTCGAAAGACGAAACCGATCTTTGTGTGAAGCTACCCGAACTATGCTAAGTTTCGCTTCCTTACCTCTTTATTTTTGGGCTGACGCTATTTCTGCTGCTTGTTTTACACAGAACAGGTCCTATCTCAACAAGCGATTTACGCTCACACCATATGAGATACTAAACAACAGAAAGCCCAATGTGAAATTTTTCCATGTGTTCGGCTCAAGGTGTTTCATCTTTAACTCTAAAGAACACCGCAACAAGTTTGATGTCAAAGCCGACGAGGGAATTTTTCTGGGTTACTCACTCACATCCAAGGCGTACAGGGTCCTAAACAAGCGTTCAAGAAGGATTGAAGAGACATACTACGTGACCTTTGACGATAACTATGTCAAAAAGCTACAGGCCAAAGAAGACACCGCTGGGGAAATCTTTCCTCAAACTGGCCAAGTCACAGTCTCTATCGCCAATCTATACGAGAAATTTCTGGAACTCTTTGACGAACCGGAAAAAGCTTCTCTCTCAGAAGCAGGTGCAGCTGACAACAAAGTTGATCATATGAAGCGGATTGTCGAAGATGCTGCAAGAAGAATGCATGAAGGAGAATCGCCCACTGATGACTCTCCATCCAACAATGCTTCAGTCGAGGGGGAGCCAAGTTCTCATGACGAGGGGGAGTCAAGCTCACAAATCCAGGGGGAGCCAAATTCTACAACTTCAATCGAAGGTCCTTCACCAACTGAAGGTGCTTCTCCAACCGAAGATACCTCTCAAATCGAAGGTGCTTCAACGCCTGGAAGCTCAGTACCTCAAGAAACCCCTGAACCTCATGTTTCTCAAAGCTCATCAATTGAGGGGGAGCATGATGATATGACGCTTGATTACGATAGCCAATCTGAGCCAGAAGAAATGATCAATGCTGAACTAGACCCAACCTTTGATCCGGATTACCCTCCTCTTACCAAATGGACCAGAGATCATCCTATCTCTCAAGTAGTTGGTGATGTATCTGAAAAGGTTCTGACCCGATCTCAACTGAAGGCAAAACAGACATCCTTATTTTCAAAGGTTGAGTTTTGTATGTTTAACTCATTCGTATCAAAAGTTGAACCGAAGACAGTTAACACTGCCCTCGATCACTCTGATTGGGTTCAAGCAATGCAAGACGAACTGAACGAATTTGAAAGGAACAAAGTCTGGCGCCTCATTCCAACTCCTCCAGATGCTTCGGTTGTTGGTCTCAAATGGGTTTTTAGGAACAAAATGGACAAGGAAGGTAATGTTATAAGGAACAAGGTTCGTCTGGTGGTAAAGGGATACTGTCAGGAGGAAGGGATAGACTATGAAGAGACTTTCGCTCCAGTAGCTAGGCTAGAATCTGTTAGAATATTTCTGGCTTATGCTGCTCACAAAAACTTTGAGGTTTTCCAAATAGACGTCAAGTGTGCATTTCTCAATGGAGAACTCGAAGAAACTGTGTATGTGGAGCAACCTCCTGGGTTCGTGAACGAAAAGTATCCAAATCATTGCTATATTCTGGATAAAGCTGTGTATGGCCTCAAACAAGCTCCGAGAGCCTGGTATGAAACGCTTACAAAATTTTTAAAGATGTCTAAATTTAAACAAGGTTCGGTTGACCCAACCTTCTTTCGCAAAAAGGAAGGTAACCACCTTATGATAGTTCAAATTTATGTCGATGACATCATCTTTGGCTCCACGAATCCCAGCTTAACAGCTGAATTCAGAAAGCTGATGGAGACTAAGTTTGAAATGAGCTCAATGGGTCCTATTAACTTTTTCCTTGGTTTAAACATAAGACAGGGACCCGAAGGCATCTTTATTAATCAGGAAGCTTACACAAAGACTCTCCTAGCAAAGTTTGGCATGATGGGAGACTCAAAAGTCAAAGTCCCAATGGCATTCGGCACCAAGCTTACCCCTTCTCTAGACAAACCGGCTGTCGATATCACGCTCTATCGTCAAATGATAGGCTCACTGATGTATCTAACTGCTAGCAGACCTGATATCATGTTTTCTGTGTGTTATTGTGCTCGATTTCAGGCAAACCCACGCAAACCTCACATGCTTGCAGTGAAGAACATCTTACGCTATCTCAAGCGAACCACCTCCTTAGGTCTATGGTATCCATCCAACTCAGGCTTCTTCGTCCAAGCGTATTCTGATGCTGACCTTGGAGGATGTGGACTCGACAGAAAAAGCACAACTGGTGGCCGTCAATTCCTTGACGGGAAGTTGGTCAGCTGGCAATCCAAGAAACAAACGTGTGTGTCGTTATCTACTGCCGAAGCGGAATACATTGCCGCTGCATCCTGCACATCACAAGTGATTTGGATCCAGAGTCAACTTCGTGACAATGGACTCAATATGAAGAAGATCCCACTATATTGTGACTCTGAAATTGCAATTAGGATCTGTCATAACCCAGTGCAACACTCTAAAACCAAACACATAGCACTGAGGTATCACTTCATCAAAGATCACGTGGAAGACGGAAACGTCGAAGTTCACTTCGTAAGAACCACTGATCAACTGGCTGACGTCTTTACCAAAGCTTTCCTGAAGCATCATTCAATAAAATATTGCAAGGGCTAGGTATGATGGAATCAGAGTCAGTACCTCGCACTACCTCTCAACCTCAAACGTAAGAAGCGAAACCAACCGAACGTTCGGGTTCGGTTCAACCATCTGACTCACTCATTACTTCAAAGGTAGTTTTTCTCTGTTGTATATTTCTTGTACAATTTTGTTTTTCTTTGTGTTAAAAATATTTTTCCCTTACATGTCTAAATTCCTTGGTTTCTCAAAATTTTCCTAAACCGAAACCAACCGAACGCTCGGGTTTGGTTTTTCAAAATTTTCCTAAACCGAAACCAACCGAAGGTTCGGGTTTGGTTTTTCAAAATTTTCCTAAACCGAAACCAATCGAACGCTCGGGTTCGGTTTTTCAAAATTTTCCTAAACCGAAACCAACCGAACGCTCGGGTTCGGTTTTTCAACTTTTTCCCAACCGAAACCAACCGAACGTTCGGGTTCGGTTTTTCATATTCTTTCCAAAGTTTTTTTTTTTAAAAAAAAAAAAAAGTCTTATTTTTTTTCTTCTTACTTATTTTTTTATTTTTTTTTCTTTTCTTTTATTTTTTATCTCAAAAACTCCAAAAATATTTTTTATTTTTTTTCTTTCTTCTTATTTTCTTGTGTGTTCGTTCGTTTATGGGGATATATTTGATGAATTACTTAAGTGTCCCAAGAAGCATGCTGTTGTATGTGTCCCAAGCCTCATAAGATTTTGAATAATAGCCTTCATGACCTGGTGTACACAAACCTTGTCTTCCCAATAAGGCTAACACATTTATTCTAATCGTGAGCTACCTCAACCTTTTCTCACATGAGTTAAGAGTTTCCTGCTTGGTCCTTATTTTCGCAGCAGAGGTACTATATCTTCTTACACCATCTCCATAATTCTTCTCCACTACATTCGTTTCATCAACGTAACCCTTGAGACTCTCAGAGATTACCACTGAGGTTTATGGTTACACAACATCCGTGTTTATGATCTTAGTTTCGTGTCACTACGAGCTGAGTGAAACCCTAAATTCAACACCTAATGAATTGACGGTGAACAATTAATTTGCTCAAGTTTTCACCAAAGAATTGACGAAAGTACCTTCATGAAATCTCAAATTTTCTTTTGCGTGATTCCTATGAAATTGTTACACACCATAACATTTCTTCCCAAGGGATCCAATTTTAAATTCTTATCTGAGATTTTATATTATTCCAAGCCAATACAAAATAAATTCCTACCTACTTGTTCAACAGGCTACACCGGTCTCACAAGTACTTTGTTCACTTTCTTTCTTATATCAAGAATAGAATTGATGAATCAAAGCGAAGCCACCCTTAATTAGCCTAATTAAAAGAAGCCTTTCAACATTTATTAATAAGTGTTTGATCGTAATTCAACGGGATTCCACACTAGCACTTTGAGGTCTCTCTTGACCTTGAAGGAAGAGATTCGTGCCCGGGATCATCAGTTTCGTGTCATTATTGACATCACAGAATATCCTTAAAAGAGTTGCTTTATTTCTTTTTCTTTTACACTCTTTGCACGAAAATCATTGATTTTCCCAAATTCCGTTGCTAATTATTTACAGGCTGTATTATTACTCGGTGGTTAATTATGAAGTTGTGGTAAAAAACAATCCACGTGGGTCATTAATTCAATAATGCCGTTTAAAAGGGATAAGACGAAAGGTTGCTGACTCGGCGGGAGTTAAAGGGATTGAAATTCAAACGACGGTAAAAAGGAGGCGCGTGTGAATTTGAAACGGTCGCGCTTTTACTGACACTTGGGGACGCGTGTGCGAAATCCAAGCGTCATCACTCTGGCACAAAAGGCGCGTGTGGAAATGGAAACGATTTTCTCTCTGAAACGGCGCTTGTTGGGCGGCGTGATCCTAGGAAACTGACACTCTCTCTCCTACGTGATCATCGCACGCCTCAACTGTCATCCATCTGTCACTCAAGAACCCGTTTCGTATTTCCATAAGAGATTTGAAACGATTTTTCTCTCTCCTATCACCCACTATAAAAAGCCGTCTACACCACCTTTTACCCCTTTACTGCCTCCAAAATTTCCAAAGAGCAAATACTCCCAAACCGTTTCCTGTTCATCATCTTCTTCATACCTGCTAAAATGGCTGAATCCTCTTCCGTTCATGCCACTTCACAGATCCTCCCCATCCGTCCTCAGCAATGTCTGGTGATTGATCTCAACCCACTGGCGTACGACTCCTACATGTTGCCGGTCATACAATGTTTGAAGTACTCCCAACTTGCTCCAGCACTCTCAAGAATTGAAACTGTGCCAATGGTGGCCCTATCGCAGGTTTATGCGACTGCTTACTACGACAAGGCCGTAGAACGGGTGTTTTTCGACCTTGCAGAACACAAGACCTCAGTTTCACGCCAACGTTTCTGCACCATGCTGGGGTTTGCCGTTGACCCTTCAAGAATCAATCCGGAGACAATTCCGGTGGGCCATCTATATAACATGTTTTACAACATGGGATACACAGAGGTTCTCACCTCTGTCGCCAAGTTTAAAAAGTCTTGCATGCCGCCACAGTGGAATGGCCTATTTACAGTCGTTTTCAAGGGCTTGTCGGAAAGGAGCTCAGGGTCCGACGGTGCAAGTCGTCTCTTTCTGTCAATAATGTACGGGGTTTACAACGGGATTAACCTGGACTATGGGTTGGTCCTATGGCAACAGCTCATCCAGAGCCTTTCTTCATCATCCCGACACTCTGAGGTGTCGTTGGCACGGTTCTGGATTCTGATTACAAGATGGGCCATGGATAAGTTCAATGTTCCCACTGCTGACGGTGCATCGATGTCTTCTGTTGGTACGTTCCATACCAAGAAGATCATCGTCTCAGATGCATCGAAATTTTCTTTCATTGGCACCATCCCGGAGACAATGTATGGTGACGTGCCATCTGACAGCAGATTAATTCGGACGATCAAGGAGTTTAGGCCAACTGGTCCTAGGGAACTGACACCGGATATGCTCAGGTCTATCCATGATGCAGACAAACCGACCAACAGGGGCAAAAAGGCTGAAAAAGGGAAGCAAGCGTCCAAAGCTCCAAAGGGACCTTCTCCCAAAAAGAGGAAACAACCGAAGGCTGCACAGTCCCCACAGCCGAAGAGGAGGAAGACTCAACAAAAGCGAAAGCTTGTAATTCCCTCTTCTTCCAGTGACTCTGAGGGTGAGAGTTCGGGTTCTGACGGCTCTCAAGGAGACGAATCTCCTCAACGAGGCAACACACCACCTCGGTCCCCTACCCCAAAGATGGAACTTCATAATTCCCCAGTTCCTTCACCTCCACCAACTATTCCTACTTCCATTCCGACCATAAACCCTACTATTCCACCAACATCTTTCCCTATACCACCACCCATTTTCACCACATCAACCGAAACACCACCAGTTACCGAAACCCCTCCCGTAACCGAAACACCACAAACCGAAACCCAAACTCAACCACCACCCCAAACTACCCCACCCCATAATCCACCTCAAAATACCCCAACCACAACACCCCCAGCTTCACCACCCCCTCCATCTCCAGAAAATGCCTCTGATGGCGACAACCCTTACCATGGTGGTGAACACATGAACTTTGATTCGGTCTACTATAGTCCGTTTCAAGTTCAGAGTGATGAGGAGGATGATGCTCCAGTGACGAAGAAGCATCTCAAAGAGCTTAACGAGAAGGTTGATCTACTTCTCGCCTCCTCTTCCAACCAGCAGTCCTCTCTTTCTGAAGCTGCCCTTCAGAAAATTGTTGACACCTTCTCCAGGGCTCAACATGATTCGGTGGCCTCAGCAACTGCTGCGATTGATGCCTCCACCAGATCCTGTGAGGCCGCGACCGAAAAAGTCGATAAACTATTCTCCGACGCTTCCATCCTGCTGAAGTCCTTGCAGGAAAGCGCTGACGCCGTCAAGACAACTTTGGAACCAATTGTTCAGCAATTGGCCAAGTTCGTCTCAACGGAGTTGACTTCGTTCGCTACCCTACGCCAAAACATAAGCGACGACAACTCGGCACTTCGTGCCTCCATCGATGCCCGCCTAGCTAAGCTACAAGAGGATCTTGCAGCTGAGAATTCTTTGATGGACGTCCTGGCGAGCAAAACAACCGCCCTCAAGGTCAAGAGCACGCAACTTTCCAACTCCCAACAATAATTGGAAGCTCTTCGATCCGAAAGGGAGGTGATCAAAACGTGTGTTTCGGATGTCCACGCAGCATTATCCAACATCCTCGAAGCACACGATCCCATTCTTAACCATTCGGTGAGGCGTACCCTCGCTGAAAAGCTCTCTCCGGCCATGGACCTTCTCAGCAAAATCGAAGGCCTACCGAGTTTCGTGTCCATTCCGAAACAAGGGGGAGATGAGAAGACTGGATCGAAACCACCTCCTTCCTCCAAAGCTACTCACACAACCGAACCACCTCCGACTGGTCATGCTTCGGGTTCGGGTCTGAAGAACAAGGGTAAAAACATAGCTGAGGAAGAAGATGAAGATGAAGATGAAGACAAGGAGACCATTGCTGACTTGTTGAAACGAAAGAACAGTCGCAATGCTGACGATGATGCCAGTCGTGTGGCGCGAGAGGCTGAAGAAGCCGAACGCAAGCAAAAGGAAGCCCACGATCTCCTTGAGAGTCGAAAGACTCTCTTCCCTGCCTGGACCAGGGAGCGTATGATTAAAGAGGCCATAGAAACTCCCAGCATATTATGGCTCGATCCGGTTATATCATTCGACTGTAACAACACTGTCGATTTGCAGTTTGATATGCCGCTGACTCGAAAGGCGTTCATCTTCCACGCCTTCTCTAACATCTTTGAAGTCCCACATCCGAACGATGAGCTTGACAGGGAGCTCATTGACTTCTATCTGGCGGCTGCTCGTCCTCAATACCTTACCTGGAGCGCCCAGAAGATTGTGAACGTTCGGGTGCTGAAGCCTTACGCCGTAGGGAGATTCACAAATGTTAAGTTCAAGCTCATTCGAGGATCAGCAAGAACTGCTCATCTTATCTCCCTGGCGGATCTACCGAATCTAAATCCTCATGATTGGATTGTCCTGTATAATATCCTTTTAACTGATGAAGCCGAATATGGTCCCATTATAGACCATGTCAAAAGGATGTTAGCCTGCTACATCATGGAGGTTGCCCTAATGGATCAGGAGGTCGCCACAGTCTTCAAGAAGAAACCGAAGATAGCTCCTGTGGGATCGGCCAGTGATCTCAACCAAATGAAAATGGGCAAGATCGACCCGAGACGCAACTCGGTTATGTTCACTAGAGCGGAAGGACAGAAATGTCTCTTCGCTTTAGCTGACAAACACCTTTACACCACAGCTTGTTTGGAGCATGTGTTATCGATTATCAAACGGTGTAAAGAGAACTCGACTGATGACATCAAGTACTTCAACGACATGATCAATTGGTACATCCGGTTTAGACAGACCATTCTCTCCATCACCAAATGTCTGTTTAGCACCGTGAAGAAGAAGGTACCTGCTTCAGCTGCTGGCCCAAGTAACAAGTGAAGGTCTCGCTCCAAATTGACGCAAAGGGGGAGATTGTTGGGCTGAAGATTACTTTGAAGATTGCGTCTTTTGGGCTCGATAGTATAAGTTATTTTGTATTCCGTTTTGGGCATGTCCAACCGAGAGCCTTTTATGTTTTGTATATAAGTTAATGCTTGCATGCATATTAGAAGAACGATTTTAGAGATTAACGAAATAGCGATTCATCTAGAGCATAACAGGTTTCTTTAATCGTTCTTGTAACCTACCAATCCTCTACAGTTGATGTTCGTAATCGAGCTCTTCTGAGGATTTTGTTTAATCATTTGACTCGTTTGATTCAATCTTGTCTTGTTCTTATTATTGCGTTCTTACAGTTTTATATTTACATACTTGTTCAAGATCTAATCGATCTTCATAGATTAAAAGGTTGTTTTAATCGCATCAGTTAGATAGTGGATATTACCTGAAGTAGAGCCAAACATCTTGACTCTCCCATCTCTTAGATCTCTCAGGTAGGCAGGGAAGCTTCGTCTCCAATGCCCCTTCTCTTGGCAATAAAGCAAATTGACTCTTTTGGAACAGCACACGGAACTACTTCAGACTTTGCTTTTCTCTTATGATCAAACTTTTTGACCATGACATACCTTTCGTTGCTATTGCCTATGTCCATAGAGGTTAGGAAGGCAGATCCACTAATCAACTTTTCTTCTCTAGTGCGCCAAATCATTGTTGATTCAGCAGCAATAAGCAAATAGGCGAGATCGATGAGGTTCATGTCATGGTCTATCATATAGTACTTTCTTACGAACTCACTATATGAGTCAGGAAGCGACTGAAGAACCCAATTAACAGCTAGCTTCTCACAGACAACGACTCCCAACGTTCTTAACCCATCAATGTGTGACTTCATCTCTAAGACGTGTGCACACACTGACTTTCCTTCTTCATGTTTACTTGCCAAAAGGGCTTGAGTGAGCTTGAACTTTTCAAGCCTTTGAACTTGTGGGTCAAGGAGAATTATCGGAGGAGGTGGAGGAAGTGAAACATGATTTCCATTTCCACAATCCAATTGTGGAACATCATCTTCATGTAGAAAACTTTTTCCAACGGATTCAGGAAGACCATAGTTTTCAGACTTTGACATTTACAAAATGGGAGAAAATTCAAGTTAGTTGACTGATTAAGTCCTTAATAAAACACCTAAATGAGATATTAAGGCTATGATCCAACACAATACTCTACAACTTGGGAAAGCGATGCCGTAACCCAAATTGCAGATCATTTGAAGGTAAGTGAATGACGATTCACTAATTTTCCACCATGAAAAACGAAAAGAGATTAAGTTTTAAATGTATTGAAAACTGCTAGAACCTTTGAGATTCATTGAACTTTTCAATGGCATGTTTAAATCTCGATATGCCCCTCGATTTGTGACTGGGATGCCAAGGACCACAAAACAGGGTGTGAATAACCATGCAAACTTACATGGTGCCCCCAATGTTACAGTCACCTATTTAATGTGCCGGTTAACCACATACGCTCCACCGAATTATGACAAACATCGAGTCACCCTCCACTAACGTCTTAGCAAGGGTACAAAGTGTAATTTCATGGAATTGCATCAAATTCACTTTTGCCTAAAGTAACTAAGATTGAGAATTTTTAGTTACTTTATAATTCATTATACTTTTAATGGAAATGGTTTTCCCTATCCTACCCGTTCGACTAACGACCCTCCACCAATCAAGGAAGCGGTGGGTGAGAGTGGACACCCATTAAACAACCATTTTATAGGCCATAACCTTATACCCCCCTTATAGATCAGCTTCGTAAATGAGGCCTATTAACGATAAGACTAACATTTAAGTTATACATATATAATATTAGACTTTTAATGTTATATATAGTATAAGGGTGTATTTTACACTTTTAAAATACTAGGTTGTCTAATTTAATAAATTAAATTTTGTATTTAATTAAATGTAAACCATATCACTATGGATTTATTAACTCCCTTTAAATATAAATTTAATTAATTTAATAAAGCCATAAGGGTGCAATTTGAACTTTTTCAAAAAATTAGGGTTTTAGAATTTAACATTTTAAAATTAAACTTTTAATTAAAATTTAAATTCCAAAATCTGAGGGCAAGTTTTGAAACATTTCAAAACATAAGGGTTTAGAATTTAAATATTTTAAAATTAAGCTTTTTAATCAAAAATTTAAATTCTAAAACACAAAGGATCAAATAGCAAATAATTATAAATTAAACAATTAATTTAATAATTATCTAAATTTGACCTAATCAAGATTATTTAAAATATAATTCACCAAATAAATTAAATAATCAAGGATTATCTTATAATTAATTTATTATTCAAACAAATAGTAATTATCTTTTAATTTTGTAAGGATAATCTCATAGAAACAATAAAATTTGGATGTTATCATGTAAAAATGATTCTAGCAATTATCCTACAGGCAAACAACAATAAATCCCGAAATATCCTTTGCCTGACTACCGAACTCGACGAGTTGGGTTGACTCGCCGAGTCCAGATACTGACTTGCCGAGTCGGGTCGGGCAGAGGCCAGAAACTCGATTTTCAGCAGATAAACAAGCATTACATCACATACAACAGAAACCAATCAAGGATCTGATACTATTGATGAGTTTTATACAAAAGAACATCCTCTGTGCTCATGCAAACCCTAATGTTTGGATCTAGGTTTCTTTATTGTACATGCAATTCATCCAAGACTCAAGAACCCTAATCTAGCATATGTATTTCAAAATAGACATAAGAATACAGATCTAGATGATTACCTCTTCTTCAGTGGCTTGAATCTTCTTGTCTTCGGAGCTTAGAGTCACAAGTGTTACTCCTCTAATGGCTTACAAACACCAAGAGCAAGAGAATGACTTATGAGAAGGAGGAGGAGCACCAAAAACGTCTAAGGGTCTTTATATAGTGAGGCAATTATGGCTATCAGCTAGGAAACCCTAATTTGACTGCTTAGGCCCTAAGCAGCCCATGGACTCCCTTTAGAACCGCCCTTGGACGAATTCCTTATGGGCTTCATAGAATTCGTCAAACCTATGTTCCAAGGTGATCCATAGCCCAATTGTAATTACCTTATAATTACAATTCCAGACCCCTATGTTTAATTAATGTCTTTTAGTCACAAAACTAATTATCAATTAATTCTTGACTAATATTAATTAAGCAATATGATTTCTCCTTTAATATATTATTCATATAACATATTAATAAATCATAATTAATCCTCTTTCTCCATAAATCATCCTATCAAGTTGATTTAGTGAAGGCAACCCAAAAGGACCATGCATAACCGGGTCAAGTACATACCAAGTATAGTTACGGGCTTAGACACTAATCCAACAGTCAAGTCATTAACCCTCCCAGTGGCTAATTCGATGAACTAGGAGGACTTAAAGATTTTAATGCTGGAAAAATATTGCCCAAGGGCGGAAGTGCAAAAGTTGGAACATGAACATTGGAACCTCAAGATGACAGACTCTAACATTGCAGCCTATACTGTCAGATTTAGTGATCTAGCATTATTATGTCCCGGGATGGTCACCTCGGAGAGTAAAAAGGTGGAGAAATATATTGGGGGACTATCCCCCCAGATTCAAGGGAATGTTTTAGCTTCAAACTTGATTACTTTTGACATGTCCAATGCTTGGCCCAGAGACTCATCAATCATGGAGTCCACCAAGGCATAATCACCCCCGTCCCCGAGCAAGTGAAAGGGGGAAACAATAAAGGAAGTTTTGGAGCAAAAAGAAGAACTAGCTAGCACAGGACCCCGCCAAGAAACAACAAATTGTTGCTATTCACGCTGCCACTACCCCTGACGCTCCAACGCCATTAAGACAATATGCTGGGAACCTACCTAAATGCAACAAGTGCAACTTTCACCATACAGGCGCTTGTCGAGAAATGCACTGCAACAACTGCAACAGGAAGGGGCATACCGTCCGTTTCTGTAAAGTGCCAGCCCAATAAACCACTCAGTCCGCCAATACCGGGGTAAGCCGAGCTTGCTACGGCTGTGGGGAGACCGGGCATTTCAAACGAGAGTGCCCAAAGGAAAGAAACACTAATACTGGCGGTGTGGGAAGAGTTTTGGCCATAAAGCACAAAGAAGCAGTTGAAGAACCCACGGTGGTTACCGATACATTTCTCTTCAATAACTTTTATGCATGCATACTTTTTGATAGTGGAGTGGATAGGAGTTTCGTAAGTCACAGATTTAAACACATACTCAATCAAAAACCACAATCACTTAACGAAATGTTCACAGTAGAAATGGAAAATAGTAAAACTGAAAGCACTAAAGATATGTACATAGGATGCACTCTAACCCTAAACAAACACTCCTTCCAAATCGATCTAATGTCGATCACAATAAGAAACTTTGATGTCTTTATTGGCATGGATTGGTTAAGTCTTTACCGCGCCGATATCATGTGTTACGAATAGGCCGTTCGCCTTAACCTACCAAGTAACGAAACCCTCATCATTTATGGCGGAAAACCCGACACAAATCTACAAATCATTTCTTGCGTCAAGGCCCAAAAGTATCTACACAAGGAATACCAAGCCTTTTTAGCTCACGTGGTAGATAAGAAACAAGAGATAAAAGATATCAAGGATATTCCCGAAGTCTGTAACTTTCCTGACATATTCCCAGAAGACCTTCCAGGAGTACCAACTACACGACAAGTCAAATTCCGAATCGACCTAATTCCTGGAGCTACCCCCGCAGCCAAATCACTATACCGTCTAGCACCGACAGAAATACAGGAGTTGTCCAGCCAGCTGAACAAACTACTAAGCAAAGGATTCATCAAACCAAGCTTCTCACCTTGGGGAGCACCGGTCCTATTTGTAAAGAAGAAGGATGGATCATTTCGAATGTGCATTGATTACCGGGAACTAATTAAACTCACCATCAAGAACAGATATCCCCTACCACGAAGTAACGATCTATTCAACCAACTTTGGGGAGCAAACTATTTTTCAAAAGTCAATCTAAGGTTGGGGTACCACCAACTACGAGTCTAGGAGGAAGATGTTCTAAAAATTGCATTCAGAACACGCTACGGTCACTACGAGTTCGTGGTGATGCCCTTCGGATTGACAAATGCACCATGTGTATTCATGGACCTGATGAATCGAGTATGTCGACCTTACTTAGATAAAATTTTGATAGTGTTCATCAATGACATATTGATCTATTCACGAAGTAAGGAAGAACATAGTCAACATCTACGACAAGTCCTGGAGACATTGAGGACGGAAAAGCTATATGCCAAGTTTTGCAAATGTGAATTCTGGATCTGAGAAGTAAACTTCTTGGGTCATGTGGTTAGCATGGATGGGATGTGGACCCCTCCAAAATTAAGGCAATTGAGAACTGGTCCGCACCAAGAACACCAACAGATATCCGTCAATTCTTAGGCCTTGTTGGCTACTACCGAAGGTTCATACAAAACTTCTCCAAGATCTCTAAACCACTCACTACCTTGACTCAGAAAGGAGTGACCTTCATCTAAGGGGATAAATAAGAGGTTGATTTCCAAACACTGAAACAATATTTAGGCAACGCTCCTATCTTGTCCCTTCTAGAAGGAATAGAAGACTTTGCGGTTTACTGTGATGCATCAAACCAGGGCCTTGGGTGTGTGCTCATACAACGGGGAAAAGTCATTGTCTACACCTCCATACAACTTAAGACTCATGAGGTCAACTACACCACTCATGACCTCGAACTGGGAGCAACGGTGTTTGCCTTGAAGATCTAGAGGCACTTACCTTTATGGTATGAAATGCACAATCTTCACGGACCATAAGAGTCTCCAGCATATCCTCAACCAAAAAGAACTTAACTTGAGGAAAGAACGATGGGTAGAAATAATAAATGACTACGAATTCGAGATTTGTTATCACCCCGGAAAGGCCAATGTAGTAGCAGATGCCCTCAGCCGAAATGAATACGCGGGCCGCTGGGTAAAATAATTAACCATGAATATCCATTCACACCTATACATGCAGATCAAAGAGGATCAACTAGAAGCCTTGAAACCCGGAAATGTCGTAGGTGAATCCTTAAGAGGAATGGATAAAAATCTAGAAGTCAAGGGTGACAGAGTTCATTATCTCATGAATCGGATCTGGAGACCGAAATTAGTTGGATTCAGAGATGTTCTCATGAACGAAGCTCACAAGACTCGATAATCCATTCATCCCAGTTCAGACAAGATGTACCTGGACCTCAAGAAACTTTATTGGTGGCTAAACATGAAAGCCGAAATTGCTACCTATGTGGGCAAGTGTCTGACTTACGCCAAGGTCAAGGTAGAATACCAGAAGCCCTCAGGTTTCTTGAAACAACCAGAAATAACCGAGTGGAAGTGGGAGCGGATAACCATGGACTTCATAACCAAATTACCCAAGACGACGGGTGGACTTGACACCATCTGGGTGATCGTTGACAGCTTGACCAAATCTGCACAATTCTTACCAATAAAAGAGATAGACAAGATGGAGAAACTGACCAGAACATAAATTAAAGAGATTGTATGACTTCATGGTGTACTAATATCCATCATCTTTGATCGGGATAGTAGATTCACCTCACGGTTCTGGCAGTCACTACAAAAATCCTTGGGAACTAAACTCGACATAAGTACGGCCTACCACCCACAGACCGACGGGCAAAGCGAAAGAACTATCCAAACATAGGAGGATATGTTGAGAGCTTGCATGATAGACTTTGGTAAAGCTTGGGATACCCATTTACCACTCGTCGAGTTCTCATACAACAATAACTATCACACTAGCATCAGAGTTGCTCCATTCGAAGCTCTCTATGGCCGCAAGTGTAGATCACCTCTATGTTGGACCAAAGTGGGAGACACGCAACTAGCAAAGGGGAAAGTTCCTGACAGCACTCTCACCGACCCTGAGATTATAAAGGAGACAACAGAGAAGATCTTCTAAATACAAGAAAGACTGAAAGCATCTCGAGATCGACAAAAGAGCTATGCAGATAAGCGACGCAGACCCTTGGAATTCTAGGTTGGTGACGGCGTTCTGTTAAAGGTCTCAACCTAGAAGGGAATGATACGTTTTGGAAAATGTGGGAAACTAAATCCAAGGTACATCGGGCCATTCGAGATTCTTGCTAGAATCGGCCCGGTAGCTTACAAACTCCAACTACCACAAGAACTTAGTAACATACACCCCACCTTTCCACGTGTCCGATCTAAAGAAATGTCTGCCCGAAGACACTCTTGTAATCCCACTCGATGAAGTCGAGATAAATGGGAGTCTACACTTCATAGAAGAACCTGTGGAAATCATGGACAATGAGATCAAGAGAATGAAATAGAGTCGTATACCCATAGTGAAGGACCGCTGGAATACCAAGCGAGGACCTGAATTCACCTGGGAACGAGAAGACCAGATGATACAGTAGTACCCACATCTCTTCCCTAGTTAGTAAGTAACCACTTTAGAACTAATTTCAGGAAAAAATTCCCTATAAAGGGGTGGATGATGTGACAACCGGAAAAATTCTAGAACAAACAAGGTTTAAGTGTCAACTGTGCACAAGTAAATTCACAACGTAACTTTGATGCAATAGAACTTTGAAAGCCAAAGGGCATGTTTATATTAAGTTAACACACACACACACCCATATATATATATATATATATATATATATATATATATATATATATATATATATAATACTTGGAAAACCATGTTGGAATGAACCATTGAAAGTCAAATAAAGTCAACAAGACATTAAGGAGTCAAAGGGGTCAACAAAAATCAAATGGTTTTAACATAAAAGCATGTTCATGTGCCATGCCATGAGTTTTCGGTTGTAAGGCCCCATACCTTTGTGATTTCGGTTGTGTATGACCGAAACCCCCCTTCAAAGATCAGCCACAAGACCCAAAACTAATGATAAAAGCCCACTAAGGCTGAAAACTCCACATGCTAGGACCGAAATCTCTTGCTTGAGGCTCATTAGGACCGAAATCTTCATTTGTAAGTGTGTATAAGGGGATTTCAGTCATGCCTTGACCTAAATCACCCTCATTAGGGTCGAAATCTCCATAAATATCTTGATATGGTGCCACTTGATTGGTTGAAATTACCTTCCTAATGTGATTTTACTCTTACCAATGTAAACATCAACTCATTGTCACCTCTTATCTTTTATTATCCTATATAATACATGAATTAGAGACCATTCTCAAAACCCATTCAGTTAAAACATTCACACTTTGAGTTTTCTCTCCACTCTGCAAACCTTCCAAGAACATCAACAAGTCATTCCCAAGAAGCCTTTTAATCAACATTGTTCCTTAGGATTATTGTAAGTATTTCTTATATCATCTAGTGTTTATGCAAACATTTCCATGTTAGTCCATTTTATTCACACATTAGTATGTGTTAAAAACTCTTAGGATTCAATCATTTTCATGTGTTCGTAACTTGAAGATCATCGTCATCACTTCGTTACCAAACCACAAAGTCATATAAGGTGAGTTCATACCCCTACATTTTTCACGTCTTTTTCTGTATTTCAGGGGGGGGGGGTATAAGTGAAAAACTAGAAAACTTGTGCTAAAATACAAACCGTTACTTACGTTTTCTTATATTTTATATACATCCTACGTAAAAATGTTAAATACGTAAAATAATGTTACTACCAAATTATAAACGTTTTACATGCAAGTTGTTAAAAGACAAAGGTTTTCATTTCGATGGATCATACATTTATAAACTATAATATGTATAGTTTGTGGAACATTCTCGCCATTTTACCCTTTTGGGACAAATAAATAATTACATAAAAATATAATTATTTTTACATTATATATACACTATAAAAGGGTAATACATACATTTACAAGAAAAAATGATTTTTCATACATAAACCTGTTGATACAAATTTTGTGAGACATTTGGATTCACTGTACTATTAAGTACATAACTTAAGTCCTATATTATAAACCAGAATCTCTTATAAGGAGAGCGTGATACTTGTGTATAGATCTATATGAAACTGACATTCCCACACTTAAATTATTAGCTACAGTTAGACCGGCAAATCTTGGGTGAAAAAAGTCATAACATTCTGATACTTGAAGAACGTTGTCACAAGCCAACTAGTCACTAGTATGATTATAATAACTTACATGGGGTATTAACAATATATTTTGGTATACGGGGGCTAACAAACATTTAAATGGTTTAATTTTATAAAACTACATTACGCTATTCTCTAGTACAATATATCGGACATTTCAAGAAACATATATTTAAACGGTTTCATGTAAAGTAAAACTAAGTATTACAAAATTTAAGCACCAAAAACTTATACATATCAGTCTTGACGATTCCAAGGCTACAACTCATCTTAAAGGAAATATCGGATTTTATGGAAAATACACTCTATCACTTCACAAGGAAAAAAGACACATTTTCTCATACAAAAGGCTTATGAACTCACCAACTAAAATTTTGACACTTTTTCAAACAACTTGTATTCTCAGGGAATCATTAAAACAGGCAACCTCCATCTTTTGAGGATGGTACGTTTAAGCGTCAAACAAATCTTTTGTCATCATATTGTAATTGACTTTTGAAGCATGTAACACTTATAATGATGTAACTCTTTCAATTATATTTATGATGGTTATGTTGCTTTCTTTACTATTACTCAATTGTTATGATACTATACATGACGTCATCCACACCCGAACGTTTTCGCCGTTCTGGTTTGTGGGTGTGACATTTGTGAATAGAAGGTACTCCAAGATATTTGAGTTTTTGAGGGGTGATATGTCATAAATTTAGGTTGTTGGTCACTAGCTTCCCTCTATGAAAGTGCTAGATGATCTTGATGACTTAAGAGACTAGGGTTTATGGAGTTAAGGTCTTAGCAGCCATGCTAAACCATAAATTTGGAAAATTTATGCTTAAGAACATCATTTGTTGCTCAGATCTAAAGTTTAGACGTAAGTGCTTAAGACATTAAGCACTTAATAAGAGGGATGGTGAGCATCCGCGTACATTGGGCATCCCGAGGGGTATGTTGTGCGTACGAGGTCAGCTCCCAGATCCTCGGTCAACTGTAAAGTACGCCCTATGTACACGAGGAGTACGCCCCGCGTACTAACTGAGTCAACCTGGTTGACTTTGGCCTGGATTTTGACTAGGGTTTGACCTAGGTGTATTTTTAGGTATTTGAATGGTAGTCTGTGTTTTGGTTACTGTTATTCGTAATGGTGACCAGTAGCGTGGGTTTCAGAGCAGTGTGTCATTTCAGCTTTGTGTTTATTTGTGAGGTGAGTGTTTCTTACCACCTTTAGTGGGCCGAAGGCACCAAAGCCGACCCACTATATTGTATGAATAAAAACCATATGCTATCGTATGATTTTTATGATGTGATTGTATGATTTATGTGTTGAGCTAATTGGGCTCGGAGTCCTTATGAACTTCGGGTTGATATGGACCTAGGGGTTGATTCGGACCCGACATAGCTACTTGCTATTATTTTGGGTTGATTCGGACCCGGGGGTTGATATGGACCTGACACAGCCACATGTTGTTATATTATATGCATGTTGTGTGTGGTATTTTGGAAAGCTCACTAAGCTTTATTCTTACAATTTATATTTATGGTTTCAGGTACTTCCAGCTCAAAAAGGGAAGGGCTCGGCGTGATGTCACAACATCATCCCCATATGATTTCCGCACTTGACGTATTTGTACTCGGATGTTTTGGAATACTATAATGATTGATGGCTTTTCGTACAATCAATAAATAAAATTAATGGTTTTTAAATTAAAAAGTTTTAGCACTATTTTTGGGTCGTTACGGAGGACAGTTCGGAGGCAGGATGATATGTGCATATTTAGTGTGTATTTAGTATAGTTTTTTTTATTCATATATTGGCTAAATTATCGCATATTATGGACAAAAGGTACTTAAAAGTGTTAAATTATGTTTTTCAGTCCAAAGATGAAGCTCGGAAGTAAAAGGAAGCAAGAGAAGCGGTTAGAAGATTGAGAGTGGAATGAAGAAGGAAAACACTGAAAAAGAAGCTTTTACTCGTCGAGTCATATATCTACTCGACGAGTCCGGTCGAGGAATCAGAAGGATAATGACTCGGGATCCCAGATAGTTATCGCAATACGTAGAATGTGAGAGGAACTCGACGAGTCACCACTTGACTCGACGAGTCGGACCGCTTATTTAAAGATAATTCCACAGATCGAAAACCAGAAGTTCTGGGACGATTCAGAAGTGCTTAGCTGCGAATAAGAAGCCAGAAGAACCCTAGAAGTCGACCAAGGAAGCTAGAATCCAATTCCGGGAGTAATTAAGGCATAATTCCACCATTCTACTTATTTCTTTTGTTTTGTCAACATGATTAAGCAACTTGAACTTATTTGTTTGCTGTTATTTACCTTAATTATGAACTAAATTCTTTAAACTTCTATTTGGGGATACGAAATTGGTAATATGGTTTGATTCTTGGTAGGATTAATTCTATGTTGGTTAATTTAGTTATTTTAGCTTGCTAAAGAACCTTGTGTATGAATGATAATTGATTTTCTGTTAATAGGGAGATAATTAATTAGCATGAACATCTATTAGTTATCAATCTCATATGCTTAGTGAATACTTTTTGTCATATGTCTAGTGTAATGAACATGAAACTAGGATTAATAAGAAAATCAAGTAAATTTATGTGCAAGCTTGTGAGATGATCATTAAACAAGAAGTTAATTAAAAGATAAATTAATTAGCTATTGCAAGTCTAACTTAACCCGAATATTATATCTAGTAAATTTAATTGAAATAGACAACTGGCCATTGTTTAAATTGATTTATTTGCTAAGGATTAATGAAGTGAATACGGAACTAATCAATTGAATCGGTAACTAGCAAAAGAATTAATCCATTGCACTTTTACCTTGAAATCAACCATAGGATCAATTAAGTTGAACTAAATAGAAGTACTTTTCCGTTATTGAATCTAGTCAAAGTCTTCGTTTTTCTAGTTTAACAAGTAATCATTAGTAAGTTTCTAGTCTTGTAAAACTAGAGAAAACCCCTACTTATTAGTTAAATTAGATAAATTAGTTTTTACTATTTAATTTGCCGTTCCCTGTGTTCGATACCCTACTTGCTTGAACTATACCACAATTGATAGGTTCACTGTCTTTTGTGTGTTATTTGATAATTAAAAGTAGGTTTAAAACTAGTGGGTTTTACACACATCACAGGACCATTTCGGCGTGTAGCCTTTCTGAAATCCAACAACCAAACCAATATAACAATTCTAGACACTTCTCCTGTAAGTAGATCAATTAGTATTTTGAGTTGGAATTACTGATAAATCTTATTTATAGGTTCATAATAACTAATTATGACTATAAATATAAGTTACACTGAAAGAAAAGGAGTGCAACTTAACTTACGGAGGTTTTAACAAAAACCGGGAAATTGAGCTTGCAAGACTTCGACCTAATAGCTACTAGATGTTGGGATTCTACGGACTTTTGAGCTAGCCAAAATACCCTAACTACTAAGAGAAATCCGAGTTATGAAAATGGAGGTTCGAGAGATAAGATTTGGGGGATGTAGGGAAGGAATGAACTCTTGTCAACTATTTATAGGGCTTATAATGGCCATGCATGCTGTAACACTTGGATTTGTAAGTTTCATGTTTAGCCCATCATATTAAAAAGCATGGAATTTTGGTCCCTTTAGTTTGTACGTGGGGCGTACCATAGTGTATGCTTGGCGTACTAGTTGAGGTTTGGCCGTAGACCTCACCCACCTACGTTAGGCTTATATGGAGTACACTCAGCATACGTGAACCGATATAAAACCCTAATTTTAAGGTGTTGCATCCTATTTAAACTTTGTGATAGCCTCACTAGGTCATGTTTAGACAGTCTCCATCTCCTTTTGTCTAGAAAATCAAACCCTAAGTGAGATCTTGAGAGTTTGAGCCTTAAAGTGTGATTGTTGGTGCTTTGTGCAGGAGAAGAAGAAGTGAACTATTTGGATTGGTGCTTGGAGCATGAAGATCTGATATTTGTTCTTCATTTGATTTCCTTGTGACTTAAAAAGCTTCCACCTTGATAATCCATGATGCTAGATCTATTTTGGTGCCATTTTGTGCTTTTTAAATCCATGGTTTGGTTGTTGAGCCTCTTGATTCACTCCACAAGTGATTGATGGTAGATCTATGGTTTATTAGGTCCCTTTGTCCATAAAAATGCAAGCTTTATGGTATTTATGGTCTCATGCACGTGTTAAGTCATTTTTAAGCTCTAAGAGCCTCATTAAGCCATGCATGCACGTAAAGTTGGCAACTTTATTTGATAAACCACCTTAAGGAAGTCATATCTAAGTGTTGGAGTGAAGTCTTAACCGTTTAAGAGATGAATGGGAAAGTCGGCCAATTTGGTAGAGTAAGTTGGGCGTACAAGCAGGCATGTTGCACGTACAAGCCCTAAAGTGAGTACGCTAAGCGTACGAGCTGAGTACGACCTGTGTACCCGACAATGGGCTTCAGATATGTGGGCTTCTCGGTATTGGGCCACATTGGATGTTTGTTGTCTTGGGCCTTATTGGGCTATAAGAATTCTCTTGTTGGTTCGTTGATGTTTTATTGGACTCTTTTGGTTAAAGGCCCATGAAAGGGGTTTGGGCCCAATTTGGAAAATTGGGCCATATTTGGGCTTTGGGTGATTATTTTGGGCTTTTGGACAATTAGATTGGGCCTTGGACTTGGGGCAAGTTAGGGATAGGGTAAAAAGGTATTTTACCATAGTTTGGACTCTTAGTGTGAGTTGGGATCCAATTATTAATTGGACGTTATTTTGTGATTGATAGCGCGGGGATTTTAGTGGTCCAACAGCCAGAGATTTATCTATGAGATTCAACAGTGCGATGTGAGTTTCCTCACCATGTTTAGCGGGTCTAAGACACCAATGTTGACCCATAATCAGTTATGCTAGGATACCATGCCGTTAAAATTCTATAAAATGACATGTTTATCCTTTCTTTTTCCCTTTTTATAATTTTCTATTTTTCTATTATATCTTTCCAACTACAAGGATCATTTATGTAACTTACCCCTTTTCTTCCTTACCCTCGTTCCTCTTATCCTAAACCACCATTTAAATGATTATTTCTGCCGCCTGGACCATCATCTGAGCAACACCCACATCCAACGTAGCCATCCTTTGCCAACACCACCTCCTCTGACCCGCCCTTTTGTGAAACGTCCCATTTTCACAAACAAAATTTTCATTTTCAATTAACGTAAAACAACGATTTCATAAAAACCAAGTTAAGAAAAATCATTTGTTCCAAAACACAATTGTTTGAAAATCAGGGCAATGTAATAAATGCGGAATCTCTAATGTTGCTGATAAGTGTGTATAGTCACGCCTTTGCCTTCCCACGATCACCAATAGTACCGAAAAAACATTTAATCCACAACTGCAAGCCAAAAATTTGTGAGCTCCCCTAAAATACCACACCACAATACACATACAGTGCATGTACACACACACGACACTTCAATCTGACTGAACCGCATTGTGATGCCTACAGTACACCTAGATTGCTCTCCTTGGCCTCCATTCCATGACTAGTCCCCTTCCCACACCTACATCATACAACTCGTTCGTACTTGGCTTAAAACACACCGTTGATCCGTCCGGGTATCTTGGCCTACCACAGAAAGTAGGATCGCCTCAACCTACCACCCGATATGTTGGCATATAGATCAAACAAGCAAACAAACAAGAACATAAACACAGACAACTATCTACACTAGTTTACTAGTCTAATAGCCAATTGCAACATATAGAGTATCATACAGTACCCTATTCCACAACCAACAGAACTCTAAGGAATGCTTAACTATATGTAATTAGAGGTGAGATAGACATGCGAACAGGTGATCCCACTTTAGAGCTACAACCAAACAAAGAACAAGCAAAAAAGCCTAGATCAAGAGTTCTCAGGCTATCCTACGTGAATACATATACCCCCCAGGGCACCCCACTAGACGATTATCGACCTACTGGTACTCTATCTAGCATACCACTACTTATATATCCTAACATACAAGTACTCTAGCTAGCATACCACTACTCTTTTATCCTAACATACAAGGATATACATTGTAAAACGTAGTGTAGTGAGGAAACTCACCTGAAATGAAAAACTAGATAATATTACAACACTCACAATTCCTTTCACTAGACAAACCTACGAACTGACTACCGCTCAATCAAAGGGCACAACTTGGCCAACAAACCAAATCTATAAGTTAAACCCAAGTTCAAGTTGGTCAAAATTAAATAGTCAATAGTCAACAAAAATCAACAATTAATAGGTCCATGAACCTTACGACATGGCAAGCTATTGGCCATTTCGTGGCCAACTAAAGACAAAACAGTCAAACATCTAAGCTCCACCACGTCACGGAAAGCCCTTAGCCATGTCGTGGTTTCTGACAGAATGTCAAAATCTTCATCAAGTGCTTGACCCTTACGGATCTAAAACCATAACCTCATATCTACTTCTTTTCAATGACTTAATGGATAAAGTTTCCAACTTTATCCATTAGGACTCCATTATAAGGCTATATCTACAAACCTAAGTCCATTAAGTCCCTAATGGGGCCATGCATGGACACAAGGGGCCTCTAAGATTATTCCAGTTTCTCATTCTACATAACACATTGACCATAAAGGAGCCATACCAGGCTCTGGAGTTCCTCCAACTTCAAGAGCATCCATAAAAGGGACCAAAACCACCCATTCATGATCTCAAACTTGAATCTAGAAGAAGAAGTACCAACATATGAACTTTATACCTCTAATAACTTATAAATCTGAAGAGAATGTTGGATCCAGCCTTGATCCTTATTCCCTTGCACCAATATGAACCTTTCATTTCCCTAAGCTTTACCAAAATCCAAAGAATAAGCTCCAAATCAAGAAATCAAGCCCTCAAACAAGCATAGAGGCTAGGGTTTCATATGTAAGGGTTGGAGGTTGAAGATGATGCCCTAATCCTTGAGATTAAATGCTTAAATATTGAAGAAACCTTAAAAGATCATGGGATTGAGTTGCAGCTTCTGCTATATCGTGACATTCCTTTTGCCACGTCATGGCGGCCATCAGATATGTGTTTCATGAATTTGGCATGCCACGTCGTGGTGCTCCATTCACGATGTCTGGTATTCCCAAAAAATTTACATTTGATCCCTCCAAGGCTTCAACTAACACATTCTGGATAATTGGTGTTACATTTTGCCAGCGAGCCCTAAACCAATGTGGTTGTAGATTGGCTTTTCTTGCTTTTGATATTGTACATTTTCATATTCCTTACTTGGGGTTTCTGTTTTGAGATAGAATATTAAAAACTCAAAATTGATGTTCATTAGACATTAATAGAGTTTCACACAACTGATTACACAATTAGACACTAGTTAATGAAACACATAAAATTTATTGACATCTAAAGCCTTATTTACAGACATGCGAAATGAAACCTTTGATCTTTGAATTAGAAAACTTTGTTCATCATGACAAGGAGGTCGTCGAGGCTTGATAGATCCATGATGTTTTCAAAATACTGAGTTGCTGAATCTCCGTTGAGGAAAGCATTGACGGAAGAAGTATCCCATGACATCTCAAAGAAAAGGTTACCGATTTTCTCACAATCTAATACCAAGTTCACAAATTCTTTTTTTGGCTTCTTCATTTGATTGCGATCTTCCATGGAGGTAGCTTCATCGACTTCAGAAAGCATCGTTGAGGGTTCTTACACCATTCTCCCTCCATAGGACATCGGAACAATCAAACGAGTTGCTACCATGATCGTAACCGAAGTAAAAGGCGGCGACGACAGCGCGATTACTTTTTGGTTTCTCTTATCAAAGTTTGTAAATAGGTTTCTGGGATTTGGGCTTCGCAGGAGAATGAAAGTTTGAAGATTTGTAAAGAGATTCATTGCTAAAATAGATGAAGAACTTAGGTGAGCTCCAATCGAAACGAGGTTATGAGGAGGAAGAGAGTAATTTTAAGGTTACTTTACAACAACATATGTGGAAAAGTGTGGTGGTGGGAGTGAGAAGAGGGGAAAAAGTTGAGCCGGAGGAGAAAATGACTAATAGAGATGTGTAAGTTGGGTTAGGTTTTTGGTGGGCCTATTGTTTTATTTTCATAACAGATTAAATTATTTTATATGGAGGATTTTTAGGATTTTTTCTCCAAAAACACAAATCTGGGTTCGATTTCAAATTCAATCTAACTTCAAATTCTTTTCCACAGTTTTGGTATTGTTCGATTTTAAGAGATTTTAAGGTTGGTGGATGTTAAGAGGATTTAAGTTTGAAGATAAAGATGGTTTTAATGTTTATGTTCCATTATTTTCATTGATTTGAATAAGAAGCTTTTGATTTTTTGAAAATTTGAAGATGAAGATGGTTTGAATGGTTTTTGAAGATCTAAGATGATGGTGGTTGAATGTTCTTTGTTACCAAGAATACAATAGTATTTTTAAAATTACATACATGGTCCATGCAGTTTAGAGAAGTAACAATAAAATACAAAAGTTTGAAAAAGAAAAAAGAAAGTGTAAAAATGTTATTTTACAGAATTTTAATGACATGTTTTTGACGCCTATGTCGGAAGAACCATTTCCGCAATATCGACAAAAATAAGGACCAAGTCCGTCTATTTTTTGAAATTAAATTGTACGTGTCTATTCCGCTAAATCATAGGGACCATTTAAGTAACTTTGTCTAAATAAAACGAATACATTTAAAGATCTCTGAGGTATATTTGAGTTCTTATTTGATATATTTGAGGTTCTATTTGATTTTAACAAAGTATATAATATAATACCATATAAAATACTAATATACAACTCCAAGCCATACGGCAGGCGCCATCTGTTGGAGCCGTATATTGTCGTCACGTTCACCTCGCCTCTCCGCAGCCCCACCCCTCTCTCTCAACCTATACCCTTCTCTCTATCACCATTTTCACTAATCAGAACACCTACAAAACCACACACACACTACTATTCTCTCCCTATCTCAAAACATACGTTCACTGCGTTTCTTTTCTCTCTCTCTCTCTCACTCCTTGATTCTGGGGTTTTACCATCGAAAAACCCCGCTAGCATTCAATCGATTTACGCCATGGATCCTACTCGAGCTTTTGTCAAGAATGTCAAGCGTGTAGTCGTCAAGGTCTACCATCTTATTTGCATTTTCATTAACAGCGTTTTGTTTGTATCCTATAAATTTTTTCTTTCTTTGTTTCATGTTTGATGTTTATCTGTGGTTTAAGTGGATTTGCTTGATCGAGTTCGATTATCCATCTCTGTTTTTTCAGATCGCGATTATCAACAGATTTTTGTTGTTTATTATTATTACCTTTTATGTACGGTTTGGTGTATGGATGAAAGACACTTGTCAACCTTTGCCATGCACACGATAACGACAATTTGGATCGCATATGCATTCATATCTGATAACGCCAGATTCCGTTTCACTTAGCCTTTTAATGGTTTCATGTGGCAACACGATTTGTTTGTCTATCTTCTTCTCAGATTATGATGTCCACATATTTGATTATAAAAGACAAAGTAGTTGATATTTTAATATTTGTTAATTAACAAATTATTTATTAAGAGTTATAGATGTTTATTCACTGCGATTGGATCTCTTGCTTTGGCATATAATTTGCCCTAAAAAGTAACAAAATAATGAAAATATGTTTATATGCTTGATATACTTATGGAAAAGGCAAAAAATTGATACATAGTTTTACAAATCAATAGAAAAAACAATGAATTTGGGTATTCCCTAAAAGATTAGAAATACAAATGGAACTTGTAGACCTCTTGTTTATGTAATTTTGAACAGAGCTAAAATAAAAACTCTATGAGCACCATGTGTATAATATATTAAAATGTGGTTATTGATTGAATCCTAGGGGCCCTTGCTTTTGTCCTTTTGTTTTGTTAGGAAAAACTTTATCTTTTTATTATTAAGAACCTATAGCTTTTTGTGATGATTACTGCTTATTATAAAAAAAAGGTTTTTACTATTATCTTGAACCAAAGCTTGTCCAATAATGAGATAATGCCAAATGTCATCTAAAAGCAAGATTTTATGGAAGTGAACTTGAGGTTAAAGATGACATTTTTACCCTCTGTCTAACCATGTTACCTTTATGACTTTAGGTAGGAACAGCTGTGGTTACCCGAGATGATGGGAGATTAGCTGTAGGCCGACTTGGAGCTATATTTGAACAGGTATTTCATTAAGCTCATGCATAAATTTCATATATAGTAACTCACTAATTACTGAATTTTCCAAGTGAACTCACATTACGTATGACTTTAGCTTTCCTTCACCTTCATTGCTTTCGTATGTGAAAGAAGGAATAGAAAATGACATTTTTACCCTTTCACATCATTGCTGTTGAATATGATTTCAGCATGCTGAGTACTTTGTTCCAATCATGTTTTTGTTTAACTCATATAACAAACGATTTGGTTGCAGCTTGAAAAGTTGAACTCCAGAGGCTTTGAAATAATTTTAGTTACTTCAGGAGCTGTTGGAGCAGGGCGCCAAAGGCTTAAATACAGAAAAATGATCAACAGCAGGTCCTTTGTCTTTCTGACTGTCTTTCATAAGTGTTGACTCCAGGGGTATATTTGTCAACTTTTCTGAAAATTTATTTTACTGTAGTTTTGCTGACCTCCAAAAACCACAAGTTGAACTTGATGGAAAGGCTTGTGCAGCTGTTGGTCAAAATGGTTTAATGGCATTGTACGACACTTTATTCAGCCAGGTAAAACTGTTAGCTTAAATACATGGGTATTTTGGTCATTTCTAACACAATGCTGTTTTGCAGTTGGATGTGACATCCTCTCAACTCCTAGTCACAGATAATGATTTCAAGAATGCAGATTTCAGGGTTCAACTTTCTCAAACAGTTGACTCATTGCTAGATCTAAGGAGCATCCCAATTTTCAATGAAAATGATGCAATCAGTACAAGAAGAGCTCCTTATGAGGTATATAATGGAACGTCATTGTATAACTAGATATATACGTGTCGTCGCAGTTATAATTTGAGGAAAACTGTGTGTTTCATTTCAGGATTCATCTGGTATTTTTTGGGATAACGACAGTCTGGCAGCTCTTCTGGCTATGGAGTTAAAGGCGGATCTTCTTGTGTTGTTGAGCGATGTTGATGGACTTTATAGTGGTCCTCCCAGTGATCCAAGGTCAAAGCTGATCCATACATATGTGAAACAAAAACATCAAAAGGCAATCAGTTTTGGAGATAAGTCAAGAATGGGAAGAGGTGGAATGGATGCAAAAGTCAAAGCTGCATCCAATGCAGCTTATTCTGGCACACCTGTTGTTATTGCAAGGTATCATATTCTACATACAATACTTGATCTTGGTTTCTTTCTCTGTTTTACTTAATATTTTATATACTGAATAAATTTGCTATCGTTTTCATGATTGTAGTGGTTATGCTGCTAATAACATCATAAAGGTTCTAAATGGAGAACGTGTGGGTACTCTTTTTCATAAAGATGCGCATATGTGGATTCCAATTACTGAAATCGGTCCACATGAAATGGCAGTTTCAGCTCGTGAAGCCTCTCGACGCCTTCAGGTTTAATTAATCTCATGCTTACAGTAAATTTTTTGGTTGGAAATTTTTTTAGACCATTTCCCAACAATAAATACATACGCACATATTTACTTGTAGAAACAAACATATATAAGTATTAGATTTGTATAGATTCGTTACTTATTCTTCTATTGGGTATTATAGGCATTATCAAGCAAAGAAAGAAAGAAGATTTTGTTGGATGTAGCTGCTGCATTGGAGGCAAATGAACAGTTTATCATGCTTGAAAATGATGCTGATGTGGAAATAGCACGTGATGCAGGTTATGATGAAGCTTTGGTAGCTCGTTTAGCTTTGAAGCCTAGCAAGGTAAAATATCTCTTGTAATTCTATAAATCTTAGAGTATTTTTTTGAAATTATATATCTTTTTTTTTTGAAAACTTTTAATTAATGCGATTATTGTCTTCAGATACGTGCTCTTGCAGAATCTGTGCGTAAACTAGCAGAAATGGAAGAACCCATTGGCAGAGTTTTGAAAAGAACAGAGGTGAGATAAATTAAACCTGAAGGCTACTGTATTGAATAAAAATCTGAGATCTATCATTTTAAAAAAATAAAAATAAATAATATTTACTTCCAGCTTGCTGAAGGGCTCATCTTAGAGAAGAAATCATGTCCTTTAGGTGTGCTACTTATTGTCTTTGAATCACGCCCTGATGCATTAGTTCAGGTAACAAGAATATATTTTTCTTTTTTCTTTTTTCTTTTGATGTTGCATATTTTCACATATTGATCTCTAGTTTTTCTGAAATGAATTCACAGATTGCTTCATTGGCAATCCGTAGTGGGAATGGTTTGTTACTGAAAGGAGGGAAAGAAGCTAAAAGATCAAATGCAATACTACACAAGGTTTTCAAAATCCTTTTTATTAAAAATCCTACATTATTTTATTTATAAATCCGACTTTTTTTTTTTTTTTTTTTTTTTTTAAAATAAAAACATAGGTAATCACTTCTGCCCTCCCAGAAACTGTTGGAACAAAACTAATTGGACTTTTGACATCAAGGGAAGAAATCCCAGACTTGTTAAAGGTTTGTGGAAAACGTTGCATGCTTGTTACTGATTACAATATATTTTCAATTTCTTTTTGCTAATATATTTTTTTTCCTTTTTTACCCCTCATTTTTAAACAGCTTGATGATGTGATAGATCTTGTGATCCCAAGAGGAAGCAATAAACTTGTTTCCCAAATTAAGAACTCGACGAAAATCCCTGTTCTTGGTCATTCTGGTAATATTAAAACTTTCACAATGACACAAATCAAATAATAAATGAAATTAAAATTATAATTTTTCTAATTTCAGATGGAATTTGCCATGTATACGTCGATAAGGCAGCTAATTTGGAAATGGCGAAAAAGATTGTTTTGGATGCAAAAACAGATTATCCAGCAGCCTGTAACGCTATGGTAAATTTAATACCGGTTTATATTTTTAATTAATTTCACATATTTATAAGTACTTTTTCTATTAACTTTATTCATGAAAATCTATTTTTTTTTTTTATATTAGGAAACACTACTTGTGCACAAGGACTTGACTAATGGTGGGCTTCAAGAGCTTGTTAAAGAACTTGAACAAGAAGGTACAACATCGACTTCATAAAATATGTTTTCAGGGTTAAAAATGTAATTTTATCTCCTAACAGGTGTTACACTATTTTCTGGACCACGAGTGAATGGTTTGGTTAACTTCACAAAGGCAAATACATTTCATTATGAGTATAACTCTAAGGCTTGCACAATTGAAGTAGTGAACAATGTTGATGAGGCCATTGAACATATACACAGTTATGGAAGGTAACATATTAAAAGGATTTATCTTGTTCAAAGTGAATAATAAATTAAATTGTTGAATTTTTTCTTTCTTTTTTTTTTTTGGATATTTGGTAACTTTCTTTTTCCATTTCAGTTCCCACACCGAGTGCATTGTCACAGAGGATCACAAAGTTGCTGAACATTTTCTAAGTCGAGTTGACAGGTGTGTATTTTGTACTACAAATAATAAAAGCGAGGGCAAATTGGTCATTTTCACATATCAACAGCTTGGCTGTTGAAGTTAACGACTCAAGGACCATTACAAAACAAAAGCCAGAAATAAGGACCAAAAATGGGATAAAAGATTCCTTTCGTATCCAAAACCAAAGAAAATTGCAAACCACGGGACCATTTTTTTGCAGTTTACTCTTAGATTATTTAAATAAAAAATAAATATTGTATTGATTATGCTTTTTTTTTTTTTTCATTTTATCAGTGCTGCAGTTTTCCACAATGCAAGCACACGATTTTGTGATGGTGCACGGTTTGGACTAGGAGCAGAGGTATGATATCTTAAATTTATATTGTTGGTTAAATATAATTCAAGCACAATTGTTTTAAAAAAAAGGCACTATAAGAAGTTAAGCAACTAGAACGTTTACTTTAAAAAATACCCTTTATTTTAATGGGTATTCTTCGAACTATAATATCATATATTCTCACTTCATTTTTGGAATTCTTTAATCTTTCTCCTTAACAGGTTGGAATCAGTACAAGCAAAATCCATGCACGAGGTCCGGTTGGAGTAGAGGGACTCCTAACAACCCGATGGTAAGCATGAATCTTTAAATATCATATGAGGGGCATTTTTGTACTTTCACGCACCCAACCTAATGAAAAAGGATATTTGTACTACAGGGTACTGAGAGGTCAAGGGCAAGTGGTGGAGGGTGACAAAGGGGTCGTTTACACCCATAAAGACCTTCTAAAAGCTACTAGCAATGGCTTCTAGATTTTTACCCTTCTTCTGGTATGGTAATTATGTTTAATTAGGATCTGAAGGACACTATTTTAATAATGTAATATGGCAGTTTGATTGGATATTTGGTAATGTATTAAACATTTTTATTAAATTTTTGTCATGTTATCGGATATTGGTATAACATGTATTTGTTAGGCATTGGTAGTTCGGTAACTTGTTCTATTAATTAGCAGAATTATGATTTTTTTTTTTATTTTTTTTATTTTTTTATCTATCTCAAACTTATTTAAGTAAACATATCTCAAGCTATTCACGTTTTCAAAGTCAAGTTTGCTTTTTACAAGTCATAGAAACATTATATACAGATTAGAAAATTTACACTTTCTTTTCTATATATAAAAATGAGATCTGGAATCGGTTACAATTGATTACAAAATTTTAGAACTAGAACTGGTCCTGGTAACGTTGGTTCTATGTTATTTTGTGTTAGATTTTATGATGACGTATGTAGTAAACTAGCTTGATAGTCTCTTATAGTGTACAATTGCGAGTGTCAAATGTAACTGACATTGTATGTAATAAAAGATAGAGTAAATTTTGGTCCTAGTATTGGGATTTTGTTATGACTTATGAGTGGTCCATGTGAAGGGTTTTGGTATCATTCATGGTCCCTGAGACTTAACCATGTTTGTTTATTCCGTTAAATGCATGTGAAAAGGCCAATAGACCCCTTGACCATTTAGTTGCTCTCTGACGCCTGCAATTCCAAACGCCCTTGTCATCTTCTCTCTTTGTAAGAACCTTGACATCCTCCACCACCACTTCTATCTGTTCCCCATTTACTTTATCCGTAAATTCTCTCTGTCCATTTCCTGTCTTCTTCTCTGAATCAAACTTCAAGCTCGAATGGTTAACGTGTTAGATGTTGTTGGTGAGTCAATTTTGGAGTGTGTGTCGTATTTATAGCCAATTTGTTGGTGAGTACATTTAGGTCATTACATTTTGACTACTACCATGAGAAAGAGTGACATGCTTCTTGGATATGCACATTTTCATCCTATACCATCCCTATAATACAATTTGGGTAGGTATATTTTTGAATAGTTTTTGATTTTAGGATTACTTCAAAGTATCTTGATTATCTCTCTTATCGTCTTTAACCATTCAATTTTGACTTTTATTGACATTAACCTTTGGCCATTGGTGCCGGTGGAGCACACACGACTGGTTCATATGTGTATTTTTTACGAATTTTAAGAATTCGGCGTTTGTGCACATATGCACTTGCTATATATAAATATATTTTTTTTCAATTTTTTATTTTATCAATTTTTTCATTTGCGAATATGCTTCTATAAGACCGATTTGGTGCTTTACGTCACTTTATTTGAAAAAAAAAATCTCACACAAAAAAGTTCGCACTTTAAAAGTGGTTCGCAGGAACATATATGTTTGCAAAACATCCTGACACACACACACACACACACATACATATATATATATATATATATATATATATATATATATATATATATATATATATATATATATATATATATATATATATATATATAGGAGTAGGATCAAACGAGAACACCAAAATGCTTGAGAACGTGAGAACAAAGTATATTTATTTGTGATTTCATGTATTCATTTGTGGAGAAATGATAAATTTTTACGCCTTTAATTTCAATCGAAGAAAAAATCATATTCATGTTGATTGTGCGTAAAAATTTAATATTTCTCCATAAATGAATACATGAAATCACAAATGAATATACATGTTCTCGCGTTCTTAACCTTTTAAGTGTTCTCATTTGATCATTTCCCTATATATATATATATATAGGCAAAGGAAGACTTTTAATTTAAATAACATAAACAAGTTAAACCCACCAATGATCATCTTGCAAGTTGTAGAAAGATTAAATCAACAACCAAATAAGAGATGAAAAAAAATAAAAACTTTTGTAGTTCTTTGAGTCATTTTGGGAAGCTTAGAAGTTGATGAAGAATGATGAATTTAAGAGACACCAACAATGACTCAACTTGATGTAGAATGCTAGTTCTTTTGTATAAAACTCTTAATCTCTTAAGCTTGAAGTTGACAACCAATATGAACTTCAAGAGAGCATAAGATGAGCAAGTATTCTTCAAGTTTGAAAGCAAAAGAAGAGAGAGTGAGAGAGTGCATGCATGTTACGGTTTTCATAGCTAGAATGAATCCAAAATGCAAGCCCCTTCTTAATGCTTAAAGTAGAGTTAATAACCACAAGGTCTTAGCACTTTTAGAGCACCCATGTCCCTATGTCACGAGAATGTCCCAACATGTTTTACTATCTTGATTTCTTTCAATTAAAGAATTGAAAAACCCATTCCGTTCTTTCTTTATCAATTTTTGGCCCATTCCTTAAAAGGAAGAAGAATTGTTTGAATTTTATAAACTCAAAGTTTATAAAATATAAACTTTGTGTTTAGGTAAAAGACAAAAAGATTCAACTAGTCCAAAAGGTTGTAAATGACTTATTAATTCATACCATATAAAATAATATGATATTTGCTAATGAAAATTATTATTTCTTAGAAATAAATAATTTCCAATTAATTATAAGAGTTTATTGATTATTTATTAAAATCAATTTCTAATAAATAATCAAATTATATCAAGTTGTTGTTAGTGTGGCCTAATAGTATCATATGTTAATTAGCAATATCACTTTAATATGATTCTTGAGCATACATGATCCTTCAATCTCCCACTTGCACAAGATTCATATTAGATTGATATAGATAGTGGTGTACGTCTAGCAACATTTTACTGCTCCTAATAACATATGACTTTGTGTCATTCTATCAACGCGCAATTCCTAAAAAGCTCCAAGCTACAACTAGTGTATAAGGTACAAATCCAATCTTGAATACATAAGCCTCTCGCATAGTACACACCATACCTAAAAATGACTTTTATAATTGCTCGGTTAAGGACCAGCGTTTGACCATATCTAAGCACAATACTCCTTACAGTTAAGTCCCACTATGTATATCAAATGTTAAGGATACAAAGATAGCACATTTTAATCAATTATGATTCATGACAACAATCCATGAGATGATCTTGATGTGGTTCAGTTCAATACCATTTCTCTGACAAGTACCTATGAGACTTGGTTACAACCCATTGCCTACCTTCATCCACTGAAAATCAACCAATCCAATTCATATTAGTCTTATTTCATGATTGCTCCCACAGTTATAACCGACTATGATCTTTTAGAATAATAAGATTATTCATGGATTAAACATGTTAATATAGAACACAACAAGTATTGATGTTATGATCATATCCTAGTATATCAAAACAATATATAATAGTTGTTGTTACAATGTTCCAATATCCAAATACTAAATCCAAATCAAAATCCCATTTCTACAATAGTAAATTCTTACAGATGAAGTGTGACCATTCATACTTAGCTTAGAAGAAGGACTTTATTAATGGGTTCGAATAAACTTAATTTGTGTGAATTATGTGAATACTATCATCTCCATATTTGACTTTGCTCTAGGTATAGTTAAATATCTTGGAGTATATGATTGGTGTTCTTTCATGACAGAGTCTCTTAGCTTGATTAAGTATACTCTCGAAGTCACAAAGATTTCTATTTGATCCTTGAGAGGCAGAAATCGATATAGTTTTTCAATGAACCCATCTATCCAATCATATCAGATTTCAACTTCTAAAGTAGTGTATTATTATTTTACAGTAGATTGTGTCATTTTTTGGTGCTTGGACCTCATTCCAACCAAACTTACTCTTCATCCCACAATGAAGTCATAATCAAATTATAATTCATATTTATCTCTATTTACTTATAAATCAGAATCTTATGTAGCTCTTTACATGAAGATTTTATTCTAAACTAATTGTCTCATATACGTTCTCTTAGTTCCTCTAAAGTTGTCTTAGAATGTTCCTATAGTCATCCGATGACTTAACCATGTATCTAATTGGTATATTATGATATGCTCATAGCATGATCATATACCAAGTCTTATGCATAATATGGCACAAATGATAAATTCATTTTTCAAGAAAATCGAATATAAATCATTTCAGCTCGTTCAAACCTATGAGCTAGGTCCTTTTGATGTTGGCTCAAACTTAGTGCCATGTGACAATACCAAGATTCCTCTAAAGGAATTTTTTATCTTGATCCCTTTCAAGATATTGTCCATATACGGATACAGATATAAAACTTTTAACATTCATTTTATCCATCTCTATAGATTTTACGTTCCAAGAATGTATCTTGTCCTTCCTAAGTCTTTCACTTTAGAAATATATTCCTAGTCAAGGTGAAAAGGCATGGCATGGTTAGAATGTAATTTCTTATGATTAAGTATGTCTCACTCATACAAGATTAGGAACGTCACTATGCTCCCACTAGTTATTAGTAAACACACATGTTTTATTCATTTTGATATAAAAGCATACCTTGTGGTTTTACATTAAAATGATGATTGCAAGATTGAGATGTTTGCTTTATATCCACAAGTGGATCTCAAGCTTTACACATTTTGTTAGGATAATACGGATTAAGAAAATCTCCAGACTAATCTATATAGATATCTTCTAGTAGATGTCTATTAAGAAAAACGGTCTTTCTTAAAATCTATTTGCTATATCTCATATTGAGAATATAAACTTATTATAAATAATATCCTTATTGATCTAATCATAGCTACTTGTGAAAAAGGTATGATCATAGTCAATGTCATGAGTATGATAAGGACCATAGTCAATGATATGAGTATGAGAATACCCTTTTATAACAAGTCTTGCCTTAGATTTGTATAGTTATCTATGTAATGTATTCTTTCTAGAAGAATCACTTACTTCTTCTAGCCTTGCCACTTGGAGGAAGGTTAATCAAGACCATACTTGATTATTATATATGGATTACATCTGTAACGACTCAAAAATCAAAACAAATTTAAACTTTTAAAAACAACTCATAGTCATAAAATGTTTACAAAATCATTGTTTCCAAATTGTTTATCTATATTAGAGTATCCCAAAATCATAAGGCCATAAACAGAGGATGTGTATGATCATGACTTCGTCTTCCCGCAATCATCGGAGGTACCTGAAACAACAACTAAAAATTGTAAGCCAAAGCTTAGTGAGTTACCCTAAAGTACTAGCACATAGCACATATAACATAAAAGAACATACATGCTGGGTCCACTCAGTCATCGGACTGGAATACCCCCGGGTCCAAACCATCGATCTGGATTACCCCTGGCCCAATCAGTCATCGGACTGGAATACCTTCAGGCCCTCAGTACGAGTATGGCATGCCAACCGACCCTCAGCTCGTATCTAGAATGCTCCTAAGCCCTCAGTATGAGTTTTGTATGCCAACCGGTCCTCAGCTCATATCTAGAATGCTCCTGGGTTTGTTGGCTACAACACAAAGCAGTTTAACCTCAACCTAACCCAATATGTCGACATATAACAGATAACAACCATAAGCAGCAATCTTCCCAAAAACACATTAATAGCTTAATGCATTCAGCTCTCACGTCCAACTTCCAGATCTAATGCTAAAATACCATAGAGAGTCATAAAGGTTAAAACTTTATGGCTTTGTTTGACCATTAAGTGCCCAATACCCCAAAGTACAACATCTTAATGCATTAAGACCTTCTAAAGAAAGTATGGAGCAAAACTAACCATCCAAACCACATTTTTATGACTCAGGATCCTCCCTAAGGCCTGAAAGGACGACTTATTGGGTCAAGAACATGCCATGCTCAAGAATCACCATTTTGGGACCAAAAAGTGTCTTAAAACTTTATGGCTTTGTATGACCATTAAGTGCCCAATACCCCAAAGTACAACATCTTAATGCATTAAGACCTTCTAAAGAAAGTATGGAGCAAAACTAACCATCCAAACCACATTTTTATGACTCAGGATCCTCCCTAAGGCCTGAAAGGACGACTTATTGGGTCAAGAACATGCCATGCTCAAGAATCACCATTTTGGGACCAAAAAGTGTCTTAAAAAAACAAAAGTCTAGATCTACTAGAGGTGGTGATCAAGATGCAAGCTTTTTACCTTCTGGAGCTTGCTAACAAGGAGGAAATCTCAGATCCAAAGTGTTTCCCAAACGCCAAGCTCTCCATGCCACTCTCTTCTTCTTAAAGAACACAAATCACTCTAAAAGCTCTAAAATTCTCTCTTACACTCAGGGTTTACTGGGGGGGGGGGTTGATTTCACAGAGGAAGGTTGAATAAGAATGAGATGTAAGGCTATAATGAGGTTTAAATATGAGCCAAAACCTAAAAATTAGGGTTTGCATGGTCTTCACGTACTCCCAGTATACGAGGTGTATGCCCATCGTAGTAAGGTGCGGCCTAGTATGCTTAACGTACACATGTATGCTCAACGTACTCCCTAAAGTCCGATATAATCAAAATGCCACTATGGGGACTTTCACACTCTTTCTCTTACTTAGGGACCAAAATGAAAAATAATTCAATTATGGGGTCAACATTAGAAGTACCTCATTATTGGGATGTTACAAATCTCCCCCACTTGAACTAGACTTCGTCCTTGAAGTAGGCTGAGGCGAATAACCCTGGATAATGCTCCCGCATCTCAGCCTTCAGCTTCCAAGTCCACTTGGAGCCTCTCTGATGTTGCCACTGAAACTTTACCAAAGGTATCTCCTTGTTACACAGGACCTTCATATTTCTTTCCAAAATAGCCACCAGTCTCCCAATATAATTCAGACGCTCATCGAGATGAATATCATCCAAAGGAACCACCGTCTCACTGTCCAACACACATTTCCACAACTGAGAGATATGGAAAGTGTTGTGGACATGACTGAGCTCACTCAGAAAATCCAACTGGTAGGCCAACCTGCATACCCTGGCGATCACACAAAAATGTACAATATCTTAGGGACCCAATTGTCCCCCTCTTCCCGAAGCGTATCACACCCTTCCAGGGCGAGACCTTCAGGAGGACCATATCACCGACCTAAAACTCCAACTCTAATCGGCGTCGATCAATATAACTATTCTATCGACTCTGAGTGGTCTGCAGTCTCTGCAGGATCTGCTGAATAAGCTTTGTGGTTTGATGGACAACTTCGGTCCTTCCCATGACCCTATGATCAACCTCTCGCCAACATAACGGGATAGGACATCTCCGACCATACAAGACTCAAAAGGTGGGGTACCAATGCTGGAGTAATAACTGTTGTTGTAGGAAAACTCCGCAAGAGGTAGGAAGGAATCCTAACTCCCACCAAAATCTATGACACAGGCCCGCAACATATCCTCAAGGGTCTGGATGGCCCGCTCACTCTGACCTTTGGTCTGCAGATGATAAGCAGTACTGAAATGTAGTCTCGTGCCCAGTTCCTCGTTGAAATTCTTCCTGAAACGGGAGGTGAACCGAACATATCGGTCTAAAAAAATGGAGACCAAAACCCCATGATGAGCAACAATCTCCCAGACATACACATCGACCAACTTTTCGGACAATGAGCTCTCCCGGATGGCCAAAAAATGAGCACTCTTGATCGATCGATCCACGATGAACCATATAGCTTCAAAACCCTTTGCCGTCTTCGACAACTTAGTGATAAAATCCATGATGATTTGTTCTTACTTCCACATGGGAACCTACGGAGGCTGCAGCTTCCCATGCGGCCTCTGATGCTCGGCCTTGATCATCCTACATGTCAAGCACCTCTTAACGTACCAGGCTATCTCCCTCTTCGTACATGACCACCAATAACTCAATCTAAAATCTTGATACATCTTGGTGGCTCCCAAGTATATGGAACAATGAGAATTATGAGCCTCCTCCAATACTATCTGCTTGATCCCACCAGAAACTAGAACCCAAACCCGACCGCACTGAGTCAAAAACCCCTGACTATCAGTGACAAACCCGTCGATATCGCCCCTGATCCTTTCCTGCTTCCAGTTCTCCTTCCTAACTCCCTTTTCCTGCACCTCTCTGATCAAACCCAAAAGCAGAGAATCAACGGATATCCTCACACACATCCTTTCAACCGAAGATCCATCCGAATTGCAGCTCAATGCATCCGCCACCACATTCGCTTTACCTGGATGGTAAAGGACCTCGTAGTCATAATCCTTGACTACGTCCAGCCACCTGTGCTACCTCATGTTCAGGTTTGGCTGGTCCATAAGATATCTTAAAATCTTATGATCTGTGTACACAATACAACAGACCCATAAAGATAATGTCTCCAAATCTTGAGGGAAAACACCATAGCTCCCAACTCCAGGTCATGAGTAGGATATCGCGTCTCATGCGGCTTCAGTTTCCGTGGAGCATAAGCAAACACTCGTCCTCTCTGCATAAGGACCGCCCCCAAACTAGTTATGGATGCATCATAAATACCACAAAATCCTCAACACCCTCTGGCAGGGTCAATACCGGGACCTCACATAACCTCCGCCATAGAGTCTCAAATGCCGTCTACTGCTCAGGGCCCTATCCGAAATCCACTCCCTTCCTTGTCAGATGAGTGAGGGGTACCACGATCTTGGAGAAATCCTGAATAAATCTCTGCTAGTATCCCACCAAACCTAAGAAACTCCTGATATGTGAGAGAGATTTTGGAATCTCCCACTTCATCACAGCCTCGATCTTGGTCGGATTGACCAAAACTCACACTTCGAGAACATGGCATACAACCGTTCCCGCCTCAGAACTTCCAAAAAGCTCTCATAAGTGATCCTCGTGCTACTCCCTAGTCTAGGAATACACCATGATATCATTAATGAACACTATAACAGATCGGTCGAGCATTAGCCTGCACACCCGATTCATCAAATCCATAAATAAAACAGACAAATTGGTGAGCCTAAATGGCATCACCACAAACTCTTAATGCCCATAACGAGTCCGGAACACGGTCTTCTTGATGTCCTCCTCTCTCACTCTCACCTGATGATACCCGGACCTCATATCGATCTTGGAGAACCAAGATGCACCTTGAAACTGATCAAAGAGGTCATCAATCCATGGAAGGCGATAAAGGTTCTTCACCGTTAACTTGTTTAACTCTCGGTAATAAATTCTCATCTGGTATGAAACATCCTTCTTCTTGATGAACAGTATCAATGCTCTGCACGATGAACTGATTGCCTAACAGCTCCTGTAGCTGAGGGGACAACTCCTGCATCTCAGGCGGTGCCAAGCGGTATGACGACTTGGAAATCAGAGCCGCACCTGGCACTAGATCAATCCTGAACTCAACCTGCTTCTCGGGAGGCACACTGGGTAACTCCTCTGGGAATACATCGACAGACTCCGTAACAACTGGCACCTCTGAAACTAAATTCTAATCCCCAACCCGAGTATCAACCACATAAGCTAGATAACCCACACACCCATGCTAAATATACTGCAAAGCCTTGGCTAACGAACAAAACCCTAAACCAACCCTGGTACGCTCTCCATAGATAACCAGTTCCCCCCCCCCCCCCACTTGGGGTTCAAACTACTACTCGCTGGCCTTCACCATCGATCACGACACGAAACCTGCTCAACCAATCCATACCCACTATCACGCATACTTCCTCTATGGGTATAGGGATCAGATCAATCAGATAAGGCACCCCGAAGATATCCAATACACAACCCTGATACACTCTAGATGCAAATACCTCGTTTCGTTGGCGATAGAAACCTACAACGGACACTCCAACTCACTAAGGGGTATACCAAAATCCATACTAAAAGATTGAGACACAAAGGACCGACTCGTGCCCTAGTCAAATAACACAAGAGCAGGCAAAGAGTTCACTAAGAACATACCTATTAGAAGCATAAAATGAGCATACCATAAAAATATAACCAACATAATGATAAATAGAAACATACCAGTCACGACGTTTGGTGCCACCTTGGCCTCCTCTGTCGTGAGCTGGAAAGCGCAAACTCAAGCCCTTGAGTGCTCTGCCCTGCCCTAGATCCGATCTGTGATCTCAAAGTAGTTGGCGCTAGCGACCGCACCGGTCTAACAGCAAGCAAGGGACAGTTGGCCTTCACATGTCCAACTGGGTCACAGTGGTAGCAAATCAGTATTGGAGCCTGCTGACGACAATACCTCGCAACATGGACCTGCCTGCCACAATTGTGGCATCAGAAAGAAGATCGACATGCACCATCATGAACCCTACTGCACTTTCCACAAATGTGGCCCCTTCGACTCCCAGATCTAACATTGGCGACCTTGAACCGCTTCGGTGCAGGTTGCGACTGCGTCGTGGCTTGCCAACACTCCCTCGTATGGAGTTCCATCTTGATCTCCCACCGCCTAGCATACTCTTACAAATCCACCAGTGAACCATAGAGTTACGTAGACATAAATTGACGGATGTCTGTCTAGAGCATGATCAAGTAGCGAGTCATCTGAGCTTGCTCGAAAGTAGCAAACTCAGGGTAAAACATGGCTCTATCTGTAAACATCTTGGTGATCTCCGTCACCGAATCAGTCCCCTACATCAAACCCATGGAACATATCTCGAGCAGAACATATCAGAGAACTGCTCCCAAAAAACTACAACTCGCTGGTCTTGGGTGTATGAACTAGTAACCAACCTCCACCAATCTTTCGCTTTACCAAAGGGTTGGGTTTTAGTATACTACAACATCATATGATGAACATACAACCCTAAATGCTTTGGATCTATGTTTTCTCTAATTATACATGCAATATTGTTTCCAAAAGCATTAAGCCTACAACTAGCATACAATTGACATAAACAACATAAAAAATGAATTATAGAATTACCTATTGTTGTAGATTGTGGTTTTGGCCTTTAAGAACTTAGCACCTCAAGTGTGATTCCTCAAATGGTTCACAAACACCATGAACAAAGGAGGAACTGAGAGAGTGTATACTAGCTTCAAAAATTGGCTCCAATGACCTCCAAGATAACTGGTCACCGATTCTAGGGTATGGAGTAACATATATATATATATATATATATATATATATATATATATATAGTGTAGGATTCCAAAGGTCATGGGTGAACCCTAATCCATACACATGGGTTTATGATCCATGGTTCATGTGGGCTACCTCTTTATGTACTCTTTATATAAACTTAGTCCAACATGGATCAATAGCCCAATCCATATGTTTCACTAATTACCATAATTAGTCCCCATTAATTTAATTAGCCTCTTTTGATCACTAAATTAATTCCAAATTATTTCTTGATCAATACTAATTAAATAATATGATTTCATATTAATATATTAGAACTTATAATATATTAATAAATCATAAATAACCTCTTCTCAAAGGTCCATCCTATCAAATTGCCGTACTGAAGGCAACCCAAATGGACCATGCTACTCTCGGGTCAAGTACATACCAATTATAGTTATGGGCTTAGACACCTAATCTAACAGTCTCCCACTTGGATAAGTCTAATAACTATTATTGCAAGTACGACTCCACAACCCAACTAGCAATCGTAGCTCTTAAAATCTGTTGTCAAACTCTGACCTAGTCAATGACGCGTCCATTAGATAAGGCATCATATATTCCTCCATTCTACAAGATATCATATGGACTGAGACATGGATTATAATCATTCTCTTTGTCCATCTGTTGTTCCCCAATTTCCGATTTATGACGACTGACTAATTGAACAAATCAAATCAGTCCAGGCTTAGCCAAGCGCTTAGGGTTGTCATCACTAAATCATCGAGGGGCCTATAGATATCGCTTTTATCCCTCTAAGGGAAAAAGGAATGGATAAATTTCGACTCAAATGCTTGCTTGTACTTACTCATCAAATCACACACAACAATATGCTTTATAATACCAAGTTACTGGTGCGTTTACATATGTCAATGTGCAACCGACTTGTAAATTACAACTCACATGTCTTGGTTTCAAGAATATAAGATATTATCGTCTCACCATCACTCGTGATAAAATCCATGAAGAGACTCAGATGAACGTGGGTTTAATCCAATACTCGAATCTTATTCTAGGAGTACTCATGAACACTACAGCAAACTTGTGCTATGTCTAAAACACCTAGACAATCTACAGTCAGATTCATGACAGTCTTGCCTCAATACCTACTTCCAAAGTATGATTGACTGTGGATATTTTAAATAACCTAGTTATTCGGGAAGTCAAAACATGCAAAGTGAAACACAAGAATAATCAAATATAATATGGTCTCAGAACCTATGAATATAAATAAAACACCTTTTATTCAATCACCATATTGATTACGCGTTATTCATTGTATAATGTTTCGATTAATCAATTTAATACTTGAATTAAAACAATAATTCTCCCATGCTCCAAGCATGCACACTATGTTTACATATGGTCCTTACTTTGTGAAATAGACCAATTGTAAGCATTTCCAATGACATTCATTTCACAATTCCAAATCATTAACGTAAATGTAAGAATACCAAATTCTTTCCATTCGCTATAATCTCTTAGATTTTAAAGTTATATGCAATGATCCTCTTGTAATGACTATGCATAAAAGTCACAGAGACTTGGCAACAGACATTACAAAGTATTTCAATTGAGAGCAATTCCATGGAAACGAAGTCTCACATTCAAAGTAGATTCCTTTGAACATCCTTCTTGCATTAAGTTTCCTAATCTTACACAGATTTAAAGAATAACTTCCACTTATGGAAACATTTCCATATTCCCATTTTGACTATCTCTCCTGAACAAGAGTTACCTCTTCTTAAAGTATGTCCATATGGTCGTTTACAAAATTTACAATATACTTCCAATTGTCCATAAGCAACCAATCTTTGGTAAACCTCATATTGTCCTCGACAATTGCTTAACCATTTTAGTCATATGTCATTCTAGTCCCTTTTCCCTCTTAATACCCAAGGCATTTGGAAAAATTAGAACATATTAATATTATAGCATATGTAATCGATCCTATATCCGAAGCATATGGAATACGATTCATAATGGTTTACATAAAGACATGATACTTTACCAGTCTCTCGCTAAAATATTTCCACATGTAGATTTTCCTTATGTTGAATCATTTCAACATAACATTCACATATGTCCACGACTAAATTCGATTAAAATCTCAATCTAAGCTTTTAGATTCGAAATGAAGTATGAATTTCTCTCCCTTAACTATTGCAAAACAACTTTTCAAACCCTACATCTTTGCAAATTGAAACTTTTGTTTTCTATAATTAACATTGCTAACTCGCAACTCTTAACGTAATAATTGTGCTCCCACTAGCATAATGATTACATTCTTATTAGCATAACACTTATGCTCCCACTAGCTTTGACATGTACCAATATATCAACTGGACTTCTAGAAATCAATACTTATTGACTTTCTTACCAAAGTTCAGATTTCTGATACGAGATGCTTTGATAAGAATTTATCTAGGCTTCTCAAACTCATAGACCTTTTCTTAGATAGCTCACATGTGTGTCTAAACAATTTTAGAACGAACAGCAGTAAGTCTCAGATGTTTAGACCTTTTCCATTTCTCATAATTTGAACTATGAAGAGGGATTCTGTAATCATAATTGGATTTGAGAATGCAAATATCACAATTGCTATCTCCTTAAAATCTACTTATTGAAAGCGTTTCCTCACAATCATTTTCATGAACTAGAGAGAAACCTTATGACAGTTAGATTTTTTATAGTGTATGTGTTCCTATCCATGTGAATTTGTCAAAAACATAATCACAAGACAAGGTTAGTAACAAATCCAAACTCATATGGACTAAACTTGTTCAATCTTAATTTCTTGCCACCTGGAAACACAAGGGCCTACCATTGCTTCCAAGTTGTTATGTAAACAACTGAGTACTCATAGAACTCACATGCATAGTTAACTTTAATTGGAATGGGACCATAAACAAGAATATGTCAACACGATAGGTTACAAACGTCAAGTCGTGTGCTAGTGATTAAAACAATTGGTTTACTCTTGATTAGTTCTTGAGACTCTTCAAGATCTTTAAGACTCCCACTTTCCTCTTGACATATAAGACTCTCTTTGTCAAGGAGCATTACTTGACAAACAAATATTCAAGAGTTAGTGCAGTTTCTTATCAAGACAAACATTTCACACAATTGGTCTTAGTTGGTATTTGTTTTATCTAAAACATCACAACTTACCAATTTCAAATGTACAAGAGTAGAAAACATTTTACTCTACATTTGATAAGTGTTATAAACCTTTCTTAAGATTATGTCACTCAAGGCTCGATCTTGGAGTGTTAGTCTAAGACTCGATTTTGGGACGAAGTAGGATTCATCCTTTTGATTTAACCATTTCACAATTCACGATTCCTCTTCTTAGCCATACTGTGACACCCCGAAACTTCTACCTTGTTCAACTATTCAATACTATCAATGTTAAACTCGTTTTAGCTATCTGTTAGCATTGTTTTGAGCATGTTTGGATGATCTAAAGCCTTGTACAACCAAATTTGAATTAGGGATGGGTTGGTTTAAGATTTAGGGTTGCAAAAAGGCCAAACACTCAATCAAGAGGAGTGTGTGGCCGCACACATGAGTGTGTGGCCACACACATAAGTGTGTGGCTGCACACACGAGTGTGTGGCTGCACACCCATTATCTATCTATAAATGATGCTCATTTTCACTTCATTTCCCCTCTCCTCAACCGCACACCTCTCTCTCTCTCTCTCTACTTTTATCACCACAAACACTTCTAAGGCTTCAAAAACGTAAGTATTCCATCCTTTTAGCTTGCTATAATTGAAAGACTTCTTGATTTGAGCCTTGATTCACCTTAAAGTTGACCGCACGCTCCTTTGTGTGGCCTTACACTCCCTTCATATAATCATATGGGATTGTAACACTTGTCCCAAGTGTTTCCTAGTCCCGTAGGATGTCACTTATCATGATTAGTTGTATTATACACTAATTATGTCCATACATGTATCGTTATATGTGAAATAGGGTCCGTTTTGTGCTCGAGGCTGCACTTGACACTCAACATCCCTAACGATCTTACATTTGAATCACACGTCAAACAGTGAGTTCATACCCCTATGTTTTTCCGAGTTTTCTTGTTTTCAGGGGGAATACAAGCAAAAGTACAAGGAAACTTGTGCTCAAAATATATTATTTTGTTTTAGATAATTATATTTTCAGTATGCTTTTAACATGGAAAACAGTTTTTTACCAAACGATTAAGATATCAACTCGTAGAAACAGTTTTCAAAACTAGGGTAACGAACTTGAGAATCATGTAGTAAAATGTATTATTTTATAAAGGATTCATGCAAATCATAAACAAGATTTTCAGTATTATTACTTGTAAATTTGTTAGTCTAAGTTGGATACACGTCCTTGGTAACACTCCTACAAAATCAGAGTGTAGGACTAGCACTTGTAACCATAATCTCTTGTAGGGAGAGCGTGACTATTATGTATAGATCTATACGAGACTGACTATCCCGAACCTCACTGCTAGCTACAGTGGGGCCGACAGGTCTACGGGTGACAAAGTCATAAAGGATACTAGCCCCAATACGTGCCATATCAAGTTAATGTATGGTTATAAAACTCACAACCCAGATAGCAGAGATTTACTTTTGTAATAATGAATCAAGTGAACTAACCTCAAAGTAATAACCGATTTGGTTACTAGAGGGTATTAATAATTCCTTCAGGATTTAGTTCACCACGTATTTATTAATATTATTTATGTAATAAGGCTAATAAACTTCACTGGGAGTAACCATGGTTTTTTTTTTCAAGGAAACTACGTTTAACGATATAAGTATGGTAGATACTTGTACACTTCATTCTAGAATGGATAACCAACAACCTACTTTTATGGAAAGTATAGGATTTTCCTGAAATAACTCGGCCTTTCATAAACGAATTGTTTAACAAGTAACTAACAGATGTTCATATTCATTCCATGACGCCTTAGATTGTGCATACCTTGTATGAATCTGGAAGTCATGGAAAGAATGGATTTTCAAACGCACTTTTCATAAGAAAATATAGGATTTTCTTGAGGAACACTTTTTAGAAGGATCAAAGAAACATTTTCCACAAAAACTAAATGCTTATGAACTCATCAGCTTTATGCTGATACTCTTTCAAATTGCTTGCATTCTCAGTAAATCAGTAGACAGATACTTCTTGGAGTTAGAGGGGCCGGAGGATTAAGAGTCATGTTTTTTTTTTATATTACACATACTTTTGGTGTATTTAAAACAAGTTCCAAACTGATGTAAACACTTTTCATATATATATATATATATATATATATATATATATATATATATATATATGTGTGTGTGTGTATATATATATATATATATTCATTGTAATGGTTGTGTTACTATGATTGCTATTGTACAATGGTTGTGATGCTAAACATGACGTCATCCACCCCCGAGCGTTTCCATCGTTCCGGTTTGGGGTGTGACACATACAAATGCACTAAGATGTCCTTAGAGAATCAATTGTGATATGGTTTCATAATCATTAAGCTAATCATAAAACATGATACTCAAGTACTCTCCCTTCTTTTCAGATTTGGAGAAACTTTTATCTTTCTGCCTAATTTGATTCTTCGTATTTGATCTGCTATACATTGAAACTTTTCCAATGGTGTAGAATTACACTTAATCTTGTAAGTATAACCATATTTACTAAACGTTAGTAAATCATAACGAATAGTCTTATGTTCTTTGTGGTAGACCTGACCAGCGCACAACCAAATGTACCCGATCCCCCAGTCCTTCACTTGACTCACATATACATGTGAACAAGGAATTAGTCTTAATTTCCTAAAGATGAAGTTCTCATTCATCACACAATATAATTTGCATGATTCTAAGTTTCTATCCAACTGAAACTTGGGTGATGAGAATCTTTCTTTATTTGGTAAATTATGACACTACCACAAACGAAAGAATCAAATCCATTTTCCAATATTTATATCAATGGAAACATATAAGCAACAATTTTCACAAATGCCATTGTATGGAAACTTAAAATAAGATAAATTTCAAAAAAATTTCTTTATTTAAAAAAATTGCGGAAACCTTATCCTTACAATGCAAATACATATGAAAACTATGTTGTTATCTTTTCCTAAGCAATCTATGATAACTCTTAAGCACCAGCTCAAAATTTTGATCATCGAACCATGCGATCGAAATCCATCTCTTCACGATCAAAATCAGCTTACTCTTCCTTTAAGCTTCCTTTCTTTTCTTTGATTCTACAAAACATCAAAATGTAATTACATTACATCATGTATTAAGAATCTCTAATTGGGAACTTAATAGAGTTAGTGGATTTTACCTGAAGTATAGTCAAACTTTTGACTTTACCATCTTTGCGATCTTTCAGGTAAATATGGCAGCTTCACAACTAGTTTCCCTTCTCTTGGTAATAGAAACATATGGACTCTTTGGGAACGGTACACGAGACAATCACATACTAAGCCTTTCCCTTTCCCTTTGAAAGAGAAATCTTTTCTGGATTTCGAATATTTCCATTGTCAATGTCCATGGAAGTTTGGGGAGTAGATCTTCCAATCAAATTTGCATTACCAGTGCACCAAATCATTGCTGATTCAGCAGCAACAAGCACATAGGCAAGATTGATAAGGGTCATGTCGTGATCTGTCATATAGTAGTCCTTAATGAACTCACTATACGACTCAGGGAGTGACTGAAGCACCAAGTCAACAACCAACTTCCTTGAGACATCGACTCCTAAAATTCCCAACCTGTCAATGTGTGACTTCATCTCCAAGACATGTGCACACACAGACCTTCCATCTTGGTGTTCGCTAGCCAATAAGGCGTGAGTGACCTTGAACTTTTCAAGTCTTTGAACTCATGGGTCAAGGAGAATTGTTGGAGGAGGTGGAAGAAGTGAAGTTCCACTACAGCACAAAGAAGGGATTAATCTTTCACCTCGATCGTCTTGTGGAATATCATCTTTATAAAGAAAACTTTTTCCAAAAGGATGAGGAAGACCATAGTTGTTAGAACTGGACATCTATAAGGGAGAAATTCAAGTTAGCTGATTTAAGTCCTTAATATAACACACAAATGAAATACTAAGGCTAGACCCCAACATAATAATTTACAATTCGGAAGAGGGATGCCGTAATCCAATTCCAAATTATTTGAAGGTATGTAAATGACGATTTACCAATTTCCACCATGAAAAACGAAATTGATTATTAAGTTTTAAATGAATTGAAATTCCTAGATCCTTTGAGATTCATTGAACTTTTCAATGACATGTTTAAATCTCGATTGTGCCTTTCAAGTTTGTGACTGGGATGCCGCTGATCACAAACAAGGTGTGAATAACCATGCAAATTAGCTTGGTACTCTCGATGTCATTTATCACCTAATTAATGTGCCGGTTAACCACACACGCTCCATTGATCTATGATAACATCGAGCTACCCTATGCCACCCAAATAGATTGGAACCCAAGTGTTAATTGGGTGTTATTTTGTACTGATAGCTCAGGGAGTCGTTAGGATAGCAACCATGGATCTTCACTGAGATTCAACATTCGAGGTGAGTTTTCCTCACCATGTAGAGCGGGTTGAAGACACCAATTTCGACTCATGATATGACTTGTTAGAATACTCATTGTCTGTGTGACTCTAGTATATGTATGTATTTGTATGATTTCTAGGCGGGACCTGATTGTTATCTTGTATACTAATAGTTGTTATATAATTTGTATGTGGGCGGGGCCCGTATTGCGAGTTAGGGTGGGTCTTGTTATACTCATTGGGCGGGGCCTGTTATGCGAGTTAAAGCGGGGCCCGTTATACTTATTGGTCGGGGCCCGTTATGTGAGTTAGGGCGGGGCCCGCTATACTCATTGGGTGGGGCCCGTTATATGCTATGTATGTTGGGTATGCCATATTTTGGGGAACTCACTAAGCTTTGTGCTTACGGTTTTTAGTTTATGTTTAGGTACTTCCGGTTCCAAGGGGAATAGCTTGAGTTGATTGCATCGCACACACCATATGGATTCTATTTACGGGACACACTCTGATTTTTATGATGTTTGACATACTTATTTTATTGGGTTGTATGAACAATGTTTTGGAATGTTGTTTTAACTTGAATCAAAAATGAAAATTTTGGGTCATGTTTTCAGGATGTTACAAGAACAATGGAAAACATGTTTCAACACTTCAACATTAATCAACCACCTACTTTGGGAAATCAATACCCGATTTGCCCATCATGGAGCGAGTATTGGTCGCGACAAGGAGACGGAGCCAGGACAATTGGAGTACGAGAGGAAGATGATGAAGAATGACTATCTATCCTTTTATTTTCAAATCATTTTTATTTTCTTTGTTATTTGTAGTGTGTTTTGTTTTAGTTTTTAAGTTTTATCTAGTTTGTTTAAAACTGTAACCAAACTACGTGATGCATGATTTTCTTCTTTCTACAATTTGTTTGCTTTATTGTAGATTTGGTAGGCTATCGTGAGAGAAACTTAAGAGAATAGAGATAAGAGCGTACGAGTAAAGCCGTGACATTTAGCGTTATGAGTCGAAGCCCATAATTTTTAAATACGTGTGGGGTTAATTTCGTGAATGAAAAGAGACTAGAGAAGAGGAAAGAGTAAAAAAATAAGGTCTTAAAAGGGTCTTAATGCATTTACACGTTCAATTGTGTTTCACTTGGATAGAAGATTATTGCACAAATGCATTCTGTGAAGATCCAGTTCTTACGACGTGAGCCTTCACTCCTCACGTCGTGAGCTCGATGCCATCAAGTTTCAGAATACGATTTACTACAACACCATGATGTGATTCCTCTTACCACATCATGGTTAGCAAAAAAAAATGGCATTTTTATTTTCCTTTTCCAACTTTGCAATGTGGTGTATGCTTTACCACATTGAGATGCTATAATTTGAAGATCCTATGCACCACACTTGTTGAAGATGCATGTTTCTGATTCACATTTTGCCGGCCCAATTACACATCTTTGAAGATCCAAGTTCCAATCATATAATCAAGATGTTCAAGTTTTCCACACGCATTCATAATTGATCTCGCCACTACTACCCCAAGGGAGTCTGTTGCTTTTCTCCCTTTTATTAATTTTAAATTATTTTATGCATACAATGAGGGCATTGTTTGTAAGAAGTGTGGGGTAAGGGGTCAAAAAAGTAAATTTCTAGGAATTTGAAATTTTTAATTATTATATTTTGAAATAATAATCCAAAAACTGAATCTAGTAATAGTTAAAACTTAAGTTGCTGGGGTTATGTGGGATGATTCAATGCGAGCTCAAATGTTTAATTGAGCAAACATATGTTATAGTATATTTGCGGATTCCCAAGTCTTAGTGAAAAACCATGAGATATAAAAGGTAATTTGGTAGTTTATATGGCATAAAAAGTTTTGTAGTCTGTACCTGAAATCTATCTAGGAGAGCTTATGTAGTCATTGCACTTAGACTAATACCTTTAACTAATAAAGGTTGAAGTTAAGCTCCCATGCAAGCATGTAGGATTTGAGCGAAAAAAGTGAGATATATAAAAAAAGAGAGAAATTACCAAATAGTTGTAAGAATTTTGGAGCTTTCAAAGTATGAAGATCAAAAAATCAAAATTCTAAAGAATCAAAAATTTGAAGATACCAAAAATCAAACAAAAAGCTGGTGAATTCAAAGAAATCAAAGATTAAGTATTCAAAGAAGTGAAGGATTCCAAAAGCTCCATTGTGGTATCAAAAGTTGTAATTTTTCTGGATTATGTATGCTTAGGTAGCTTCACCAAAAATACCTTGAGGTTAAGAAATATTTTTGAGGATGGATTCAGAGGGTTGTAGAAATGAATGTCATATAAACTAAGGGGTCAAGGTTCATAAGGATTGTGTGTATTTAGGATTAGGAAGTTGTTAGGATTTTAGACACAGAGATATGCATTGAGGTCTTGGTCTAATGGATTAGTTCAAAATGGGTTGTCTTATGTGATGTTGGCGATGAAAGATTGACCTAAAAATAAGTTAGTTTTGCTTGAGGGCAAGCATATGATAAGTGTGGGGTATTTGTTATTGCCATATTTATACACATTTTAGGAAATATTTTAATACATTTTTATTAATATTTTGGTTAAATGCAAAGATATATATGATACTTATGAGATTAAATTGATTTTTGCAGCAAAAAGGAACACTTTTGAAGATAAAGGACCATAATTGACGAGAATTCAAACTTTGGAGGATTGAAGATTAAAGAAGGAAATTCTTGCTGAAAAGCCAAGCTCATGACGTGAGTATCAAGTTTTAGAATATTAACATACATGAAGTCAGAATCCGTGTTAAATACGGATAACTACCCAAATCACGACGTGAGACATCGAAGCTCACGATGTGAGCAACGTATTTCCAAAAGTATAGATACTCCTTCACTTTTACGATTTTTATAGGTTGGCGGAGACGTATTCTAGAGAGATAATTAAGTTTGAAGGTCAGAAAAGTGCGAAAAACATCTGTTTGAAGGAGAATTGCTTGCAGATCGATAGATTGAAGAACATATTCATTACATTGGTTTGGTAAACTTTTATCATGTCGATTTTAATTGGATTTGTGTTTGTGTTTTCAGCCATGAGTAGCTGAATTTAGTTGCTTTCGTTTAGCTAGATGAAGCTTTAACTCTATGGTTTCGTTTATCAAATTGTGGATTTTAATAGTTGGTTTTGAGCTTGTGTTTGATTATCACTACCTAGCATGTTAATATTTGATACTTTGATTGATTGAATTCAGGTTCTTTGTAGCGTAGTGGCCATTAAATTATATGAACTTGTTACCAAGTAGTTTAGTGACTATTAAATTACTAGAGCTAGGATCGACCAAATCTTAAATAAGTGATAAAAGTAACTAATTTAGCTGCACTGGAGAACATAAACTATGACCATAGTTGTGCTTATTTAGATTAATCTTACATAGATTATCTATATCCTATAATTGATTCTGTGCTTGCTAGTGTATGACCATACATAGTTTTACATGAATTAGTGAAAATATTAGTAAATTTGGACTTGAATTGCTAATTACAAAATATTTGATAACCATCTTTAATAATCCATAATTAGTAGCTAACCATAGAGGAGAAGTGGATTCGAACTAAACGGAAGTGTTTTTATTAATTGATTGAAATCGTTAGTTAAGTGTTTAAGTTTGTCTGAACTTGTAAAATCAGATAAAAACCAATCAAACTTTTGCTTGTTTTAGGTTAATTTTTAGTAGTTAAATTAGTTAATTAAATCCGTTCATTGTGTTCGATACCCGACTATTAGTGCTATATTATTTGCGAGAAAGTACACTACCTTAAATCGTAATAGTTAGTAGATAGTCGGTAAAACTAATAGGTGTAGTAATATTACGTGTGTGTGTGTGTGTGTGTGTATATATATATATATATATATATATATATATATATATATATATATATATATATATATATATGAGAGAGTTCAATCGAGAACATTTTTTTATTGCGAGAACATTTGATAATATACTTGTACCACACAATTTTTCTAAAATAAAATCATAAAATAATACTCATATAAATAAAAAATAAATTAAAAAATTAAAAAACCTACTAACCAACACCATTCACCACCCAAACAACACCATCCACCACCACCCCTCACCGCCACCAATCACTACCACCCCCATCCACCACCCACGAAAACCACCACCATCACCACCAGCTACCACCAACCCCAACCACCACCGCGCACCACCACCCATCCCCATCGACCACCACCACCATCCCAACCGACCATCATCACCTTTACCCGCCACCACTACTAACCACCCATCACTACAACCTACAATCGACTACCAACACCCAACACCGCCACCACCCACTTCCACCACCCATCACCACCACCATCATCTGCTATCACCACCGCCCACCACCACCACCACCACACACCCATCACCACCAACCACACCATCACCACCACCACCCGCCACCACCACCAACCACCACCACCCCACCACCCTCACCACCATCACCAAGCATCACCACCCATCACCATCACCACCACCACTCGCCACTACCACCTATCTTTAACACCCCCTGCCACCCATCACCACCACCAACACCATCGCCTACCCACCACCACCCCCCATCATCACTACACCCTATCACCACCACCACCCGCTACTACTACCAACTACCACCCGCCACCACCCAACAACAACACCACCCAACTCCACCACACACTACCACAACTAACCACCCTTCACCACCATCCCCACTACCACCCACAAACATCATCACCACCTACCACCACTACCACTCACCACCTACCACCACCACCATCAACTACGACCAACATTACCATATGCAACCACCATCCTACATCACCACCACCATCTACCCTCCCACTACTTGTCACCCCCACCACCCCCACCCACCATCCACTACCACAACCACCACCACCTACCACCACTACCCCTCACGACCACCTTCACCACCCTCCCCGACCTTCACCACCACCTATATCCACCATATCACCACCACCTACTATCTGCAACCAAATGTGATAGAATGCATATAATCATATAAATCATGTTTGATTATATGTATTTAGTTACATAGATTACATGTGATTAAATACATAAATTACATATGATTATATATATATATATATATATATATATATATATATATATATAATCACATATGATTTATATAGACATGATTAAATTTCATGTTTTCCATTCAATAATTCTTCTCTATTAGTAGATACATTATACATATAATCACATGTGATTAAATACACCAACTATTGAATCCAAAAAGAGAAAATGAAACTTATCCACATAAATCATATGTGGTTAGATACATATAATCACATGTGATTAAATACAACAACTATTGAATCCAGACCATGAAAATGAAAATTGTCCACATAAATCATATGTGATTAGATGCATATATAATCATATATGATTTATGTGGACAAAATTCATATTAAATCGATAACATGATAATGAATCTTGTCCACATAAATCATATGTGATTGATACATATAATCATATGTGATTATAGGTATTTAATTAGATATGATTTTTGTGGACAATAGTTATTTTCACGGTTTCAATTCAATAATTGATCTTATGTATTTATGCACATATGATTATATATATTTAATCACATATGATTTATGTGGACAAGATTTATTTTCACCTCCATGATTCAATAGTTGCTCTCCTGTATATATAATCATATGTGATTATATGTATCTAATCAGATATGATTTATATAGACAAGATTCAATTTTTTCCAAATAAAATTATACGTAACTTTGTACATATAACCATATGTGATTAAATACATTAAATGTATTTAATCATGTATGATTATTATGGACAAAGAACAACTATTGAATCAAGAACCCGCAAATGAATTTTGTGCACATAAATCTTAAGTGATTAAATACTTATAATCACATGTGATTATATACATGAGAAAAAATATTCAACCAGAATGCATACACGATTTGTTTTTGTGTTCTCAATTCAATAGTTGTTGTCGTGTACTTAATCACACGTGATTATGCATATTTAATCACATACGATGATTTATTTGGAGACGATGTGTTTTGGCGTTATCAATACGATAGTTCTGGTGTATTTAATCAAATGTGCTTATATATATATATATATATATATATATATATATATATATATATATATAATTTCATTTTTTTGATTTAATAGTTAGTCTCATGTATTCAGTCAGATATGATTATATGTATTTGATCATATATGATTAAAACCTGTTAATATGTTATTCCCTTTATAAAAAAAGGCAAACAACAATTAATATGTTATTCCCTTTATAAAAAAAGTAAACAACGATTAATCACATCTTATCCATTAAAAGTACAAATATTATTATTCCAATAAAAATACTAATATTATTAGTTTAGATACAATTTGTCATAGAGTTCATCTATGAAGATAAAATGAAACTGAAGTTAATCTTATTTCTCTAAAAACCATCCTTTTAATTAACCAACATTACTAACAACTCAAAATTTTTTATGTCTTTGTTTGTCTTTCCCATTATAAAGAAATGGTAAACTAGTAAGCATATCCCAATTTTATAAACAATTAGCATAATTTAAGGTATAAAATATTAATATACATTTACCAGTAGTACTTGACATGTCATATAGAACTTTTTATCATTAGAAATTTAGAAATGTCCTTTCAAATCTCTAGCCACTATAAGCTTTTGATGTATTACTTTTTCAATCGTTGAGATCTCACAGTGGAAAAATCATTTTTTTTGAACTGCACATCGTCATCTTTAACGATCCACCACATTTATCGGACTGCCATCATCATACTACCTTTTTCTTCTTTTTCAGATCTGGTGACACTAGATAGAGGGAGGGAAGAGGAGGTGGTGCAGTGGTTCCGGAGGCGACAGTCGGAGACTCTGATTCGAGATCGAGACACTAAAGACATCTACAGAGAGTGAAGAGTCAACTTTCCGGTGATTTCGACGACGTTAGGGTGGTTCCAGTGTTATTACGGTGATTTCGACAACATTAGGGTGGTTCCGACATCATTACGGCGGTTCCAGTGGAGGTTCATTGATGGTGATTGTGCCTCGAGAGATATGTAGATAGAGAAACAAGATATATATATATATATATATATATATATATATATATATATATATATATATATATATATATATATATGGAGAGAGATAGAAAGAATGTCTAAAAATTGTTCTTGATATAAGAAATGTTCTCATTTGAATATATATATATATATATATATATATATATATATATATATATATATATATATATATATATATATTGACGGTCGACTTGAGTTAATGAATTAGTCGGTCTTGCCGGGGATAAATCGGAGACCATAGATTATTAATAAAATATTAAAATTAATGAAAGATTAATATATCTTAAGAAAAACAAGTACTTCAAAATTAGAAAATAAGAAAATTTGTAATTTGAAAATTTGAAAATATGAACATTTTGGGTATAGTATTTGAAATTTTGAAAATTTAAAAATTTTGGAGTAAAAAAATTGATTTTTTTTTTACTTTTTTTACTTTTGTTGACCGATTAATCCCAGCAAGACCGATTAATCCCACAAAACCCGATTAATCCCTAATTTCCATCAAACACCCCAAATCCTAGTCGGTTGGAGAACGCTAAGTGATTAATTAATGCCGATTTCTGCAACCTTGTTATATATATATATATATATATATATATATATATATATATATATATATATATATATATAGAAGAGTTATATGGAAAATAAATGATTAGGGCAACACATATTTGAACCAATGAAAAAATGACAACACATCACTTCCACAATAACTTCCACAATACATTACTTGTGAAGAAAGAAATGGACACGTGTCATTTGATTATTGGTTCCGGTAGATGTTGCCCTAGTTATTTGTTTTCCATAGAACTTATTCCTATATATATATATATATATATATATATATATATATATATATATATATATATATATATATATATATATATATATATATATATATATATATATAATCTGGTAATTTTAACAACATTTCCAGTCCCATCTTAGTGTTGTCAAACACTTAACATATAATTAGTTCAATCGTGTCTAGTCAAGTCTTGTTCAATGTTGCAAGTTCAACCTAATTCTAATCATGCTATGCATTAAACGCTACCTTAAACTCAATACCAATTAAAACATCTTCGATACGGTAGTTTTAAAAAGATCTATATAAGCATTTGATTTTTTATTAAATGGTTTTAACTTTAAAATTTGCGGGAAATATGGTCGCATTATAGTTTCGAATACTCAAAATATAGTAATATCGAATTTAGGTTCAAAAGTTCCAAATTAAGTAAGTCATTTGAAAGAGAAATAAAATATTAAAATGAATATTATGGCATAGCTTGAGTTTTAACCACACAACCCGTGAAATAAGGCCTCTCTTCCTTTGTTCTGTCAAATAAACCATTAGCCTGCAGTGAAGTTTGGTAAAAACTCTTATGATTTTAAACAACTCCTTTTTGTCATTTTATTCCTTAGCCAGAGTTAAAACTGGTTAACACAAGTTGTTAGAAATCTGGGTTTTTCAATTGCTTAGATTTACTGATAGTCGTAATGCACTTTCAGATTGAAATATTTCGAAGGTATAATCGAAATCTCAACCGGATAAAACTATGTGTTCTAAAACAAAGAATGTGAATGTTATGATCCTCTGTATGTAACCCTTACGAATGACCACAAATGGTATAATAATATCAGCTAGGGTTCTGCCCTTTGGACCCCGTCAGGGGTTGCCATCACTTGGACCCAGCTATCAGGGGCGCTACCCCAGACCCCCGTGGTTTAGGGGCTTCGACCTAAATACCAATGTACTTTCAGATCAAAATAAACTCAAACAATTATTCATTCTGCGTCACCTGTGCTCAAAATTTATTAAGATTATATTGGTTAACAAATTCTTCCTATTACACTTGAATAATGTTGGTGATTTAAATCTCCAACACAAGTATGGCTGATTGACATTTTCAACTCTTTGTTCTACGTTTGTAATATATGATCAAAATGAATTAGCAACATTCATACTCTTATATTTGGAACTAATTAATTATTTTTTAATTTAACTCCCACATTTATTTATTTTATTGTTTGTAAATAGTTTTTTAAAATTTGAAAATATAGACGGTGTTACAATTACCTCTTTTTAGAGTGACTACGTCCTTTAAACCGATGAATCAACAAACAAATACGTGTACTATTTCTTCATTTCCTCCATCTTTGAAGTCATATATGCAACAACCACTTGAAAAGAACTAAGTCTATGAATTTTCTCCGGTAGGATAAAGTCAACCTTGTCATCCAATTACTTCTTTAAATAACATAAATAAAATACATTATGAATTTCATTAAGTTTTCGTGGTAACTCCAATCTATATGTTTGTTTTCCAACCCTCTCCAAAATATGTAAAGGCAGAGCTGGCCTGAGCATGTGCAGAGTGTGCCACTCACAAAGCCAATATTGTTTAAGTGGCCAAGATTTTTAATTTTCCGATCTATAACTTCGATATATAACCACAAAGTGCATCTTCTTGCAACATCGATGGATGTTAATACAGACATAAACTTCAACTTCATAAATACAAACACCCGAAAAAAAAACGACTAGATTTATTATTTATAAATGCCACATATACCATCATGCCTTGGCAAACATTTTCTTGAAAAATGCAAGCAGTTGTTCTCTTGGAGGTAAGACTTGATTGATAACTTCAAGGTTGATAAAGTGATCAGCCCAAACAGTTATTGTTGGAAATTTGTCTTTAGTGACCAACGTTTTTCCGGTTACTTCTTGGATTATTCCAACCCAATAGGCTATGAAGTCAGCCGCAATATCCACCAGGTTAATGCTGTCACCTCCAAAAAATTTGGTACCTTTGACCTTCAGTTCATTTTCTAGTATTTGTAGTTGATCACAAGCTTCTTTATCAGTTTTCTTATTTCCATCGCGGCCAAAAGTCTTGAGTAGCGCAGGAATGCACTGAACAAAAACATATAATGTAAACCAGCTAGATGTCATTGCTAAAGCTCATCAATGATACAAAGGTTTCTTTTGAATAAACATTGTCAGGTAGGACCAAAAGTGTTAAAGATAATGCGTATTATGATTTAAGACAGAATCAAGAGACAGTTTAATTACGTCATTCACACTTAGTTGGAGGTCTAGCAATAGGTTTGTGTAGATTAAAGTGAGAAGCAAGTAAGCATCTTTAGGTTAGTAATTAACACACGTAACCCAAGTTCTTCTTTTGACAAAATCTTTGACATATTGGGCTTATTGGCCATATGTACAGTACTTGCTTTCCCGTTACAAAGTACAAAAATGATTATAGTTGCAAAAGTTTCGTTCAACATGAAAACTTATTACAAATTCTCGTCTTTTCTTTATGTTAAAACTCCTAAAATTATATATTCCACTACCCTTGATGAAATCAACGAAAGGCATGAATCCTTCTCTTAAAATGCTAAGTTGAAATAAAATACGCATTAATTCACTAACAATTAGATAACGATGCAAAATTTAACCAGAAACATTGAAGAGGATTATAAGATCGAGAACTAAATTATATTACCGTATCATCAATGAATTTCGCCCAGAATCGAGCAACAGCCTTCTCATAAGGATCATGTGGCAAAATCGAAACTCCTTTCCAAGCGTCATCAATGTACTCAACGATCACCAGAGACTCTGAGATTGCATTTCCATTATGAACCAACACTGGTACTTTCTTATAAACAGGATTATACTTGAGAAGTTCGGCACTCTTGTTGCTGAGATCTTGTTCCAAGTTTTCGTACTTAATTCCTTTTATATTCAATGCGATTTTCACTCTGAAAACGAATGGACTTACTGCAGCTGCATACAACTTCACTTCATCCGCCATTTTCCGCTGATCTTAATCAATGAGCGACACCTAATTGCTAATTTTGAGGTTAGAGTTCTAAAAGTATGTCGGTGAAGCGACCATATAAATACTACTACGACATTATCACCTATTGCAAGCATTGATAAATATTCTTTGAGTGCTACGAGGTCTACTTTACTTTGAATTTGGCCACATCAAAGCAAGGAGTCTTTACTAGTTGTTTGTACGAAAAATGGGCATGAGGGTATGAGTGGTGCATATATTATTAACTGCTAGGTGTAAGAGTGTAAGAGGTATTATAGGAGTTTATTTTTAAAAAAATTTAAATATAAAATTCTAAATATTTGGAAGTTTGAATTTATAAAAAAAATGTAAAAGATATTGAATTATTAAAATTAAATTGTTTTTTTTATTTAAATTTAAACAAATAATTTAGATAAATAAATAAAGGAAACTAATGTGACTTTAATTTTCATGGGTTTATTTAAAAGAAAAATTAAATATAAAATTGTAAACATTTAGGAAGTTTGAATTTATAAAAAAAATGAAAAAAATATTGAATTATTAAAATTAAATTGTTTTGTTCTTTTTTAAATTTAAACAAATAATTTAGATAAATAAACAAAGGAAACTAATGCAACTTTAATTTATGAATTTTTAAATTAGTAGGAAAATTCATTAATGAAATTAATATGTATTTATTACCAAACGATTTCTAGCCTAGTGGTATTTGGTGTCGTCTTCTCTCCTTGCGGATAAGGGCTCAAGTCCCGTTAGGGACATATGTGGATTTATGAGTGTTTTCGGAGTAGATTAGATTGTGGTTCCAAAATAAATACAATTGGAATTTAATAGAAAAACTGCAAAAATGGTCCCTATGTTATGCATTTTTTCCGAGGTTTAGTCCAAACCTTGACTGTTTTGGTTTCATGGTCCTTTTGACCATGTTTCTTTGTGATTTTGGTCACTTAGAAAACTGAAAAGACTAAAATGCTCTTTTGTTACATTTTTTTTTAAAAATTTTTTCTATTTAATTTAAAGTTTTCATTAATAAAAAATACGGGGCCCACCTCTCTCTCTCTCTCTCTCTGTATATCCACCTGTGGTGACCATGGATTCCCATTTCTCTACTCTTCAATGTTCAAACAAACATACTCGATTCAATACACATACTTGGTTGGGGTTCAATACACACAATGGAAAATTAAAAAACACATAGTGAAGAGCACGAAAAGGGTGTTGAAACTCATTTGAAATCAATTTCCTCAAACTGGATTCTTCTTTTGGTTTTTCATAGTGCGAGTGTGATAAACCCTTCAAATCGTGTCATTTTCTCAACCCACCACGTTCTGCATTATCGTTTATATAAATAAATGTTTGACATTTGGGTCTCTGATGCGTAAATAATTATGCACTAGTTAATCCTACTAATGCAACTAATTATTACTTCCTAAGGCAATGTACCTTGTTGAAAATAGTATAGCACAATAGTGAGGTATCGAACACAGGGAACATAATGATTAGCTAATTCTTATGTACTAACTACCTAAATTACTATTAAATTAAGAAAATGGGTTTTCTCTACTTTTGCAAGACTAGAAACTTAATTAACCAAACTAACTAACTATCACATATTGAATCAAATATTTAAACTAAAAGCAAGAAACACAAAAGACGATTTAAACCAAGGTAATTGAAAGACTTCCGTTTAGCTCATATACTTGCTATTATGGTTGATTTATGAAAGTGCAATGAATTAATGTTTCGTTGGTTACCGATTCCTAAGATAACCAAGTTAATGTTCACTAACTTAATCCTTTAGCAAACAAGTTCATTCATATGATGATCAGGCAGATAAACTAACAAGTTTACTAGTGTTCAGTTTGAGTAAAATTAGACTTATAATATATTGATAAAATTGGTTTATTGAATCAATGCGATATATGATTGGTCGTCATATATTAGCTCCTACAATCACTTACTCAGTTTTCTATTTAACCCAAGGTTCTGGTCAAAAGACTAGTCCTATAATTTTACAATTCCTAAATATCATAAGATTCAAGTAAATCAAGCCATAAAAAGTCAAGTCATCTAAACTAAATGAAACTAAAAGGTTGTATTGTCTAAATTCTCTCGATTCCAATCTATGATCGACTTCTGCAACTTCCAAGCTTCAAAGTGTGTACATGGCCTTCAAAAATTGATAGTAACTTCCAACAAAAGTTCTCTTTTCGAAGGATAATGGCTTCAATTTATAGTTTTCTCAAAAAGAGACCACCACGACGTGGTAAGTCCACCACACCGTAGCCTTCGTGTTTATCCTGTATTCAACAAGTCTTCTAGATCCATGGGGAAATCCAAAACATTGTGGGAAAGTCACCATGACGTGGTGAGTGTATTTTTTTTGTCATTTTTTGTCTTGATCCAAATTCCTAACTTCCAGCTTCCTTTTCGCTCCGACCATGTCTTTTACCACTACAACACAATATAAAATAGATTAAGTGCCTTTTGTTCTATAATGATCATAAAAATAACTAGAAATATTAAGATATGATGTAAAATATATGTATAAATATGCACATGTCAAAATACCCCATACTTATTCTTAGCTTTCCCCCAAGCAAATTTATTTTTTCTTACCAATATTTCATAAAACAATCCATTTCAAACCCGTTCTTTATCTCAAGACCGCAATGCATGTATTTGTGTCTATGATTCCTAAAAAATTCCCATTTCTAAATACGCAAAATCTTTATGAACCTTCACCCATTAGCTTATACGACATTCATTTTTGCAACCCTCCGAATCCATCCCCATAAATCTTTCCTAACCTCAAGGTAGTTTGGTTAAACTACCAAGCATACATAAACTCTAGAAAGAATTACAACTTTGATACCACAATAGAGCACATTGGAATTCATCTCTTCTTTGATATTTGCATTTCATTTTTCTTTGAATTCACCACCTTCTTGTTTGATTTTTGGTATCAACAACTTTTTCGATCTTTAGAATTTTTGATCTTTTAATTTCATAATTTGACAGCTCTAAAATTCTTTCAACGTCTTTCAACTTTTTGGTAATTTCTCTTTTTTTTTTTATCTCACTTTTTTTCCACTCAAATCCTACATGCTTAAGCAAGGAGCTTAACTTCAACCTTTATTGGTTAGAGGCATTAGTCTAAGTGCAATGACTACATAAGCTCTCCTGGATGGATTTCAGGTACACACTGTAAAACTTATTACATCATATAAACTACCATATTATCTTTCATATCTCCTGGTTTTTCACTAATAATGGGAAGCCACAAATATACTATAGCACGTGTTGGCTCGGGTAAACATTTGAGCTCTCATCAGATCATCCCACACAATACTATAATTTCTTTTTTTAATTAGCTAGATTTTCCTAGATTAAACTATTATTTCAAGTTTATATGAATGCATATGTAACATCCCAAGTTCGGAAGAAAGAAGTTGGAGGGTGCTAAATGTAAATTAATAAAGCTACTCGACGAGTAGGTATGCTACTCGTCGAGTCGGAGCGGGATTTGATCACGGGTTAAGTGGCCAACTCGCCGAGTCAGAAGATGTACTCGACGAGTTGGTGCTGTAATTAGAAAACCGTAATCCCGAGGGTTGCACCCTATTTAAAGGACTTTATGTCCTTCTCCCAGCCTCCTATTCCCCCAAAGAGTTCAATAAAACCCTAATTTCGTGTGAGACTTCATTGTTGAGGAGATTGGAGCTTGGAAGAGGAATTTGGTGGAAGGATCTTGAGAAATTAGAGGCTAGCATCAAGGGGCTGTTTGGGCACATCTCAGAGGTAAGGAGCTATTATCTTAAGCTATTTCTATAACAACCAAAAATTTGAGCCAATTTAAAACATTTTATTTCATTCAAAAAACCATTAAGTTCATACATCTTATTTTCAAAATAGTTTAAACATCAGATTATCCCCCAGAACCATATCACATGAATCATAAAACATGAGGAGCGGTACGATCACACCTTCGCCTTGCCATAATCTCCTGAAGTACCTGAAACAATACACCGAACTATAAGCCCGAAAGCTTAGTGAGTTACCCCCAAAATACCAACCACATACAACCATAATCATAACATATTGTATCACAATACAGAACATCCATGCCTCTCAAGTCTGCAGCATGATTGGTCCGCTCTCAACAAGCCTTCAGTTCACCTGGTCCACTCTCTGAGTCTACAGTATGACTGGACCGCCCGCACCGGGCCTTCAGCCTATCTGGATCTATTCGAGCCTTCGGTATGACTGGACCGCCATACGAGCCTACAATCTATCCGGACCGCTCGTAGGGTATGTTGGCCTTCAGCACAAAGCAGGACCGCCTCAACCGAAACATCAAGAAAATAACCATGTGTACATATAACAGGAAATCACATAACAGTCCATTGGCAAACAAATCGATCTAGCAGATCATAAAGCATAGCATCATCCTTACCAGGATATCGACCTAACCGGTCACTAACATAGCATCATCCTATATACCAGGATACCGACCTAAACCAGGTCACTAACATAATACTATCCCAATTACCAGGACACCGATCTAACAGATCAATAAGCACATCAACTGTACAAGTACATATATAAGATATAACTATCTCACAGATCATCGATCATAGCAATCTCTCATGACCAAGGCATCGACCTAACCAGGTCACTAACATACCAATCCTAACAGATCATATAAGCATAACAACATACTGTATATTCTGATACCAATCTAACAGATCATAACCACACGTAGCATACTGTAACCAAGATAACAACTAAAAGGGCCGGCCTTGGTGCCTTAGACCCTATTGATATAGTGAGGATAACTCACCTGAAATTGCTGACTAAAATGATAAGACCAAGCTGCTCCGACCTCCGACACGATCGCCGCCACTGAACACTACCAAAGAACCAATTCCATAAATACCAATATTACCAAAGTACCCTTGGAAGTCAAACTGGTCAACTCTTGGTCAAGGTCAAAGTCCTCAGTCAAATTCAACCTTCTTGATTGACTCTACTCGCCGAGTCATCCCATCGACTCGCCGTGTTCCCTTACCAAGAAAACTCTCATGACACAACTTAACTCGCTGAGTCGCCCCAAGACTCGCCGAGTCCAACGATCTCTGAGTCCCATCCTGTCCAACTCACTGAGTCACCAACTGACTCACTAATCCAAGGCTTTAACCAAAAGAGGTTAGGGTTTTGCGACCTGACTCGCCGAGTCTAAGAACAGACTCGCCGAGTCCAAGGCAATCTTCAACAGACTCGCCGAGTTGTTCTTCCAACTCGTCGAGTCCATACACGTGTTCATACAACTTGTTGAGTACATCCATGTGACTCGCCGAGTCTCTCCAGTTCTCAATCCATTTAGAGGCTTTTCGAGCCATGCTGGGGCTCCAATCCGTAGATCCACCCTTCTACAATCTATCCCTCACATAAAGTTGCAAACTTTACGTGAAACTAAAGAGATATAGGCCAAAAACACACTAGGGCTTGGGTTTTAGACAAAAGGGCTTCACCAACAATTCAATAACTGATGCTTTATGACTTTCTGGACCAATACAAGTCTAGATCTGAAGTAGCAACCTCAGATCTGGACTCCAAACCCAAAGTGGATCTCAATCATACCAAAAATGGCCCCAAATCTCATTCAAGAATAAATCTAGAAGCAACGAAGGAAAGGTAATAGCTCATTACCTCCAAGATGTGCCCAAAACTGCAGTAGATTCTGGATCATTACTTTCTTGATGCAAACCCTTTTGATCTTCAAGTTTCTTCCACTAGAACACCTCTTCAAAGCTTCAATCTCCCTCCAATGGCCTTATACACACGGGCTAGGGTTTACTGGATCTCAAAGGGGGCTAAGGGAGCTAAGGGGAGGACATTAAGTCCTTTAAATAGGGTGCAAACCCTAAGATTAGGGTTTTTTCTCATCCCAGCATCAACTCGTCAAGTCCAGCTTCCGACTCGGCGAGTTGGTCACTTAATTCGCGACCCAAACCCGCTCCGACTCAGCGAGTAAGCGTACCTACTCGTCGATTCCCTTCTTCGAAATTACACTTTAAACTCTTAAATTGTACTTCTGAAATTCAGGATGTTACAATTTCCTTTTTGGGTTCATCCTTGGTGGTTGATTTGGAGTTCCTTAGCTTGTTTGAGATCTATTTCGAGTTTGGAGTTTAGATCTGAGGTTGCTACTCTAGATCTAGACTTGTGATGGCCTAAAATGTCATAAAGCTCCTACCTAAGAGTTGGTGGTGAAGCCCCTTAGTTCTTAACCCTAGCCTTAATGTGTTTTGGGCCTATATCTCATTGGTTTCACATAAAGTTTGCAAATTTATGTGAGGGTTAGACTGTAGAAGAGTGGATCTATGGATTGGAGCCCCTGCATGGCTCGAAAAGCCACTGTATGGATTAAGAACTGGAGAGACTTGACGAGTCACATGGGTGTACTCGACGAGTTGTATGAACATGTGCATGGACTAGGCGAGTTGGAAGAACAACTCGGCGAGTCTGTTGAAGATTGTCTTTGACTCAGCGAGTCTGTTCTTGGACTCGACGAGTCTGGTCGCAAAACCCTAACCTCTTGTGGCTAAACCTCGGATCAATGAGTCGAGGGACGACTCATTGAGTTGGACAGGATGGAATTCCGAGATCGTTGAACTCGACGAGTCTTGGGGCGACTCTGCGAGTTGAGTCGTGTTATGGGAGTTTTCTGAGTATAAGAACTCAACGAGTCGACGGGTTGACTCGGCGAGTAGAGTCAACCAGGAAGGTTGACTTTGACTGAGGACTTTGACTTTAACCAAGAGTTGACCAGTTTGACTTCTAAGGGTATTTTGGTATTTTTGGTATTTATGGAATTGGTTCTTTGGTAGTTTTCTGTGGTGAAGTTCGCGTCGGTGGTCGAAGCAGCTTGGTCTTCTCTCTTCAGTCGGCAATTGCAGGTGAGTTATCGTCACTATATCGAAAGGGTCTACGGCACCAAGGCCGGCCCTTTATCAGATGGAAATACGGGTATTGTTTGTTATGTTATTGCTTTGCTAAATCTGCATCCTGGTATTTAGGACAGTGTTATGTTAGTGAGCTGGTTAAGGTCGGTACCTGGTATATAGGGTAATGTTATGCTAGTGACCGGTTAGGTCAGAATCTTGGTTAGGATGCTGATATGCTATGTGATCTATTAGACTGGTTGTCTGGTTAAGGATTTGTTATGTGATTAATTGTTTTATGTGCACATGGTTGTTTGACGAGGGTTGGTTTGAGGCGGGTCCTGCTTTGTGTTGTAGGCCAACATACCCAGGGTGGACCGGATATTTCGAAGGCCCAACGAGCGGTCCGGATAGGCTGAAGGCCCCAAGAGGGTGGACCAGACGTGCCGAGGCTCAGAGAGTGGACCAGGCCGACTGAAGGCCCGATGTGGGTGGACCAGTCATACTGTAGACTCAGAGAGTGGACCAGATGGATTGAAGGCCCGGTGCGGCGGACCAATCACACTATAGACTCGATGTACATGGCTAAACTCGGAGGGTGGACCAGGTGAACTGAAGGCCCGGTGCAGGCAGACCAGTCACATAGTAGAACCGATGTGCATGGCTGTTCTATTTGTGATATGTTATGAGTATGTTTATGTGTAGTTGGTATTTTGGGGGTAACTCACTAAGCTTTCGGGCTTACAGTTCAATGTATTTTTTCAGGTACTTCTGGAGATCGTGGCAAGGCGAAGGCGTGATCATACCGCTCCTCATGTTTTATGATTTATGTGATACGGTTCTGGGGGATACTATGATGTTTAAACTATTTTGAAAACAAGATGTATGAACTTAATGGTTTTTGAATGAAATAAAATGTTTTAATTTGGCTCAAATTTTCATGGGTGTTACAAGTTGGTATCAGAGCCTTGGTTTGAGTGAATTGGAGGAACATTCATGTGAATCTAGTCTCAAATCAAGGAGAGATTTTCAAAAATAGTTTTTCAAAAGGTTTTCAAAATAAGTAAAGGAGGACGCAGAGGGTACGATCAGACGGAGCCAGTAGGTAGACCCCAAAATACCATGCAAGTTATTTGATTATGTGATATGTTAGAACATCATGCTAGTACTAGGCTAGGGATCTTTAGGAATTGCATGATAGAATTGCCTGATTATATGATACCTGCTAGCCTAGGGTTTCCTTTGTATGAAATTGACATCATTACTGTAGTTATTTAGCGTATGCATCATGGTTATACATAATTAAGATCTTATAGCCTGAGAATGTTTGATTTGGCCTTATGTTCTATTCTTGTATGATTGGGAGCTCAGGGTAGGATTGGATATTCGAAAGTCTATAGGGTCTAACGTTATGTATGAATAACATACACTAATGCTGCAGGGTTGGTGGAAGTTTCATGGATGGGAGGGTTGCGTGAGACCGGTAGGTCGGTTGTGGGATAGTGGTGCTCCTCTAGGAGTGGGGATCGAGTGTTTGTTATGTATATGCTATTGTTAGGGTGTTGTGGTGATACTTGATACAAATATGGTTAGGTGTGGAAGGTAGTATGGGCCCGTACTACTGAAAGCACAGGGCCCATACGCTTATCAAGGAAGTCACAACCCCTAGGGTTTTGTTGGGAGCTAGTTCTTGGGGTTATTATGAGGAATGCCTAATATCTTGTGGCGTATTTTCAGTATGGCGATCACAAGATGTCTCGGGGCAGGATCTGGTTCGGGATCGGAATCAGGAGAGGGTGATCAGGATGGTTCAGTACCACCCGAGGTTATTGGTCAGATGAGTACGTATGAGTTGGATGCCAGGATTCGTGAGATCCTGCATGATGAGGTTGCTGCTATGTTTCGGGCTGAGTTGTCGGAGATGTTTGGGTCGATCAAGACCGCCATGGTTGAGTACTTTGATGAGCACTATGCAGCTCTTACGGAGGTGGCTGCCGCGGCTGTAACAACGGCAGGGGGAGGAACCGGTCGAGGTTTTTCAGTATCAGGACTTCGATAATACGAAGCCCCTACTTTCGATGGAGTTCAGGATCCGATCGTTGCTATGAGATGGTTATCAGACGTGGAGGGATGCTTCTTCATGTGTTCATGCCCTGCTGATCAGAGGGTGAGGTGTGCCCTGAACCTTTTGAGGCTCGGGGAGAAGGATTGGTGGAGGTTGACTACGGGATCTTATTCGGATGCGCTGCGGGCTGCGGTTGCTTGGGATCAGTTTCGGGAGATGTTCAACACTCGTTATGTTCCACAGGTTGAGAGAGAGAGGTGGGCGCAGGAGATCCTAGAGCTGAAGCATGATTCAGAGTCGGCGACGGAGATCACCAGGATGTTCACTGAGAGGGAATTGTTTTGCCCGGAGTTTGCTTCGGAGTAGGCTCCGATGTCCCGATATCTGAGTATGCCCAAGAGGGACATCAGGCAGTTTGTATCCACACAGAGATGTGATACCTTGTTAGAGTTGCAGGAGGCCGCCAGGCGGCGGGAGTTAGAGACGGAGTTGCAGTTGCGAGAGCAGAGGCAGGCCCCGGTGCAATCACAGCCGGCGCCATAATGGTCCAAAACCGTCGACTTTAGGGTTGGAGGTCAGAGCAGCCACACTTGTAAGAAGTGTGGGAAGGGTCATGCCGGAGTTTGTAGGTCCGGTGGTGCGTGTCGCAAGTGTGGGAAAGAGGGGCGTTATGCGAGGGATTGTCGTCAGTCGGTCCCGTCTCAGGATATGAGGATCTGTTATCATTGTCATTAGGTGGGACACTTGAGGGTCAACTGTCCACAACTTGTTGCAAGACTGGTGCAGGCTCCAACACCGGCCACTTTGAGGATTACGGGTGGAGGTTTGGGTGGAGCGGAGCCTCTGAGGGCTCAGGGACGCGCTTTCCAGCTTACAATAGAGGAGGTTAGGGCAGAGCCGGATGCAGCTGCGGGTATGTTTCCATTTTGATATCTTGTTATTTGCTGATTATGTGGTATTGTAAATCTGTTCGCCTTTTTTCACATGATTAATAGTATGAATGGGGTTCTTAGTAGTTAGGAGTTGTAGTTGGTTAGCGTTCATGAGGATTCTTGATCGAAAGATAAGGTATATGATCTCGTTGCTTGGAATAGCAACTGCGTTGTGAGAAGTGTTCAGTTGAGATTTGAACTTCCTTGGAGTTCGGGATGTGCGATGTCGGGAGAGTGACCTGTGGAGGTGTCTCACTCCGGTGGGATTTAGTTCCGGGAAAAGAGGGGGAAACCTTATCAAGTAAGGTGAATCGAGTTATGCCGGTTTGTCAGCGAAAGTTAGGAGAATTGGAAAATTCTCCGAGAAAACAGCAAGTATCTAGGGTTGGTTGGCTACTTAGATTTATCAGTGTTGTTAGCCGAGAGTGTGGCATGATTGGAGAAATTGATAGACAAGTGGGGCAGGGAACAGACCATGGTTTCAGGAAAGGTAGTTGGTCGATGTGAGGCCTGGGTTTAGGCCATGGAAAGGATTCCGGGAACATAACTGGAGTTCGGAACCCCAAGAGGGCTAGAACAGACTGCATGGGAGAGATTCCCAGAAAGGATGGTTCAGGGTGACATACGACAGTTTTGAGCGGTCCAGATAGACTGAAGGCCGGAAGGCGTACCAGTCATACCGAAGGCTCGGGGAATGGTCCAGACAAGCTGAAGGCCCAGGAGGGCGGTCCAGACATGCTGAAGGTTTTAAGAATGGTCCAGAGAGGCTGAAGGCCTGGTAAGGCGGTCCAGTCATGCTAAAGTCGTTGTATGTGTTAGTAGATCTGTATGCAGAGAATGAGTGAATATTTCGCCATGCAATAGTAATCGATATGGTCTGGCCCCAAGTATTGATAATGACGATGGAGTTGGCTGGAGGCCGTGCGTGGGCCTTATTAGCTATGGGATCGGATTCGGAGTATATGGGAGTTCGAGAATAACAGTTGCTCTACATGGATAGTGTAGAGTGGAGTTTAGCTCAGTAGCACTTATAGGTGCGGTAAGGGTTGTTGAGTAGAATTCCTGGAAAGGAAAGGTATGTAGCTCCAGAAGGAGTGTGGGTCCTCTGAAAGGAAGGAAACATAGTAAATGGTTGATCGAAAGTGCTTCAGTTATTGGTAGTAAGCACTGGGATTGTACCAGATATATGGAAGCACATACGGGTTGGATGCCCATTGAGGTTGTAGCAATGTTGGATGATACGCATACATGTTTTCAGTGTCCTTGGAAGAGGAGGAGGATAGTGGTTCCAGATTGGAGATTGGGACATAGGAAGGTCAGACAACAAGTTAACAGACTCGGGAGAAGTCTAGACCGGTGCTGAGGATTGTATAAGGATATTACAGTCGGAGGTCAAGGACCTAGAGATCGTGATAGGGAGGTGTGAGTGGGTTGCACTCCGTTGTGTCGAACCGAAGGGTTCGAGGGTGACGCAAGGACAAGGTCCTTAGTTTCGAGTATGATTGTAGGCTTGAGTTATTTATGTGGAGGTATTCCAATATGGGGTATTCCATCATGTGGAATCGTTCCAGGTCGCAAGTTATCAGGGTTATCCCCAATCTTGGGCGAAGGAAGGTGGATTAGTGTCTTGGCGGAGCTCAGTGGGTGTTTGTGGTATCCAGTTTTCGCAGGTAGCGAATGAATGTGTAAGACGGAAGTAAGGTAGTGTCTTCAGGTGGCACTCAGTTGATGAAGTGTTGTCATCAGAGAAAAGAAGTCGGTGGCCGACTTGAAGCAGTCGATCAGGACCCTGCAAGGGAAGAGATGGATTTTAGGAATTCGATAGCAATGTTTGAGGGAATATGGGTCGGTTTGAGATCAGTGGATGCATTATGGGAATATCATCTGGAAGTATGTATTGCCGCAGGCTTCGAGGAAGAAGCCTAATTTAAGTGGGGGAGAATTGTAACATCCCAAGTTCGGAAGCAAGAAGTTGGAGGGTGCTAAGTGTAAATTAAGAAAGCTACTCGACGAGTAGGTATGCCACTCGTCGAGTCAGAGCGGGATTTGATCGCGGGTTAAGTGGCCAACTCGCCGAGTTGGAAGATGTACTCTACGATTTGGTGCTGGAAAGACAAAACCCTAATCCCGAGGGTTGCACCCTATATAAAGGACTTTATGTCCTTCTCCCAACCTCCTATTCCACCAAAGAGTTCCAGAAAACCCTAATTTCGTGTGAGACTTCATTGTTGAGGAGATTGGAGCTTGGAAGAGGAATTTGGTGGAAGGAGCTTGAGAAATTAGAGGCTGGCGTCAAGGGGCTTATGTGGATCTGGGATCTACATCAGTTTGGGTACATCTCAGAGGTAAGGAGCCATTATCTTAAGCTATTTCCTTTTTGGGTTTATCCTTGGTGGTTGATTTGGAGTTCCTGAGCTTGTTTGAGATCTATTTCGGGTTTGGAGTTTAGATCTGAGGTTGCTACTCCAGAGCTAGACTTGTGATGGCCTATAATGTCATAAAACTCATGTCTAAGAGTTGTTGGTGAAGCCCCCTAGTCCTTAACCCTAGCCCTAATGTGTTTTGGGCCTATATCTCCTTGGTTTCACGTAAAGTTTGCAACTTTATGTGAGGGTTAGATTATAGAAGAGTGGATCTATGGATTTGAGCCCCTACATGGCTCGAAAAGCCACTATATGGATTGAGAACTAGAGAGACTCGGTGAGTCACATGGGTGTACTCGACGAGTTGTATGAACATGTGCATGGACTCGGCGAGTTGGAAGAACAACTCGGCAGCCTGTTGAAGATTGCCTTTGACTCGGCGAGTCTGTTCTTGGACTTGGCGAATTTGGTCGCAAAACCCCAGCCTCTTGTGGTCAAGCCTCGGATCAGTGAGTTGAGGGACGACTCAGTGAGTTGGACAGGATGGAATTTCGAGATCGTTGAACTCGACGAGTCTTCAGGTGACTCTGCGAGTTGAGTCGTGTTATGGGAGTTTTCTGAGTATAAGAACTCGACGAGTCGACGGGTTGACTCGGCGAGTAGAGTCAACCAGGAAGGTTGACTTTGATTGAGGACTTTGACTTTGACCAAGAGTTGACCAGTTTGACTTCCAAGGGTATTTTGGTAATTTTGGTATTTATGGAATTGGTTCTTTGGTAATGTTCTGTGGTGACTTCCAAGGACTTTGACTTTGACCAAGATTTGACTAGTCATACTGTAGACTCAGAGAGTGGACCAGATGGATTGAAGGCCCGATGCGGGCGGACCAATCACACTATAGACTCGATGTACATGGCTAGACTCGGAGGGTGGACCAAGTGGACTGAAGGCCTGGTGCAAGCGGACCAGTCACATAGTAGACCCGATGTGCATGATTGTTCTATTTGAGATATGTTATGAGTATGTATATGTGTAGTAGGTATTTTAGGGGTAACTCACTATGCTTTCGGGCTTACAGTTCAGTGTATTTTTTCAGGTACTTCAGGAGATCGTGGCAAGGCGAAGGCGTGAGCGTACCGCTCCTCATGTTTTATGATTTATGTGATTCGGTTCTGGGGGATACTATGATGTTTAAACTATTTTGAAAACAAGATGTATGAACTTAATGTTTTTTGAATGAAATAAAATGTTTTAATTTGGCTCAAATTTTTATGGGTGTTACAAGTTGGTATCAAAGCCTTGGTTTTAGTGGATTGGAGGAACATTCGTGTGAATCCAGTCTCAAATCAAGGAGAGAATTTCAAAAATAGTTTTTAAAAGATTTTCAAAATAAGTAAAGGAGGACACAGAGGGTACGATCAGCCGGAGCCAGTAAGTAGACCCCAAAATACCATGCAATTTATTTGATTATGTGATATGTTAGAACATCATGCGAGTACTAAGCTAGGGATCTTCAGGAATTGCATGATAGAGTTGCCTGATTATATGATGTATGCTAGCCTAGGGTTTCCATTGTATGAAATTGACATAATTACTGTAGTTATTTAGCGTATGCATCATGGTTATGCATAAAATTTAGGGTATATTTTCCCTTTTTGACTATTTTGACTCCAATACATGCATTAGACATGCATGTCCATAAAGTCTGCAGCTTTGGAACGTTTTTAGAATTAGAACCTCTTCTAGAAAGAAGGGATTCCAGATCCCAAGAGTCTTGAACCACATGGCTAAGCTTTTGAGGTTCCCATCCTTTGTTAAGGGATTTAGAGCATTTGGAGTGGTTGTAGAGGATAAAGTTGGAAGCTTTATCCATTTAGACACCTTTAGGTTTCAGATCTAAGCCCTAGAGTCCCTGTAATCTACGTTTAATCCGAATAAGCAAACATGTGAAAAATCTCGACGAGTTGGATCGGGTTTCCCCGTAATCTGGATATTGAGTGAACTCACCGAGTTGATGAGACAACTCGACAAGTTGGCTAGGGTTTGTCCCAGTTTTCTAGACTCTGAAGGAACTCGATGAGTTGTTAGATGCACTCGATGAGTTGGGGTCAACATGGACTGTTGACCTTGACTGTTGACTTGGAATTTGACCAGGGCTGACCAAGTTTGACGTTGAGGGTATTTTTGGTATTTTGGGATTTTGACAAGACCGGTTACATGATGATTGTAGGCTGCTGAGTAGGAGCTGCGCATTGGGACTTATCTGATCTTATCTCTTCAGTTCAGCATCTTTGAGAGGTGAGTCTCCTCACCATACCAATGGGTCTAAGGCACCAAGACCGACCCATTATTTATTATGTGATATGCTAGTTGGTTATGGGATATGGGGTATGGTAGTGATTTTTGATACTCGCATGAAAGACCTCGTGGGGTTCCCGAGGCACTTGTGTGTAACACCTGAGAGGGTTTCCAAGGCATCCTTAGTAAAGACCTCGGGGGGTTCCTGAGGTATTTGGGTATAAGACCTTGGAGGGTTTCCAGGGCATCCTTGGGATAAGACCTCGGGGGGTTCCCTAGGCTCCCAGAGTAAGACCTTGGAGGGTTTCCAAGGCATCCTTAGGCTATGACCTCGGGGGGGGGGGGGGGGGGGGTCCCGAGGCACCAAGAGTAAGACCCTGGAGGGTTTCCAGGGCATCCCAATATGATGTATGCATGGCTTATGTGGTTTATCTAGCTTTTATAGCTAATATGATTATGTGGTTTGTGTGGGTTATGCTCTGGGGAACTCAGTAAGCATTACCTTACAGTTTGTTGATTTGTTTCAGGTACATCTGAGCCTAAGGTCAAGGGCAAGGCTTGATGGCGCGACATGCACTCTTCGACATTTAACTAGATGTGACACTTTGATATTTGAAATAGAACAATTGTTCTTGAGATTTGTGGTTTTTTGGAAATGTTTTGATTATTTAAAAATGAAAATTTTATTTGAAAATTTGTGTCGTTAAAAGTTGGTATCATAACCTTGGTTTGAAGGATTCGGGCACACTCTCAAGTGTGTTAGGACTCAGACTAAGGAAATGGTAAAATTGTTTTAAAAAATAAACGTCAAAAACCGCTTAAAATTGAAAATAGGAGAGTGCAATGCACGTGATCGGCCGTGCCAAGTAAGTAGTTCCCCAAAATGTTAGCCATGTTATACTGATATTTGAGTTATGATAATTGTATGAATCTTGCTACGTGTATGCTTTCAAAATTGTATACGGTTTGTGTCTTATAGCATCAGAATGATTAATTTGGCCTTATTTCGTGTTCCTTGTCTCGTTGTGGTCTTAGGGTAGAGTATGTTATTCCAAAGTCTATTTGATCATGTTCTGTGTATAATTTTCATTCATAAGGCAACCAGTTATGATTGAGTTCTGGTTTGATATGAATGGAACAAATCTTAGGATAGCCTAGGGTTGAGCTATGTAGTATCTATGAGATATGTTTTGTTTTGGGACGAATTGGATTTATCAGGTAAGGCTTTGGGGAAGGTACAGGTAGGTGTGGAAGGTAGTATTGGGACCGTACTACTGAAACCACAGGACCTGTACCCGAACTAATGTTAGATCTGGGAGCTTTAAGGAGAATCGGTGTGGGAAGATCCCTTTTTTGGACATTTTGATCTCTTTGTCTTGTGGTATTTAAGAATGGTCGTGACACGATTTGGAGCAGAGGGATCAGGATCAGGATCTAGATCTGGGTCGAGTGACACTACTGAGCCCATTGATGAGAGGCTGCACGAGCTCATTACAATAGAGGTTACGAGGGGCATCCTTGACGCTACCCCAACGATTTTTGGGACAACCAAGGAAGGGATGATGGAGATTTTGGAGGATAGGCTCAGGTCATTCTGAGCCGAGATTGTTGCGGGCCAAGTTGGGGCCCAAACTCCTTCATTCCAGTAGTTCAAGGTGTGCAGGGCGCTAATGTTCTTTGGGGTCAAGGACTCCATAGTTAGCCGACATTGGGTGGCAGACATGGAGAACGCCTAGCGCACGAGTTTCTTCCCTGATGCGACAAAGGTAGGGTTTGCTTCGTGTATGCTGAGGGATCGGGCCCGAGACTGGTGGGAAGAGGTGACATGCCAAGTGGGGGCAGCTGGCATAGCTGAGATGACATGGGCCAAGTTTTTCAGACGCTTTGATCTGGAGTTTGCACCACCTATAGAGGTGCAATGGTTAGTGAGGGAGTGTCAGGAGCTCCAGCAGACCACCGAGACTGTGGCGGAGATCACTGCCAAGTTTCGAGAACGAGCACTGTTGATCCCACAGTATGCTATAGATGAGGACATGAGGAAGATGAGGTATCATTCCATGCTTAGGGATGATATCCGTGAGTTCGTAAGCTTTACAGGGTGCAAGACGCTGGATGAGATGGTTGAGAAGGCTCGTGAGCGGAAGATAGAGTTGGAGTTCCGGACCAAGCGTAAACCAGAGCAGGCTCAGATAGTTGTAGGTCAAGTTAAAAATCCTAAGACCTCAGAGTCTTCTGGTAGGGGACAGCAGGGTCATGGCTGTTATGCCAAATGTGGAAGATTGCACGGTGGAGTGTGTCGGGTGATAGGCACAGTATGTTATACATGTGGTCAGCCGGGCCACGTGAGTAGGGACAGCCCCAAGAAGGTCTTGATTTGTTTTCATTGCAACCAAACCGGCCATAAGCAGGTCGGTTGTCCGAGGTTGCAGGGAGGGGGAGGAGTAGTGGCGGCATGTGTGCTCGCCACAATGAGGATCACTGATGGCCGCTCTGCTAAGGTGGATGCTCCTGTGGTGAAGAGTCATGCATTTCAGTTGACCAACGAGGAGGCTCTGGCAGTGCCAAACATTGTGGTTGGTACGTATTTTTATGTTCATGCTCTATACTTATTTGCATTAATTAGGTGTATACTTGTACTCATGTATAAGGACCTATTTGGTCAATGGTATGTCGACTCACATTCTATTCGACTCAGGTGCTACCCGATCGTTTGTGTTTCTTGCACTTAGCAAGAAGTTCCGAGGTGCGCCGGGGACTTTGGATTCCCCATGGAGGTTGAGATTATAGACGACCACACTGTGAGTGTTGCGTGGGTGTATTCGGTCTGTGTTCTGAATGTTGTTGGGAGGAGGTTTCGTGTTGATTTAGTCCCGATACCGTTGCAAAGGCTGAAGGTGATCGTCGGGAAGGACTAGTTGGGGGGCAATGGGGCCATAATAGAATGCGAGCGCCAACTAGTGAGGGTTCGAAACCCAAGTGAGGGAGAACTGGTTATTTATAAGGAGAGGGCCTCTAAGGGGCCAACCCTGTATTCAGTCGTGAGGGCTAGGAGACTTCTTCAGCAGGGTTATTCGGGATTCTTGGCATATATCTCAGATACAAGGGTTGAGACCATGATGGATTTGGGCAGTGTACCGCTTGTACACGAGTTTCAAGATTTCTTTCCCGAGGAGTTACCTGGAGTGACTCCGGAAAGGAAGGTGGAGTTTCGTACTGATTTGGTCCCGGGTGCCGCTCCGATAGCCAAGGCACCATACCGACTAGCTCCACCCGAGATGCATGAGCTATCTATGCAGCTCTCGGAGCTACTAGACCACAGGTTTATTCACCATAGTAGTTCCCTGTGGGGAGCATCCATGCTGTTCGTGAAAAAAATGATGCGTCACACAGGATGTGTATTGATTATCGAGAGCTAAACAAACTAATTGTGAAAAACCGTTATCCGCCCCCAAGGATAGATGATTTGTTCGATCAGCTGCATGGTGCAACTTGGTTTTCTGTGATTGATCTTCAGTTGGGGTACCATCAGATAAGGATTAGGGATGAGGATATACCGAATACAACCTTTAGGACTTAGTACGGGCACTATAAGTTTGTGGTGATGCCATTTGGGCTCACCAATGCCCCAACAACGTTCATGGATCTCATGAACATGGCGTGTAGACCGACGTTGGATCGGTCTGTGATCATTTTTATTGATGATATCCTGGTCTCTAAGACCTAGGAGCAACACAATCAACATCTGAGTGAGGTATTGAAGACACTAAGGACGGAAAGGCTTTACGCCAAGTTTTCGAAGTGTCGCTTATAGTTGCAAGAGGTGCAGTTTTTTGGGGCACATCATCAACCAGGAGGGTATTTCGGTGGATCCAGCCAAGGTTGAGGCAGTGATGCTGTGGGAAGTACCGAAAAACACATCTGAGATTCGTAGCTTCTTGGGTCTAGCGGGGTATTATCGGAGATTCATCCAGGATTTCTCCAAGATTATGGTGCATTTAACCCGCCTGACCAAGAAGAATGTGACATTTCAATGGGGGCACAGATCAACAATTGGCTTTCGATACCTTGAGGCGGAGGTTATGTGAGGCTCCGATTCTCATACTACCAGAGGGGCTAGATGATTTGGTAGTGTACTGTGATGCATCGATCTCAAGATTAGGCGCGGTAGTGATGAAGAGAGGGTACACGATCGTGTACACCTCAAGGCAAGTGAAGCCTCATGAGGCGAACTACCCCACTCACGACCTGGAATTAGGTGTAGTGGTGTTTTCCCTCAAGATATGGAGACACTATTTGCATGGAGTTTGGTGAACCATCTTCACTGACCACAAAATTTTGAAGTATTTGATGGATTAGTAGAACCTCAAAATGCAACTGAGGAGGTGGTTCGATGTGATGAAAGATTATGACTGTTAGATCTTATATCGTCCATGGAAGGACAACGTGGTGACCGATGCTTTGGGTCGCAAGACGGCGGGTTCCCCGATTGGGAATATTTGCTTGAGGATTACAGTGATCTCTCCATTTTTGGATATGATCAACGAGGCTCAGGTGGACGATTTGAAGAAAGAGAACTGGAAGATAGAGCGGATTCGGGGTCAATTTCCCTTGTTTGTTCAGGATAGTTCGAGGTCTTCTGATACAGTGTGGCCGGGTGTGGGTACCGGTGACTGGGGGAGTGAGACAGGAGATATTGGAGGAGACACACAAATCCAAGTTCTCAATTCACCATGGGGCTGCAAAGATGTATAGAGACATAAGACTGAGTTAATGGTGGTCCTGCATGAAGCGGGAGATCACCTGGTTTGTGGAGTGGTGCTTGACTTGCAGGAAGGTCAAGGCCGAACATCAGCGGCCTCATGGCAAGGTTCAGCCGCTATCCATTCCCATGTGGAAATGGGAAGAGATTACCATGGACTTCATTACGAAGTTACCAAGTACGACGAGGGTTGTAGATGCCATATGGGTTATTCTGGATAGATTGACGAAGAGTTCCTAGTTTATTCCAATCTCCGAGAGCATCTCTACGGATAAATTGGCAGATATTTATGTGCGAGAGGTGGTGGTTAGACACGGAGTTCCAGTGTCGGTAGTATCTGACAGATATGTTCGATTTGCATCTATATTCTGGAAGAAGTTCTAGGAAGAACTGGGCACTTAGTTACTTTTCAGCACGGCGTACCACCCCTAGATAGATGGCCAGAGTGAGAGGACGATCCAGACACTCGAGGATCTGCTTCGGGCATGCGTGTTGGATTTTGGAGGGAGTTGGGGTACATGCCTCCCACTAGCAGAGTTTTTATATAACAATAGTTATTATGCTAGTATCTACCGACCTCCGTTTGAGATGTTATATGGTCCGAGGTGTTGGAACCCGATTTGTTGGGGTGAGGTAGGGCACTGAGTCATGGGGAGCACCGGGGTGGTGCTCAAGACTACTGAGTTGATTCAGCTAATGCATGACAGGCTACGAGTTGCACAAAGCCGTCATAAAAGCTATGCTGACCAGCGCCGATCGTATCTTGAGTTCCAAGTGGAGGACTTCGTCTTGCTGAAAGTATCACCATGGAAGAGTGTTATTTGGTTTCGGAAGAGGGGAAAGTTAGGGCCCGGTATATTGGCCCGTTCAGGATTTCGGCCCGGGTGGGCAAGGTGGCTTACCGTTTGGATCTGTCGGACGAGCTTAGCCAAATTCACAACACCTTCCATGTGTCTCAGCTTTGGAAGTATGTGACGGACGAGGCTGCAGTTATATCTTTGGATGACATTCAGGTGGATGAGAGCCTGAACTACATTGAGCAACTTGTAGCGGTTTTGGATAGGAAAGTAAAGGGCCTTCGTAATAAAGAGGTGAAGCTAGTGAAGGTGCAATGGCAGCACCGAAGGGGCTCTGAATGGACATGGGAGCCAGAGGATGAGATGCAGGAGCACAACCCGGATTTGTTCACATCAACAGACTTCAAGGACGAAGTCTAGCTCATGTGGGGGAGATTTGTTATGCTCATTTCAGGTATCAATTCCTTGTTAGAATTTTAGTGTTTTAGACCGGAACTCGATGAGTTTGGGAGCTCCAACTCGTCGAGTAGAGATCAATTATGGGTCGCGGGATGCAGGACCTACTTGACGAGTCGGAAGGCCCAACTTGATGAGTAGGAATTGTAAAGGAGAACCCTCAATTATAGGGTTTGCACCCTATATAAACTCCTTAAAAACTCGAGACTGACCTTCCATCAGCCTCCAACCCTAAGAAAGTCAGCGTTAAACCCTAATCTCCATTTTCTCTCATATTGTGAGCTAGAGTGACTCTTGGAGCTTAAGAAGAAGAAGACAGTGAGAAGAAGGAGAAGATCCAGCAAACAAAGCCCTCACTCTTGAGCTTGACCATCTTATGGACTATTGTAAGCACTCAAGACTCGATTTTTATCCTAGAGTATGACTAGAACTTGAGTTTAGTCTTCGTTTCCTATTATTCTTGTTGATGTCATGTACGTGGCTCATAAAGTTTGCAACTTTATGAATCTCTAATGAAAAATGGTCCTATAGTGGGCTGGATCGACCTTTTGGTCAAGCATGTATGCCATGCATGGAATCTAGGGTATATTTTCCCTTTTTGACTATTTTGACTCCAATACATACATTGGACATGCATGTCCATAAATTCTACAGCTTTGGAACGTTTTGAGGATTAGAACCTCTTCTGGTAAGAAGGGATTGTAGATCCTTGGAGTCTTGAACCACATGGGCAAGCTTTTGAGCTTCCCAACCTTTGTTAAGGGCTTTAGGGCATTTGGAGTGGTTCTATAGTTTAAAGTTGGAAACCTTATCCTTCTAGACACCTTTCGATTTCAAATCTAAGCCCTAGAGTCCCTACAATCGACGTTTAATCTGAATAAGCAAACAGGAGGAAAAACTCGACGAGTTGCCTTGGCAACTCGACGAGTTGCATCAGCTTTCCCCGTATTCTGGATATTGAGTGGACTCGCCGAGTTGATGAGACAACTCGACGAGTTGGCTAGGGTTTGTCCCGGTTTTCTGGACTCTAAATGAACTCGACGAGTTGCTAGATGCACTCGATGAGTTGGGGTCAACATTGACTGTTGACCTTGACTGTTGACTTGGGCTTTGACAAGGGTTGACCAAGTTTGACCTTGAGGGTAGTTTTGGTATTTCATAATTTTGACAAGACCAATTACATGATGATTGTAGGCAACAGATTGGAGATACGCTTTGGGACTTATATGATCTTATCTCATCAGCTCATCATCTTTGAGAGGTGAGTCTCCTAACCATACCAATGGGTTTAAGGCACCAAGACCAGCCCATTATTTGTTATGTGATATGCTAGTTGGTTATGGGATATGTGGTATGCTAGTTATTTGTGATACTTGCATGAAAGACCTCGGGGGGTTCCCTGGGCACTTATGTGTAACACCTCAAAGGGTTTCCAAGGCATCCTTATTAAAGACCTCGGGGGGTTCCTGAGGCGTTTGGATGTAAGACCTTGGAGGCACTACTAGAAAACAGACCTTTAATGACGCACTTTTTATGACGCGCACTGATTAATGATACGCAAAAGGACGTGCCCTTAAAATAGTGTTATCTCTCCAAAAAATTTAAGGATTTACGTCACGCATTATTGCATGCCCTTAATTTAGTGTCTCAAGAAAAAAAAAATAAAAACACGGAGGGCACTTTATCTTAAGCGCGTGTCGTCTGTATCTGTCGCTTTATAATTTGAATGAAACGCGCATTTAGTAGACGAGGGGGAAACGAAATCCCCAAAATTTTGAAAACCCACCTCGTTTTTCCTATCTTCTATCTATCTTTCATCCTTGCAATCCACTCTCCCCTCTCTGATACTCTCTCCTCTAGATCTCCCTTCATTCTCTACCTACCGTCTCTATGTAAACCCTAAGCCATTGACACCTCCCTTCTCTCTAGCACGTGTTAGGGTTTTATTTTCTTTCAAGCTCCCGCTTCTCTCGTTTTCTCTCAACCCAGTACGTGCGAGGGTTCGGAATAACTGAGCGAATTCAAACAATCAATCTTCCATTTCAACTTCTTTCAACTCTGGATCATCGGGTATTTTTCAGATTCCTTTTCCGGTTTTGTTCACTTTCGAAATTGGAAAGGGACCCGTTCTTTTCTACTTCAATACTCTCGATCTCAACCAACTTTTCTTCTTCCACTTTGTCTTCTTCTACTTCTTCTAACAATGGTGGTTCCTGCTCAGGGGTAACCTCGACAATATGCAATTTAAAAGCCCCAAATAAGTCGGATTTTTAGGTATAGGGTTCTTTATCTGGAAGCACAAGGCCATATGCAACCGATTCAGCTAATCTGAGCTCACAGGTATAGGGTTCTCTATGAATCATCTGTCTTTTTTTCCCTTTACATTAATTACTTGAAATTCCACATTTACTAAATTACACGTCAGTTTTTTACAGCGAGTGCAACCTTCTCCGTTCCTAATGACGTATTTCGTCTCCTTAAAATTGAAGTTGCAGGTTTGTGTCTTCTACATCTTGTCTTCACACGATCTGTGAATAGTTTGCCATTGTATTTCATCTTCATCTTCTTTATCATTGCATCATGTCTACTCTGCTTGCAATCCTTATTCTCTTTGATTGGCTAGGGTTACGAGCTCTTGAACTATGGAATTTGGGGTTACCTAATTTCAGCGTAATTGTTTGATATTTTGTATTTTTTATGTAAGGTAAATGGTAACATCATGGGTAGCTTCAAAATTTTGATTGAGAAATAAAGAAATTGAAGAGGAGCGATGGTTGCATCTTATTGTAATTCATTTGCAACTAAGGTATTAGTGGAAGATGAATCGATGGATTACTAAAAAGGTTTCTCAACTTGGAAACAAGACAAAATAATAGGAATATGTTACTGCCTTGGGTTTATCTTGGTATCTTAGTAAGTCTGTGGGCTTATGCTTGTGGTGTTGATTTCTGCGAGTATCTTGTTGCAGGGGCGGTAATGGTCAGTTTTTTCTGTTGCTAGTTTTGCCATTTTTAAGCATATTCCTTCCAGATTCTGCTTGGTGGATGGGGGTTTAATTCTTTTGTTTTCTTTTTGTTTATCCTTGTATTGTCCCTGTATTGCCTTTCACTCTGAGCTCATGGCTAGGGGTATGTTTTTTTAATGAAATTGTTCCCATGTTGCTCAAAAGAAAGTTGGTTTATGCATATTACAGTGTTAAAAATTTAGTCTTTGCAAATGAGTTTTAGGCAATGAACATTTTCAAACTCATGTGCATCTCTTTCTCGTGTCATTTACGTGTATATGAGTAGCGTAACTCCATTTTTTCTTTTCAAACTTTTGACAACTTTCTCATCTATTGTTTGTTCCAAATTAATTGGTACCCTCATCTGATCCATGTTCAGCTGGAAAAAAGATTTTGATTGAGAATAAGATGAGGTCAATAAGAATAACAGGGAACTCGGTGATCTATCTAAATTGAAACAATAAAAAATAATGGATATGGAAAAATTACCTTCAACAACTTTGAACTATAATGGATATGGAAAAATTACCTTCAATCAAACTTCTAGAAGTAAATGCAGGCTGTAGAGAATTCATGTTTCTTTTAAATGCAGGCTGATACACTAGAAGAATTGCATGGTAATATAATTAATGATAGGAGTCTAGTGATATGCAAACTCCAATAAGTTAGGGGAATGCATAGTTGTTCAAGGATTTAACTACTTCTGGTGTTTTTAAAGCTGAATATGCCACATTTTACTTCACAGGTATTTTCTTTCTACAATTTCCTGCTGTAATCCGGGATTATAATGAGCGCATAAATAGATGCAGAAGCTCTTGATTTCTTGTTTCTGTTCCTTTATGCTTTTGAATATTGGCTACGAGAAGAATGCCAATCTGATTTTTAAAATGTGTTGATCAGATGGTGAAGATAGAATGAGATGAAAAGTCTAATGCATAATATCGTTTGAGGTCTGAAAGGGCTGTTGTTCAAAGAGCACAAGCTGATGTACGTGAGCGGGCAGCTATTGATGCAAAGGGAAGGGCAGAACGGGCAGCTGGGGCATGTCAACGATATGAGGTCATTCCTTTGTCTCCAAACAGTGGGTTAATTGAGTGGGTCCCTAATTGTGACAACCTTCACCAACTCATCTGAGAGTACAGGGATACCCTCCACCCTCCACTTCAACGATATGAGGTCATTCCTCTGTAACATTCTAACTCATTTCCTACATTTTTTAATCTTGATTCCATTTTTTTTTAATATAGGTTATTTACATGTGTTTTATTTTTTAAATGAACGACTGATATGCGGTGGAAAAAGTTACTATGGTGCCGTTCTATGTTGTGCCTGGAGGTGATAAAATTACAAAAGTCATTCTTACATAATCTTTTATCAAGTGAAAAAAATCTTGATTTAATTTAATTAATCAGTTCGGATGGGAAATACATTTTGTCTGGTGGAGAAGATGTTCTACATTTCCAGTAGGTAAATCCATAGAATAATGATGTTTAATTAAATTACTCAGGTTTGGCTGCACCTCTCTCCCTTTTGTGAGCATATTGATGACCCCCAAGTGCTTGTGGGCTGTAGAACTTCCTCTTAAAGTTGTCAACAGTGAACATTTCAATCTGTGTTGTGTTGACTTGAAGAGTGATCTGTTAAGAAAACAAACTATTTTTAGGAAGCCTTGAAATGCATTCTGGTTTGGCAAAAGTAGTTGTTGGTAAGTTTACACAATTACACCATTTATAATATTTTTCAATTTTAGTTAACTTCTAAATGAAGACTTTGACACAGGTCAACTATAGGACCTGGTGATCCCAGTTACAAACTTTCAAAAAGAAGACAAAGGATTAATGGTGTTGACATGTGATGTTTTTGATCTTCCCATTCGAAAGGATATTATCCACCGTGTTGTAAGATGGCATCTTGCAAAAAGACAGTAGGTATTTTTTTCATGAATTTAGAAACTTACTTATTCTAGAATTTTATATCTTCCTCATTTGTCTTAACCAAAAAGGTTAGAATCTCTCGTTTGTGAAAAAGACACGAATGCCCTCATCCTCACTGAATTGTTGTAGAAATACTCTTCAGTTTTATATAATATTGAGTTTCTGTTTATGGGCATTTTTGTAATTTGCTTTTTTTTTATTTGATTTCAGCTCCCAAAAGTATTGGGACATAACATAGCAGAGAGGGTTTTGTTGGATGCTCCTTCTAGTGGTATTGGGATAAGCATAAAAGCTTTATATGGTTTTTAGTTTAATAAGAAGATTTTTTTATTTATTTATTTTTAATGATTTTTACAGGTTATATCTAAAGATGAATCTGTCAAAACCTCTAAAACTACTGTTGATGTACAAAACTTCTCACGTCTACAAAAGGTACCCAAACGCTTTCTATCAATTAATTTAATCAGATCACTTATGTATGGTTTTCAGTTTTACACCACTTATGCAATTATTCTTGTAAAATTTTGTTAACTATTTTAAGCAACTTATGTTAAAATTTTAAATTTGTTGATTTGCAGGAATTATTACTTGCAACAATTGACATAGTGGATGCAAATTCAAAAACAGGGGGTTATTTGACGACTGAATATTTATTTTCAAACATCTTTTATCTGAGTCCTTGTGATATTGCAGAATGAAGATGTTATAGACTATGCACTGAAGAAGAGGGATGTGAAACTTGTGCCATGTGGACTAGATTTTGGACGCCCAAGGTATCAATTTATTATTTTTTTTAAAAAAATTTGATGAATATATTTGTGTCTAAAAGAATTTGTATTATTTTTTTGAAGTTTTGTTCGATTTAGAGAACGTACATTTCACCGATCTTTGGAAAAGACAAGACGTTTCTACCCTCATGTCCATAACATGGATGGTTTTTTTGTTGCAAAGGTATCACATTACTTTTATTGATTTTTTTATTATTGCATCATTGAAAGTATGATAAACCCTAATTGGATTATTTTATATTATAGTCGAAGAAAATGAGTAATTCAAAGGGAGTTTCTACAGCTTTTGAATACTAGGATATTTGTGTCTAGGATTGAACTGCACATGCACTCTTCTGGTAGAAGTTACTAGAATTATATGTACAATATATAACAGTCTCCCATTTGGTAATGAATTGTTGCTTCCAAAAAAAAAAACTATCATAACATGTCAAAATCAATTGCTAAAGCAACCATGTGTAAGTTTTACTTGCAAACAAAGTTTATTAGACCACAAGAGTAAGCTTCAAATTGATCATAAAGTTGAGTAATATATAGCAGTCTCCCATTTGACTTTTTTTAGATTCTTTATGATTTGTATTTAGTTTAATCTTCTGTCCAAACCAAATTATACTTGAAAGGAGTTATTAATGATCATCATTTTTGGCGCATCTTGTGAAATTGTTCATAGCTGGGCTGTTAATGTTCCTGTTTGTTTTCATTTATGCATGTAACAATCTTGTTGAAAGGACTTATGAATCAGATGTTAATGGTAACAAGTTTAACACTCGAGTCCATACGATTAGATGTTAATGGTAACAAGTTTAACACATGTGTCTTTGTTATACATACAGATTAAATGCAATGGATTGTACTTTTTGTATATGGTATTTTATTTTATATTATGCATTGGATTGTATTTTTTGTATATGGTATTTTATTTCTATTAGATTAAATGCAAATTTAATTTATAAATTAATAAATATATAAATATATTTAAAAAAAAAATTACGATACGCAAAAATGTGTGTCGTGTTCATTTATGACATGGCCTTTCTTGACTGGGGCTTTCTTGATATGCATTGCGTGTCATAAACACGCGCGTTGTATGGTTACGACACGCAAATGCGTGTCGTCTTCCTTTATGATAGGGCCTTCCTTGATATGCATTGGGTGTCATAACCGCACGTCGTAAGTGCGCGTCATAAATGCGCGTCGTAAATGTGCGTCGTCTCTCTTTATGACAGGGCCTTCCTTGACGCGCATTTGCGCGTCGTCTGAGCGTTTTACGACGCGCAATGAGCGTCGTAAAAGGCCTTTTTTCTAGTAGTGAGGGTTTCCAGGGCATCCTTGGGCTAAGACCTTGGGGGGAGGGGGGCTCCCGAAGCTCCCAGAGTAGGACCTTTGAGGGTTTCGTGGGTATCCTTGGGCTAAGACCTCGGGGGGTTCCCAAGGCACCCGGAGTAAAACCCTGGAGGGTTTCCAGGGCATCCCTATATGTTGTATGCATGAGTTATGTGGTTTATGTAGCTTTTATAGCTAATATGGTTATGTGATTATGTGGATTGTATTGGGGTATGCTGTGGGGAACTCACTAAGCATTAGCTTACAGTTTGTTGATTTGTTTCAGGTACATCTGAGCTTAAGGCCAAGGTCAAGGCTTGATGGTGCGACATGCACTCTTCGGCATTGGACTAGATGGGTCACTCTGATATTTGAAATAAAACGGTTAATGTTATGAATTTGAAAACAATTGCTCTTGAGATTTGTGGTTTATTGGAAATGTTTTGATTATTTAAAAATAAAATTTTTATTGAAAATTTGGGTCGTTACTAACCAACCTATATGGTGTCGTACCAATAGGTGTCTTGAAGTTGGTACGAAATGCCCATAGTGCATCATCAAGCTTTTTTTACCACTCGTTATTTCCAACCGATCGCTCTAGAATTCTTTTTTCAATGCCCAATTTGTTTCTTCGGTTTTACCACTTGTTTGCGGATGGTATGGTGTTGCAAATATGTGGTATACACCATATCTTTATAACACCTTGGCTAATTTCTCATTTTCCAAGTGATTTACCCGATCGCTAATAAGAGCCTTCGAAACACTGAAACGCAAAAACAATTTTTTATGAAACCTAACTACCACCTGAGCATCATTTGTAGGCAATGCTTGTGCTTCCGCCCGTTTGGAGACATTATCGACCGCCACTTATATGTACTTATTCCCTCAAGAAAGCGGAAATGGTCCCATGAAATCGATCCCCCAAACATCAAATACTTCACAAACTTGGAAGCTGTTTTTGGGCATCTCGTTTCGGGATGAAATGTTGCCAGATCTTTGCCACAAATCAAATTCCTTGACAAATTTAGTAGCATCTTTAAAAATTGTAGGCCAATAAAATCCTAAATCGAAGACCTTCTTTTCCGTGTACTGTGGTCTGTGATGTCCTCTGGTGGGCCCATTATGGCAATGCTTCAAGATTTCTAAACTTTCTTTCCCGAATACACATCTTCTTATCATTTCGTCTGTGAAGCTTCTGAAGAGGTATGGTTTATCCCCAAAGTAGTAATTGACTTTTGAAAATAGTTTCTTCTTTTTTTGACAAGTCCGTCTATTTAGAAGATAATAACTAGCCAAACAGTTGGCTATATATGCATACCATGACATCTCTCCTGCAATTACCATCAAATATTCTTCGTGAAAATCGTCTTCAATCTTGTTTTCTTCGAACTCTTCCAATTTGGGGTTTTCTAATATTTATAAGTGATCGGATGCCACATTCTCCATTCCCTTTTTATCCCTTATTTCAATGTCAAATTCTTGCAAAATTAGCACCATTCGAATCAATCTTGGTTTAGCATCCTATTTATCAAAAAGATACTTAAGGGTAGAATGGTCAGTAAGGACATTAGTTTTTTATAAAAGTAAGTAGGGGCGGAATTTGTCAAAAGAATAAACCATAGCTAGGAGTTCCCGGGCGTATTTCCAGATGTGCGCGACTTCCCAGACATATTTCAAGAAGACCTCCAGGGGATACCTCCCAGGAGACAAGTTGAATTTCGAACCGACCTGATCCCTAGAGCCTCACCAATTGCCAAATCACCCTATAGGCTAGCCCCTACAGATATGTAGGAGTTATCAAGACAATTAAGCGAACTCCTTGATGAAGGATTCATCAGACCGAGCTTCTCACCCTGGGGAGTCCGATCTTGTTTGTCAAAAAAAGGATGAATCTTTTAGAATGTGCATCGATTATCGAGGGTTAAACTAGCTCACCATCAAGAACTGATCCTCTTCCTCGGATTGGCGATCTGTTCGTCCAGCTTCAAGGAGCAAGTTACTTTTCAAAAATAGATCTGCGGTCCAGATACCATCAACTACGAGTCCGAGAAGAAGATGTTCCCAAAACTGCATTCCGAACCCGCTACGGACATTTCGAGTTCGTTGCACCAGCATCATTCATGGACCTCACAACGTGGCAAGGCTAACATGGTAGTCAACACATTAAGTAGGAAGGAATACTCGGGCCGCTGAGTAAAATCGATGACAATCACTATTCATTCCCACTTATCTTCGCAGATCAAAGGGGCTCAGCTGGAAGCCTCGAAGCCGGGAAACGCAACAAGTGAAGCCCTCTAAGGAATGGAGAAGAACCTCGAAACCAAAGAAGATAGAATTTATTACTTCATGAATCGAGTCTGGATCCCAAAATATAGAGGGTTCAGAGACGTAATGATGAATGAAGCTCATAAGAAACGATACTCCGTCCATCTAGGATTAGAGAAGATGTACCTGGATATAAAACAATATTATTGGTGGCCGAACACGAAAGCTAAGATAGCTAGCTACGTGAGCAAATGCCTGACTTGCATAAAGGTTAACGTAGAATATCAGAAGCCCTCGGGACTATTACAACAGCCGGTATACCCGATTGGAAATGGGAGCAAATAAGAATGGATTTTATAACCAAACTGCTCAAATCGGTTGGCGAACTGGATGCCATTTGGGTGATTGTCGATCGATTGAATAAATCTGACCATTTCCTACCAATGAAAGAAACATACAAAATGGAGAGATTGAATCAGATCTACATCAAGGAGGTGGTGAGACTGGATGGAGTGCCGATATCTATCATCTCTGGCCAAGATAGTAGATTCACCTCCCGATTCAGGCAGTCCCTCCAGAAGACAATGGGAACTCAACTGGATATGACCACTGCCTACCACCCCTAGACCGACGGTCAAAGTGAGCGAACCATTCAAACTTTGGAAGCCATGCTCCAAGCTTGCGTGATTGATTTTGGCAAGGCATGGGATACTCACTTGCCGCTAATCGAATTCTCATACAACAACAACTACCACACAAACATTAAAGTCGCTCCCTTCGAGGCCTTGTATGGTCGGAAATGTAGATCCCCACTTTGTTGGGTTGAAGTGGGAGACACCCAACTAGAAAGAGGCAGACACCAAACAATTCACTCACAAGAACTGAGATTATTCGGAAAAAAATGGAGAAAACCGTTCAAATCAGGGCACGACTCCAAGCATCGTGAGACCGACACTAGAGCTATGCTGACAAGAAGCGAAAGCCTTTGAAGTTTCAAGTAGGAGATCGCGTGCTACTGAAGGTCTCTCCCTGGAAGGGGATGATACTATTTGGGAAGCGGGGAAAACTAAACCCACGATACATCGGTCTATTCGAGATTCTTGCCCGAATTGGCTTGGTGGCCTACAAGTTACAACTACCCTCAGAACATAGCAACGTACACTCCATTAACCATTCCGATTGTGAAGGTTCGATGGAACACTAGGCCTCGACCGAAATTCACTTGGGAACGCGAAGACCAGATGAAGCAGAAGTACCCTTAATTATTCTATCATTCATGATCCTACCTTTCACAATAATTTCAGGACGAAATTCCCTCTAACGGGGGGATGATGTGGCAACCAGCAAGTCTAGGTCAAGCAAAGTCAACAAGTCAACCCAGTTAACTCGACTTATACTAATACATTAAGGTTTAAGACTATGTCTGCTTGTGTATGTTTTACATTATAATACAAAGTATATATAACTCTTTATCCCAAATCTCTCTTTGTATCTCAAATCTCTCCCAAATCTCTCTTTGTATCTCAAATCTCTCCCAAATCTCTCTTTGTATCTCAAAGCTCTCCTAAATCTCTATTTATATCTAAAATCACTCCCAAATCTCTCTATGTATCTCAAATCTCTCCCAAATCTCTCTTTGTATCTCAAATCTCTCCCAAATCTCTCTTTGTATCTCATATCTCTCCTAAATCTCTCTTTGTATCTTAAATCTCTCCCAAATCTCTCTCTATACATATATCAAATCTCTCCCAGATCTCTCTCTATGTATCCCAAATCTCTCTCAAATCCCTCTATGTATCTTCCTTAGTCGAAAACAACTCAAAACGAAATGAGAAAACTCGAAAGAACAAGCCTATTCCGGAATACACTATTCACACTCGGAACCTCTCTTCCTAGTCTGGAACCCTCATGGTTCGGAACACCTCCTACTTCAAAACCTTCTGATTTGGCTTCGGAATTTCCTTCACTCGGACAATCTCACTCCGGACGTCTGTTGATCCATAACTACTGACTTCGGAAAGCCTCTCACCACTCCGGAAGGATCAACTAGCGAGACATCTCACATTAGACTCCTTCGCATCTCGGAAGAGGGCACTCTGGAACCGAACCTGCTCGGAAATACCAATCACTCCGGAAACTACTAAATTGACTCCGGAACTCCATTTTACCCACTTCGGACCCTTGCAGATTCAAGAATCCACTCTGAATTTTTGTCCATTTTGGACCTTTTCTTCATTTTAAGGTATTTTGATGTCAGAAACTCCCCTAAACTAGTATTTTTCATAACCTAGACCCCTTAAACCCCTATTTTTTTTTTGCCAAATTTGAATATTTAAAACATATTTACATAAAATAATATTTAATATTTATAAAAGTATTATATTAAATCATAAAGTGATAAGGGGGTTGACTTTATGATTTGATGTAATCCCCCATTTCCCATGCAAATCACAGTAAAACATATATTAAACATAGATAACAAAGCCTTGTCCACCAGTAATCCAAGCAAGTGTCAAGTCGCTCCCTTATCCTCCTTATTAGAAATGTAAACTACTCTTCACCATATCCCACTTCTCATATCCATATTTTGTGAACTCCTAAGTATGCTCTCAAACTTATTCAAGCTTCAAGTCATATTCCTTCAAAGCAATTCCTAGATTCTTGTAAGTATATCATTTTCTTGACTAGTGATTCTCCACATTATTCTGTAAATTTCATCATATTTACACATAAAAAAATATGTGTACATATTCTCTCTTTTTTTTTTTTTTTTTGGGGGGGGGGGGGGGTGATACAAGTCAAATATTGTTTAAATCCTTGGATAATTGCATGTATTTGTATGTTAGGTGTTTATGTGTGTTGAAATGATATTATTTCATGTTAATACTTTATAAACTCGAGATTTAAAAAACCTCAATATGTTAGAACTAATTTATCCTTGTATAAATGTACCTATTTTATTTTATAAACATAAAACTAAGCTACTAGGTAAATATATGATGACTTACACCAAAATGGTAATTTTTGGTTAAAAACACTTTTACCACTAAAATTTGTGTAAACTTTGAGACATGAGAAATTTCATGGATTATATGAGATTTTGATGAAACTAGTGAAAACATTTTAGTCACCACAAGAAGAAAGCATTTTGGGTGCAATGATCTCCATAAAATTTTGTGTATGTCAAAACACCCTACAAAACATGGTTATTTTTCTAAAATAAATGTTGCTAGTAAATCAATCATGTTTTGTTGCTACTATTTCAAGGGTTTTGAAACTTGAAACATTAGGTCATAATTTACACAAGGAAAACATTATTTGCATTATTTAGTAAACAGAGAAAAACTCGTGTACATTCCATTAAGACTCTTGTGAGATTAGTTTTGTTTTTGCTGTACCTATCTAGGTACATTGTAAGTCTTGTGTTTATAACCAGATTCCCATGGAGGGGGAATGGGATAATTGTGTACAGATCTATACGGGGTTGACACCCCACACCTATCTTGTTCGCTACAACTAGACCTGCCAGTGTAACGTGACAAATATTTGGACTGTATTTGACGCCTGAAAAATGGTGTTCTCATCATATATGTATGGTTATAACAGCTCACATAGAGTAGGGTCCTAGTGACATTGGAATTACATGGAATATACACTCATTAGTTTATAAAATACCAAACCATGTTCCGTATATTTTGTAAACTAAGTTCACAACTTCGGTCTTAGGGTCTTTAAGGCTACAACATCTTTTATTTACAGAAAATATAGGATTTTCTGGGAACACCCTCTATCTAATATCAACAAAGGAAAACTAAGGATCACGCATGCAATTATACATGATTTCGAAACGAGACTCATAAAATACTTTTTATAGAAAATATTTGATTTTATGGAGTTATACAAATTATTATGAACAGAGATAACACGAAGATTTTCTACAACTATGCTTATGAACTCACCAACATTCTATGTTGATGCTTTTCAAAATGACTTGTATTCTCAGGAACTTAGTGAACAGGTACTCGAGCCTCGGATATAGACATGTTACTATTTTTTTTGGGACAACATACTTTTTGGTGAATTTGTGTAATTCAAAGAACAAATACATTTTTGTAAAACAATGAATGTTGTTATATGGTATTTTATGATGTTTGGTTGCTATGTATCATTTATATTCAACTGCGATGATATTACTCAATGATGTCAACCACCCATAGACGTTTCCGCCGTCCTGGTTCGAGGGTGTGACACGTAGATTCGAAGAGCCAGCATGATCATGGAAAACACATAAGAGAAGAAGTTTTAGAAATTTTGAAGAAAGACAAGTTGTACGTGAAGTTCTCCAAGTGTGATTTTTGGATTCAGGAAGTCCAATTCTTAGGTCAGGTGGTTAACCAAGAAGGAATAACAGTTGACCCAACAAAGACTGAAGCTGTAATGAAGTGGGAATGACCAAAAAGTCTCACTGAGATTCATAGCTTTTTAGGATTAGTTGGATATTAGAGAAGGTTTATCCAAGGCTTTTCTTCGATAGCTACTTCATTAACATCTTTGACCCAGAAATGAGCTACATATATGTGGATTGAGAGGAACAAAGAAGCTTTCGAGAAGGTAAACAAGAATTTGTGTGAAGCACCGATTCTTTCTTTACCTGACAGAATTGAAGACTTTGCAGTTTCTAGTGATGCATCTGGAGTTAGGTCAGGTTATGTTCTGACCTAGAGAAATAAAGTAATTGCATATGTATCTCGACAAATGAAGGAGAACGGGATGAACTACCCCACTCATGATGTAGAGTTGGCGGCAGTAGTATTTGCATTAAAGATATGGATGCTTTATCTTTATGGCACGAAGTGTAAGATTTTCATAGATCATAAGAGTCTTTATTATCTCTTTGATCGAAAGGAATTGAATATGAGACAACGATGCTGGTGGGAGTTAGTCAAGGACTATGACTGTGAGATACTTTACCACCCTGGTAAAGCGAAGGTCGTAGCAGATGCTTTGAGTAGGAAGGTAAATTTGGAAAGAAATAAGCCAAGAGTGTTAAGAATAGAGATTGTTTCGAAAATTGTAGAAAGCATGAGGAAAGCTCAAGAGGAAGCTTTGAAAGGAGATAACCAAAAGGAGGAACGTTTAGGCAAAACATTGGAATTCGGTACGAATAGTGAAGGGTTGAAGGTATTCGAAAATACGATTTGGGTGCCTAAGGGAGGAGGAATGAGAGATCTTCTCATGGAAGAAGCCCATAAGACCATGTACTCGATTCATCATGGCAATACAAGATGTATATGGATCTGAAACCTTACTACTAGTGGCCGACCATGAAGCTCGATGTTGTAAAGTATATGGATGATTGTGTGACTTATGCAAGAGTTAAAGCGCAACACCAGAAACCTTATTGGGATTTGGAGCGCTTACCAGTTCCCATGGGTAAATGGGAAGATGTCACCATGTATTTTTTTTACTAAGTTGCCTATGAGGAAGAAAGGCCACAATATGATTTGGGTAATCATAGATCGATTGACAAAGAATGCGCACTTTATAGCAGCCAATTAGAATTTGCCTATGGATAAGCTTGTAAAGGTCTATGTGAAGGAGATAGTAAGACTTCATGGTGTTCCTTTAACACGTGTGTCGGATCGTGAAAGTCGTTTCACTTCTAGGCTCTGATAAAGCCTATAAGAAGAAATGGGTACGAAGTTGTGTTTGAGTACACCCTACCATCCATAGACTGATGGTCAGAGTGAAAGGACGATTCAAACACTAGAAGATATGCTAAGAGCTTGTACCCTAGAATTTCAAGTTAACTGGGATGAACATCTACCTCTACTAGAGTTTTCCTATAACAATAGTTATCATTCATGCATTAAGATGGTCCCTTATAAAGCCTTGTATGGACATAAGTCTCATACGTTGTCTTGTTGGCTTGAAGTTGGAGAAAATCAGTTTATGGGGCCAGAGATAGTCCATCAGACTGCTGAGAAGCAAAAGGTGATTAGAGAAAGGATGTTAGCAGCTCAAGATTGTCAGAAGAGCTATACTGATAAGAAGCAATGACCAATTAAATTTGAAGTTGGACATTTGGTGTTGCTTAAAGTCTTGCTAGTGAAGGGACTTATAAGATTCGGCAAGAGAGGGAATCTAAATCCAAGGTTTATCAGACCATTTAAAGTGCTTCGAAGGGTTGGAAATCAAGCTTACATGTTGGAATTGCCAACAGGAGCTTAATGGAATTCATAACACCTTCATGGGTGTTATATCAGGAAGTTCTCGGGAGAAGTTCCTGATATAATTCCACTCTCGGAGTTAAGGATTGATCAGAGTGAGAGGCTGATTGAAGAACCCGGGGTGATTTTTGAACATAAGACAAAGAAGTTACGATAGAAGATAGTCAAATTAGTGCTAGTACGATGGAAACATTCGAATGGGCCGAATCTTACCTAGGATACAGAAGATGATATGAAGAGTCATTATCCTCATATGTGTGATGATTCTGGGACAATATCATCCTAAGGGGGAGAAACTTGTAACGCCCGCGTTTCCCACTAGACATTAATTAAGATGATGAAGTGGTTATTGTCAATAATTGTAATCTTTTGAGGTTAATAAAATAGGGTTATTTGATTATTACATGCTATTTGTATGTATATATATGTACATATTTTGTGTTTATAGCGACATAATAAAATAAGGATAGAATTCATGTCTAAAAAGATTAAAGATTAGGACAAATAGCCTATAAATGAGACGAAGTAGCGGTAAAAAGGATTTTGGAGGTATAAGGAGTGCTCAAAATGGACTTATAACGGATGAGTTATGACCCATTGAAGTTTCTCATTCAAACCAGTGTAACTATGATATCGTAAATAGCAAATTGGATTTAGGATGATTAATAGCCTTAGTAGTCTAAACGAAATCGTAGTAATCATTAAACCAAGAGTGTATATATAGAGAATGTCCCAATCTGACTTCATAAGAGAAAGTTAGGGTTTTTAGAAGTTTCAGCGTAACAGTATACGACTTAGAAAATGAAGTAAAAATTGGTTGATTGTTAGAAAAAGCAATCTAAACTAGGGTTAAAGATCTCATCCATATGGTTCTGTCGATATAAAGACATTTGAGAACATATATCATATAAGGAAATTATGAATTTTTAACGGACTTTAACAGTCTAAGCCAGTTAAAAATATAGCATTAAAAATAAAATCCAAATTAGCTAATGGATTCTCAACGAAATTTGTAGATCTCGTCGAGAGCTTTCCAGGGATATAAAGACTGTTGAAAACGAAGCTCGTATGAAGAAGATACGATTTTCTGATGTTTTCCGAGAAGCATCACACGCAGGTGGGTTGCATGGCGCACACCTTATAGAAGGTGGGGCGTGTACTGCCGTATTTGCGACACGTAGCAGAAAAATGAGAGGAGAGACATCCCAGGTGTGTGCAATGTGCAATTGTGATATAAATAGACTTCGACTGCTCATTTGCTTCCTCACTCCCCATCTCCCCTCTCTCGAAATTCTATAACGTCTCAAAATTACAACAAATTTAAACTTTTCAAAACAACCCATTTACTAAAAAGAAGTGTTTACAAAACCATTGTTTCCAAAACACTATTTAAAATCAGGATCTTCCAAGATCCAGTGTCATAAAAATAGGCTAGTGAGTTCCCCTAAAGCACCACCACACACCATAACATATACATACAAGCATGATGGGTCCAATCAGTCATCACACTGGAATACCCATGGGTCCACAGCCATCAGGCTAGATTACCCCCGACCCAATCAGTCATCGGACAGGAAGGCCAATATACAACGGGTCCATGTAGTCATCTAATTGGAATACCCTCAGACCTTTAGTACCAATCTGGAATGCCAATCAAGTCCTCAGCTCATATATAATATGCTCCCAAGCCCTCAGTATGAGTCTGGCATGACAATCGAGTCCTCAACTCATATCTGGAATGCTCCCTAGCCCTCAGTATGATTATGGCATGCCAATCAGTCCCTCATCACATATTTGGAATGCTCCCGATTTTGTTGGTGTCACACCCTAAAACCAAGAACGGCGGACACGTTCTGGGGCGGAGGACGTCATGTATAATATCACAACAATGTAAAGTAGTAAACAAGCAACAACATCATCCATTGCATTAATAATATAATTATTATACAAATGTGTTCTGTCAAATTTTGATAAACACTAAAGCATATATCAAAATGAAAGATGAGTCTTGAACAAGCTCCATCTTCCTTTCTCCTTGCATCGGTACCTGTCTATCATGACCTGAGGATACAAGTAATTTTGAAAGCGAGTATCAGCTTTAAAGCTGCTGAGATCATAAGTATTTAGTGTCTTAATTTGTAAGTAAGAAGTTGTTTGTAAATGAACTGTAAGTATGAAAATGTTTGTAAAACAACTGTAAACGTTTGAAAAACTCTAGAATCCCTATGATTCCTACTATTATATAAGGGTGTCTTCTACCAACACCTAACTGTTCTCAATGTTCGTGTCATGTAAAAGTGTGTAATTTTCCCAAGTGTAACTATTATTAACAAAATATAGTTTTTACATTTATAGTTTAAGTGATAAGATCACTAAATATATGTACATGGAAAATTAATGTAGTACTAAAACGTAGCGCTATAAGAACTGCTGCTGTACTAACTACCTTAAACCGGATTTATATTAAGGTATCATGTGATAAATTGCACCATACTATAGACTGGTAACAACGACAACGTATAGTCGAAAAATAAGGTATGACGTTTGGCACCCGCAGACCTGCCGGTCCGGCTGTAGCTAGCAGCAAGGTGTAGGATAGTCAATACAGTATAGATCTATACGCAAACTCACGCTCTACCTTCAAGAGACTCTGGCTACAACTTGGGTCATGACAATTAAGGCATGCTCCCATATAGTGGATCACAATTTTATTAGTGTATTAATGTAAGTGTAATGTAACGAACTGTTCTAGCTGTAATGTACGTGCTCTCTACCTAGCAAGTATAGTAATGTAATCATTCTAGTATAGTTGTATATGTTCTTCTAGTAGTAAGTATTGACTCATGAATGAACTGACTCATAGTATGATATCGCGTTCTAGTAATAGTTCTAGTATCTTCCTAAACTACCCATATGGTAGTTTACTAGTAATCTAACTGGTACGTATGAACATGGATGTATACCCTTGCTACCCAAGGGCATGGGATGAACTGGAAGGACCTTTTATGACTATATATCTACACATGGTATATAACTAATATTTAAACGACTTTCGGACGAGTACCCGATATCCCACCAGACCACATCTCAAGCGCGAAAAGGAAATAGGGTGGATAGCCTTCCTAAGTCTTTTAAACATTTTTTATATAGCTATACATATAGAGGCATGCAATTTATAATATAAAAGCATAAATAAGTTTTGTAAAACATTTGAACATAATTATTATCTTCAGAAAAGATTGACTTGATGTCAATCTATAAAACAGTTTGAAGGCATAGGTTTGATAAAACAGTTTAAGTATAAGGAAACATTTGTTTGAAACACAATTGTAAATAAGTTTGAAATGTGATATATAGAGTAAAATGTACAGTGTAATAAGGAGTTTAAAACATATAAAATGTTTATAAAAATCATTTGAATGAAACTGTTTGGTAAAACGGCTAATGTGTAGTAAATCATATGAATGCTGCATATTAATCACATGTGATTGATATAATAACTAGCATAATTCTACTTATTAATCACATGTGATTGAAATAATAACTAGCATGATTCTACTTGTATCCCCCCATAAAACATTTAAAAATAGTTTAAAACATTATTTAAGGGGTATGAACTCACCTGCAGTAGGTGACTGGAATTGAACGGACTGTTATCGTAAGGAAGGATCGGACAAGTGCTTGGTGTCAAGTGAAGACTTTAGACACACACAATGATCCTAATTACATATGAAGACATATGTATATAAATAATTAGTGATTAAAACAATAATTATACAAGTATAAACATTTTAACGCGAGGAAAACACTTTTGGTCAAGTGCTAGGAGGCTAATGGGTTGCAACAAAGGAGTGTAATACCTCAAATGGGAGTTTAAGGTCTAATGACCATATTCTTTGGAGTTTACGGCCCAGGGGAGTAAACTCCTGGCCGTAAACTCTACATTGGGTCATTAATTGAGGCTTAAAGTTGTTACAACTCAAGTGGTAAATTGTTCCAAGGTTTAAACAAGTGTTTGGGTGTCATATTAACTCCTTTATGGAGTTTACGGCCCTGGGACCATATTCCCTTGAAGTTTACGGCCGTAAACTCCCTTGGGAGGGTGTTTATGTTGTTTTCAAGTCTCTAACATTTCAAGGTTATGATCTATGTTGGGTTCTAGGCATAAGGAAAGAGTTAGGGTGTCATTTGACCCCTTTATAGGGGTTTACGGCCCAAGAACTTGTCTTGGCCGTAAACTCCTTAATACTTGTGATTCCTTATGTTTTCTAGGCTTTATACACTTTAGGGTACTTGTCCTAATTTAAGCCTAAGCCTTAGGAAGTGTTTCAAATCATTTTGGCACTTAAACATGGAGTTCACGGCCCAAGAAGTTCCTTGGCCGTGAACTCACTTTCATCATTGTTTCTAATTGATTTTGGTGTCCTAAATATGTAATGAAGGCTTCTAGTTTGAGTTCTAAGGCTTTGAGGGTCATTGGAACCCTTTAGGACCTTAAAATGGAGTTTACTCCCCAAGTGTTCTTGGGCGGTAAACTCCCAAATCTTGGGTTCTTAATCTGATTTTGATGTTTTCTAGTCATATACACACTAGCATACAAGTCTAAGGTAGTTACAAATCACAGGGAAAGGACTAAGTAGCATTTAAGCCACATATTGGAGTTTACTCCCCAAGAACGTTCTTAGGCGGTAAACTCCCGAGTCTAGTTGTTTTGTTATGAAATTGATGTTTCTAAACACAATCTAAGCTATATAACATAACTAGATCGAAGTACTCACAATTTGGGATAAAAACCCGAAGATCCGTGAGAGAGAATTTTGACTTTTCTCTAAATGGAATTCAACAAATGAACCAATTTGGTTCAGAATTCTATTTATAGTCCTGAGATATTTTTAACAGAAAATATTTTTATTCCTGGAACGAACTCTAATGTCCTAGAGTATTGGAATAACAGTGTTGCACAAAACCATAGTGCATCCACTCTCCTAATATCTCCTTAAGTGTAATATCCTGAAAACTGCCAAACTTATACTCGAAATCTGAGTTTTCACTGTAACTGTTCTACATCTATTGGCTTGATATGGTTTGTTCAGAATAGAAATTTCGGGTTGTCACATCATCCCCCTGTTGAAGGGAATTTCGTCCCGAAATTAGAATTTAGGCAAGGAAGTATGCACGAATGATTGAGTCGTGAGGAGGAAACTTCCTAATCGATTGGTTCTAGCGCACCTAAGTGAAATCGGATTCTCGGTTGGCATTCCAACGAACCTTCACTAACTGGCGACGACGTTTCTTCGTCCGCTTGACCTCTCGGTCGAGGGTCACTACGGTTCTAATACGAAGGAGAGGATCTCGACGAGTGGACTTACAAGAGTCCTGACGGAAAGGTATGGTTTCACGATCAAGACGCGAAAAGTAGAATGTACGTTACTGAGTTCGCGGAGTAGGTCTAGTTTGTGCAAGGCACAGGACCGATTCTGATAAGAATCTCGGAGGTCCTGTCCATATCTTGGATTTAGCTTTCCACGCTTTACGAAGCGTATTAAGCCGTTCCCGAGTGAGACTTCCTAAAGAATTTGGTCAATCACTTGGAATCTCCAAGGTTTCTTTTTCTTGTTTAACCTCCCAGACAAAGGCCACCCCTTGCTGGGTCAAAGTCGTACGGGTTTCTGTAATTTGCGAGGAGTTCTGAATGAACTATGACAGTAGGTCGGTAAGACCTAGAATTTGGCGAAAGACTGTCGGCGTCTCTGAGAAATTGAAAGAGCGCTCATAATTTCCCACATTACTAACAGTGTGTCATAGAAATTTGACTTTTCAATTTCCAAAACTCGTGCCTAGAGAACTTCGCTAAAAGTTCCTCTGTAGGAAATGTTTCCATGGGTTTTCTTCTTACTACGAGGGTAGATAAGTAAGTCATTACATGGAGAAATGACGAACTGATCCAAGTAAGAAAGACGTAACCCTATTCATTTAGCTCATGAAAACTATGGGCGTATTGGTCGTATCCGAAGGGTATCACTACGGACTCGAAGTGTCTGCATCGAGTTCAGGAGATAGTCTTCCGGACAACTTTCCCTAACACTCGAACTGGTGATATTTGGATCTCAGATCCAGTCCTGAAAGTAATTCTTTCCTTGCGTTTGCTCAACCATTTCATCTATGCGAGGCAGAGATAACGATTTCTTTGAAAATCTTGACGGAGTCCTCGATATCCGAGGCACATATGATGCAATCCGTCGATCTCTGGGAGAATATGACCGGGATTTTCTAGGGTGAGAAACCTAGTCTTCTAATTCTATTTCTGTGTAGTTTGCTAAGTTGTCCAGACTGTTTTTGCATCTCCGTAGGTGTTTAAACTATAGGGTGATCTGTTTACGGGAGTCGTACTGGGTTCTAAGTTTGTTCACATGATGATGTGATTACTCGTAGACTTAAGCAGTTCTCCGTCCTGAAGTTCATATTAGAATTCATACATGGTTTCACAATCACAATTTCGGGTATACGAGTCGCATATAATTAAGATTGAAAAGGTAGTCGAATAACTGATTCTTCTTTAAGCACAAATCCCATCGGGGAAAAAGAAGTTAAAGTGGAATCATCAATTCTAAACCTGTAGAAGCTTGATTATATATCACTCTCATGTATACCTTCCTTAGTGATAGATCAATCGCATGAATCCTTGGATTAAACTTGACGCACTGCACGAGTGGTACTTCGGAGATTTCTTCGGAAAGAAAATAACTAAGAGGTACTCCTGGCATGAGTACTTTGGTGTTTTGATATGACGGCTTCGCTGGAAAAGGCGTTTACTGAAAAGGAGACGTGCGCATGAAGCTGTTTTTGTGAGGATCAACTTGAATCGAGTTGTATGATAATGTCGGAATCATACTGAAACTTAAAGATATTAGATTTGAGCATAAGACGTTTTACAGACAAAACACAACCGTACAACCATCAACAGAGTTACAATACTTTAGACTCACAACAAGACAATTGCTGCGAAAATAAGGTATACTACAAAAGACAAGTATACGCAGCACGAGAAATCTCTATACTGACAGGATCTCGCAAAAAGTAAGACTCTAGTTGCACTAGTTCTGGATAGTTTATAAGTCTGTTACAACAACACTCCTAAATTACATTAACGAGGGGTTCCAAAGTAGGCTCTCCTGCAGCTGTGATCCTGAGAATTCTCCCATCTACGCCTGAGTTCTTTGCTATCGGGCAATCTTTCTTGAAGTGCCCTATGTTTAGGCAATTGCAACATTGCATCTCATGGAAAGCCCCATGATGATGGAAACTACACTTATCACACTTTGGGAGTTTTACCTCGTATGGCCTGCTCGGTATGGGAACGGCGGGGGTTTCCACTTGCTGTTGTTGTATAGCCAGCTTTTGGGATCTCTTGCGTTCTTTCCGGGCTTGACGCTTTCGTTTCTTGTTCTCTTGCTTTTCGGCTTTGTGAGCCTGTGACTGTTACTGTTTGGAGACTTTCTGGATGGATACCACGATTGGAAACTTCATTCCCATCAGCAGCATTGATTGTGCTGATAGTGCTACGGTGCACAAGGACGGCGGTTACGGCAGCCACCACGGCAGCTGTAACTGCTGTTTGAAAGGTAGTGGCGTCCATAGGAAAAGCTGAGGTTTCGCTGATCGACTGATTGCTTTCGGATGACGACATGATCTTGTAACACGAAAGATAAGGGTTTTGTGGGTGATTCTGGTTGACCCTTGATGTACTTAGATTGTTCATGTAAAGAGTACGACTATGTTCTCGAAAGTTTGACCTACATCCCTATGATGCAGTCCTAGTACGGAATGGAAGTAGGATCGTGAGGGTTTGACCTACATCCCTATGATGCAGTCCTAGTACGGAATGGAAGTAGGATCGTGAGGGTTTGACCTACATCCCTATGATGCAGTCCTAGTAATGAGTAGAAGTAAGTTCGTAGAATGGTCTCAAGACGTTTGTCGTTCAAGCCGAGGTATCGCGGTTTGGTGAATAACAAGATCCAACCACTGAAAGAGACTTGGAAATGTCTCCGGAGATAAATCGCTATAGTCCAATGACTTGACTAAAGCATGTTTCAGATAGACCCCAATGAGAGTATGATAAGAGTACTTGAATGAAGAATGACACAGAAGTTAGCCGGCTGTCAATATCTTTGATATTCCTGACGTAAAGATTCAGGAAAATGACCTTGTAAAGGTCTTACATCATATCCAAAGAAGATAATTCTTGACAGCATAAGGACCTAACTTAAAGTACTTACGGTACAAGATAATTTCATAGAAAATGCCACATCGGGCATAGACAAAAAAACACGATTCCTTTTTATAAGGAAAATAAAGTAAAGCGTCTACTACCGGCTACGGTCATCCTTCTGGTGAACTCTTCGTTCAGCCAGTTGACATTCCACGTCAAGTAGGTGTCTTTCGTACACCCTCTGGCGTACTCGGAGCTCTATGACATTGGCTCGTGATTCAGCCCGTGCTTGCAGCAGGGTTTCATGGTTTCTCCCTGATCTCTCGCGAGCATCTTCTGGACGAATGGTGCGGAGGGTATGCATTCTAGCATAGGCGACAACTTTGGTAATCTGATGTAGGGTTGTCCTGCCTTGAATCTCATTTTGGGCCACTCTGCGGACCAAGATTGGCAAGATTCTATCTACTGATCCCCCATTGCTCTGGTCGTAAAAGCTTTGGTCGCCATTAAATGGCATGGGCTGATCTTGTCCTTGGCTCCATGTTTCCAAGCATTCCACTCACTCAGGTGTCGGGCCATGAAAAGCCGGACGAGGGTTAGGAATTTGGAAAGGGAGCTGCTCGGGGTAGGTTCTCAACCTCTGGTTCGGAGTTAGCATCATACGAAAGGTCTTCATCACGGTGATCATTCAAGGGGATAGGATGATCATTCTCTGGTTCTTCTTCAAACCATCCAGCAATGACCTTATTCGGAAGGTACTTGTTGCCGAGGGGATGGAGTCCAGCTATGTTTTCTATGCGAGAATTTAGGGTAAGAGAATAATTATTAGACGAACTATCTATATAATTATTTAGAAAACCTTCAATAGTTACATCGCTATTTGTGAAGTGCATACCAGCTATGTGTAATCTAAACAGGATAGACCTTCGAATAAGTGACCTTAATTCCAAATTCACACAGAATAGAGGTAAGGCAAAATTTTCACAGATTCTAAGTCTATAACATCCTAATTACATATAGCCTTAGTGTATCCACTTAGCCACTATCAACTTAGTAATGAAGATCCCGTTTTAGTTCTCAAGTATAAAGTACTTATAGTAACACCAAATATTCCTATAGTATTTTAATTTTAATGTTATGTTCTATTGTTCTCATTGTGGTAGGGTTGGTAAGATTTTAGCATTGTTGCAACCATACAATTAAACTTAGGCACATGCTATTCAACCCTCGGATAATATAGGTGATCAGGCTATATCTTCCTAGTTTTGACCATATGTCTCTAAGCCCACTTGTGTTGCCCAACAATCATAATTCTTTTGTACTGTCCTACTGACACCGATTTTAGTATGAATGCAGCACGTATACTTACTTAAATATTTTATTATTTAAAGTATAAACTCTTGGTCAGAGTATTTTTAATCCCTTATGTATTTATAGTTAGTATATCTTTTATGGGTTGATATACTTAATTCACTATAAACAATGCTCTGATACCAATCTGTCACACCCCAAAACCAAGAACGGTGGAAACGTTCTGGGGCGGAGGACGTCATGTATAATATCACAACAATGTAAAGTAGTAAACAAGCAACAACATCATCCATTGCATTAATAATATAATTATTATACAAATGTGTTCTGTCAAATTTTGATAAACGCTAAAGCATATATCAAAATGAAAGATGAGTCTTGAACAAGCTCCATCTTCCTTTCTCCTTGCATCGGTACCTGTCTATGATGACCTGAGGATACAAGTAATTTTGAAAGCGAGTATCAACTTTAAAGCTGGTGAGATCATAAGTATTTAGTGTCTTAATTTGTAAGTAAGAAGTTGTTTGTAAATGAAATGTAAGTATGAAAATGTTTGTAAATGAACTGTAAGTATGAAAATGTTTGTAAAACAACTGTAAACGTTTGAAAAAATCTAGAATCCCTATGATTCCTACTATTATATAAGGGTGTCTTCTACTAAGACCTAACTGTTCTCAATGTTCGTGTCATGTAAAAGTGTGTAATTTTCCCAAGTGTAGCTATTATTAACAACATATAGTTTTTACATTTATAGTTTAAGTGATAAGATCACTAAATATATGTACAAGGAAAATTAATGTAGTACTAAAACGTAGCGCTATAAGAACTGCTGCTGTACTAACTACCTTAAACCGGATTTATATTAAGGTATCATGTGATAAATTGCACCATACTATAGACTGGTAACAACGACAACGTATAGTCGAAAAATAAGGTATGACGTTTGGCACCCGCAGACCTGCCGGTCCGGCTGTAGCTAGCAGCAAGGTGTAGGATAGTCAATCCAGTATAGATCTATACGCAAACTCACGCTCTCCCTTCAAGAGACTCTGGCTACAACTCGGGTCATGACAATTAAGGCATGCTCCCATACAGTGGATCACAATTTTATTAGCATATTAATGTAAGTGTAATGTAACGAACTCTTCTAGCTGTAATGTATGTGCTCTCTACCTAGCAAGTATAGTAATGTAATCATTCTAGTATAGTTGTATATGTTCTTCTAATAGTAAGTATTGACTCATGAATGAACTGACTCATAGTATGATATCGCGTTCTAATAATAGTTCTAGTATCTTCCTAAACTACCCATATGGTAGTTTACTAGTAATCTAACTGGTACGTATGAACATGGATGTATACCCTTGCTACCCAAGGGCATGGGATGAACTGGAAGGACCTTTTATGACTATATATTTACACATGATATATAGCTAATATTTAAACGACTTTCGGACGAGTACCCGATATCCCACCAGACCACATCTCAAGCGCGAAAAGGAAATAGGGTGGATAGCCTTCCTAAGTCTTTTAAAGATTTCTTATATAACTATACATATAGAGGCATGCAATTTATAATATAAAAGCATAAATAAGTTTTGTAAAACATTTGAACATAATTATTATCTTCAGAAAAGATCGACTTGATGTCAATCTATAAAACAGTTTGAAGGCATAGGTTTGATAAAAACAGTTTAAGTATAAGGAAACATTTGTTTGAAACACAATTATAAATAAGTTTGAAATGTGATATACAAAGTAAAATATATAGTGTAATAAGGAGTTTAAAACATATAAAATGTTTATAAAAATCATTTGAAGGAAACTGTTTGGTAAAACGGCTAATGTGTAGTAAATCATTTGAATGTTCCATATTAATCACATGTGATTGATATAATAACTAGCATAATTCTACTTATTAATCACATGTGATTGAAATAATAACTAGCATGATTCTACTTGTATCCCCCCCATAAAACATTTAAAAATAGTTTAAAACATTATTTAAGGGGTATGAACTCACCTGTAGTAGGTGACTAGAATTGAACGGACTGTTATCGTAAGGAAGGATCGGACAAGTGCTTGGTGTCAAGTGAAGACTTTAGACACACACAATGATCCTAATTACATATGAAGACATATGTATATAAATAATTAGTGATTAAAACACTAATTATACAAGTATAAACATTTTAACGCGAGGAAAACACTTTTGGTCAAGTGCTAGGAGGCTAATGGGTTGCAACAAAGGAGTGTAATACCTCAAATGGGAGTTTAAGGTCTAATGACCATATTCTTTGGAGTTTACGGCCCAGGGGAGTAAACTCCTGGCCGTAAACTCTACATTGGGTCATTAATTGAGGCTTAAAGTTGTTACAACTCAAGTGGTAAATTGTTCCAAGGTTTAAACAAGTGTTTGGGTGTCATATTAACTCCTTTAAGGAGTTTATGGCCCTGGGACCATATTCCCTTGGAGTTTACGGCCGTAAACTCCCTTGGGAGGGTGTTTATGTTGTTTTCAAGTCTCTAACATTTCAAGGTTATGATCTATGTTGGGTTCTAGGCATAAGGAAGGAGTTAGGGTGTCATTTGACCCCTTTATAGGGGTTTACGGCCCAAGAACTTGTATTGGCCGTAAACTCCTTAATAGTTGTGATTCCTTATGTTTTCTAGGCTTTATACACTTTAGGGTACTTGTCCTAATTTAAGCCTAAGCCTTAGGAAGTGTTTCAAAGCATTTTGGCACTTAAACATGGAGTTCACGACCCAAGAAGCTCCTTTGCCGTGAACTCACTTTCATCATTGTTTCTAATTGATTTTGGTGTCCTAAATATGTAATGAAGGCTTTTAGTTTGAGCTCTAAGGCTTTGAGGGTCATTGGAACCCTTTAGGACCTTAAAATGGAGTTTACTCCCCAAGTGTTCTTGGGCGGTAAACTCCCAAATCTTGGGGTCTTAATCCGATTTTGATGTTTTCTAGTCATATACACACTAGCATACAAGTCTAAGGTAGTTACAAATCACGGGGAAACGACTAAGTAGCATTTAAGCCACATATTGGAGTTTACTCCCCAAGAACGTTCTTGGGCGGTATACTCCCGAGTCTAGTTGTTTTGTTATGAAATTGATGTTTCTAAACACAATCTAAGCTATCTAACATAACTAGATCGAAGTACTCACAATTTGGGATAAAAACCCGAAGATCCGTGAGAGAGAATTTTGACTTTTCTCTAAATGGAATTCAACAAATGAACCATTTTGGTTCAGAATTCTATTTATAGTCCTGAGATATTTTTGGCAGAAAATATTTTTATTCCTAGAACGAACTCTAATGTCCTAGAGTATTGGAATAACAGTGTTGCACAAAACCCTAGTGCATCCATTCTCATAATATCTCCTTAAGTGTAATATCCTGAAACTGCCAAACTTATACTCGAAATCTGAGTTTTCACTGTAACTATTCTACATCTATTGGCTTGATATGGTTTGTTCAGAGTAGAAATTTCAGGTTGTCACAGTTGGCTACAACACAAAGCAGTACAACCTCAAACCAACACAATATTTCGACATATATGTATTAGATAAACATATAATAAGTCAACAAGGAAACATGCAGATCTACAGATCACTACCACATAACAACATCCTATAAACTAGGATACAGATCTAACATTTCACTATAGCATAAAAACATATGGTAAACCTTAATATCAGTCCAATAGGCAGGCCTTAGTGCCTTCGACCGAAAGTACAGTAAGGAAAACTCACTTGAAGTGGCTGAATATCCGAAACAAATGCTCGGACCGCCGATCCGGAAAAACCCCCGCGCTAACCAATCAAATACACCCAATTAATAAGTTGAGTCATAACCCAAAATCATGAATCTCATTCAATTATCCAATTCCATGGTAAAAGACCATTTTACTATTTCCTCACTTGTCCTAACAACCAAAGCCCATTCCAATAGCTCTAAGAGCCTAAAATCATAAATGGAATCCATAGCCTATTGGGGGCCCAATCGAAGAAGGCCCAATGCCTTATAATTTCCCAAAATCAAAATACTGTTGGCCTAACAAGGTCCAAACATCAAAAGTCCAAAATATAGCCCAATATGCGAAAGTTAAAAAAAAGTCAACAAAATTCAAACGATCGAGTACGCCCTACCTACTCAGTTTATCCCCAACATACTCACCCATTACAAGTATGTGCAACATAAAAGATGGGTATGCCCAACGTACCCCCAACAACCCATTCTCCTTATTAAGTGCTTTATCTTTGAAGAATTTTTTCTGGAGCTAAGTCTAAATGATTCCCTAAATCATAAAGTTTCCAACTTTATGATATTGCATGGCTAGAAAGGGTCCAAATCCCAAATCCTAACTTATCATTACCTTCTAAACTTCATAATGCATGCATGGAAAGGAGAACAATGCCAAGATCGTATTTTTATAACTTAATATCCTCTTATACACCTAGAAATGCATCTCACAAGACCAGGAACGACCTACAGTCAAATGGACCAAATCATGGGACAAAAGGACATAACTTTAACCATTAAACTAGATCTACTAATGGAGGCATAAAGGTACAAATTTTATACCTTATGGAGATGAATGATGGAGGAGAACCTCCAGATCCAAGGTTGCTTCAAGCTTCTAAGCATAATCCCCACCTTCTTCTTCCTTCAAAGGAACACAAGAGCACCTTCTTTTGCTCATCAACCTCCATCTAGGGTTAGGGTTCAAGAGACAACATTTAAGGGGGTGGAGGCGAAGAATGGAAACAGTTGGAGTGCATTACGGAGCTTAAATAGGGCTCAAAACCCCCAAATTAGGGTTTTTCACCTGAGTACATACGCCACGCGTAATCCTAGTACCCCCAATGTACTATGTTATCCCATGGCGATCATTCCGAGCTAGTATGCCCGGCGTACACCTGTACGCCCTGTGTACTAGGCTTTGCCTGAAAACCTCCTAACTTACAAAGACCATAACTACTCCGTTCAAGCTCCGATATCGACAATCCTTTTATCCTTGGAAAATTATTGAAGAGCTCTACAACATTATGTGATTATCTTGGACTAAAAACTTCTTGAACAAAAATCCATATTTCATGCAAGAAGTTCGAACATTGCTTTCCCTGCTATGCCCCTAATGTTCCAATACACATTAAGGGCTTGGAATGCATAACCATTAATATCAACACCCAAAAGAGCCTAAACCCTATTTCCTTGGAACCAAAGGCCTTCGCTTGATCCATTTATTACCCACAATCCCGAAATTAGAAACTTCTCAAAACATGGTGTTACAAATCTCCCCTATTGAAATTGGATTTTGTCCTTGAAATTCGTCTTGGTTACGATTTCTAACACAACACCAACATATTCCAACACTCCATCTAACCATTTCGAAATTAAGGCGTCTTATTAAAAAACTTGAGAGACCACTCGGAAGACCCAACTGCCAACAAGCAACCCAATAACTTGAAAACTCTTAAACACAACAATTTCCTTCTAGGGAAAGCTACAGAAACAAGGAACTCCCAACACTACAACCGTAACCATCCTCATCACTATTCTTCCCAAAGTCGAGAACCCATTGGTCTATTCTTAGAAACCTTACCCTAAGATTGATAATCATCCATTCATCAAACCTCCCCTAGTCCCTGACTAAGGACATCACCAAAATGTACTGAAAGGATACCCAAAACATTTCGATCGTGAATTCCACCCAAAGACTTTGAATATAGTCTTTGACTTCCTAACAAGTTACCACCAACCCGCTACCCCCTACGGGCATAAGGATGGTCAATCCAAGAATTCACACATTGCATTGAAATTCCTCATCAACTCAGGTGTGCCTCTGCCTAACATATCACTCAAGTTTTTAGAACCAACTGCTCATACTAGAAACCAAACTCCTAATAAATGGCCCGAAAGAAGACAGGGCCCACCATAGCAACCATTTATTAAGTGGCTTTCCATACACACTTAATATACCATTCCAAATAACTTTTCATGTTCATATGATCCAAACCAGCTGGCTACCGAGTCTCCCGACTCCCAAGATCAAAGCACTGCCATCCAACCATGCCAATAAGACTAACGATCCGAGATCTAAGAGTCTCTCCCAAATGACTATTGGGTCTAAAGATACTCAAACATCAATCCACAGTCTTGTAGAAAACCCATTCATAATTCCTTTCGACGCTAGCCAAACACCACCCAGGCCATACCATTTTATCACATGCAATTCCTTTCACCACATAGACTACTACCGATACAAAATTAGACAACAACATAGTCGCACCCAACCAACGAATGGATATAGGTGGTTGTACTATTGCTCCAACTCAAGGGCTACAAACCAATTAGGAATTGTACCAATGAATTTATACCAGGTGTTCTCATGCTATCTTACTCAGCCCAAATATGTCTGCTATTGACCATATTTGATGAGCTACCACAATATACACCCTTAAAAGGAAGCACATAACCCTCTCTAGGTCTATTGTGTTCCTTTTTCTCACAACCTTACCCAAAGGGTGAAGTGTCAGAAGATCTAAGGAAATGACGACCCACAAACCATGTCTCGAACCAACTCAACCAAGCACACACCATACTTGCCTCTAGGACGGTATAACGCACACAAGATGAACTTCCAGATAAAGACCAAGCAAACCCTAAGAGATTTTGAATTTCAGATGAAGACCTGAAAAGCTTTCCAATCATGAACACCTTTAAAATTAAGGATTTCATACGATTGCATAAGCAAAACACCGACTTACTATCTAAAACATACCCTCCTTGCCTGCAATCCCACCCGTCAGTCCGATGCCTGCCCTGCTACCTCCAAGGAAATCAAACCCTTGATCGTATCACTAAGCATCAATATCATATCAATCTTCCCGTGCATTCCCACATTGTCATACTGCTGCCAAAAACCACTAGCCTCCATGTTGGGTTCACATCCCAATGCTGAAAGTCACAAGCCTGCTCACTCTATCTCCGAAAACTAGCAAGACCTAATCCTTGCCATACATAGCGACATTCCAATACATCTATCGAACACCCAACTTCCAGCTGCAATCGTCAAGCTAATCATAACAATAATTTCCTTAATGAGTCTCGCGACTGAAATGCATGACCTCGAGCAAGGCCCTAGAGACCTTAAAACCAACAAACACCTACGTCTGTAACAATCAAAACCATCTAACATCGCCCTTGAGGCCCAATATATTTACCAGACCCATCCTCATTCCTAATCAAACATAACCAAAAGATTGACAAATACGGAACCACTGCTACGAATTGTCACACCCTCGAACTGGGATGGCAGAAATGTTCGGGGGCGGAGGACGTCATGTAGTATCATAACAATTGAATAATAGTAATCAAAGCAACAAAAACTATTATATTAATAGTATAGTGTTTACATGGTATTTGAATCATACACGATTGACTCCAAGAGTAAATAACAAGTAAAGACTCGAAGCTACTATGCTCCATCTTCTTGAACCTAGCGCGTGTACCTGTCTACTAATGTCCTGAGAATACAAGTAGGTTTTGAAAGAGTATCAACATTAAGCTGGTGAGCTCATAAGCGTTTTGTTTTAAAAAAACTATTATGTATTCTTTCAAAAAGTGTGTTGTATCTTCACCAGAAAACCGTATATTTTCTTATGTTAAGTAAAACAAATGATTATTACTAGTTCCTCCTATGAGTACTTAGAGTATACAAATCATATACAATCCAGATCGGACAAACAATCGATTGTATGGTTCTGCCTCAAGCAGACAACCAAACAAGGAACATGAAATGAGGCGGAGTCACACATTCCACTGCAAGTCGGATCTTCAAGTATATAATCTTGAAGTATTCACTAGATAGTTACAGATTTAACTATGTTGGTCCTTTGCTAGCTGTTGATATTGTTCCTCAAGAAGATCCAGTATTTTCTTATGAAAAGCTTGATTGAACCCATTCCTTCTATGACTACTTAGTTCATACTAGTTATGTATAAACCAACATCGAACAGACAGTTAATTGTGTGAATCTTGCCTAAGCCCACAACCAAACAAGGAACAGGGAATCAGGCAGACACCACACATTCCACAGTCTTTTGGACATTCTTCATACGTAACCCATCTGCATAAACTAAGGAATTATAGAATTAATAATGAATATTTGTTACATCAATAATAATCCCATTATTTTTTGAAGTATTGATGTTTATCCTAGAAATTCCTATATTTTCCCTAAGTGTAAATTATTGAATTATCTGCTTCTATTCGAAGTGTACAAGTATCTACAATACTTATGTTGTAAAGCATTGTTCTATTTAAAAACCCTGGCTATCACCAATAATGTATAGTAGTTTAATTACATAAATAAAACTTCTTAAGAATGTATTGTTCTGTATACTGAAAGTGTTGCTAATATCCTCCTGTGATCACTTAGTACAGACGAGTTGTAGAAATCTAGATCGAACCGACAGTCGGTTCTGTGATTCTACCCTAAGCCCACAACCAAACAAGGAACATGAAATGAGGCAGATTTCACACATCCCACTGCATGTCGGATGTTAATTTCATATTACCCTAATGTACATAGTAAATCATCACATAGTTAGTAACCCTGTTGACTGATTGTTAGGTATATTATTACATGAACAAGTCGTTGTTTCCCCAGTGAATTCTTATAACCATATTATGGACGATAAACATGACGACATACTTCAGACGTCGTGAACTGAATGACGTTTTTCACCCCAGTTTGAATGTAGCTAATTGTCACGGTGTGTGTATGTCACTCCTGTATAGATCTATACACAAACTCATGCTCTCCCTCCAGGAGACTCTGGTTACAAGGGGTAGACTTCTCAAAAGACGTGTCTCACATTGTAGTTCTCTTAATGAATTCAAGAATAATACTATGAAAAACCTTTTTGTTATTAACATGAATCCTTATAAAATAGTACCTTTTATTTCATAATTCATAGGTTTGTCTCCTAGTTTGAAAACTGTACTTATAATGTTTGTATCGTAACGTGTTTTGTGAAACTAATTTCATGTCTACTAGTAACATTGTTTATCATGTTTATTAAGTTCTACATTCGATGCGTGCTAATGATAGGAAAATATAATAAACCAAATTATATTTTTAAACACAAGATTACTTGTTCTCTTACTTGTATTCCCCCTGAAAACATTTAAAAAGCTCGGAAAATATAGGGGTATGAACTCACCTGACTGTGAATGACTTGGATGAATGACAAAGATAGGATGCTTGGTATGCTAGTGAAGTCCTGAGCACAATACGGTCCTATTAAGCACATATTAACATGTATAGGCCTAAAATTAGTGTCTAAAACCACTAACAATCGTACGAAACACCTTTAGGATGTAGGAAACACTTGTAATGAAGTGCTAGAACCAAGAATGCGGAATGAATGAATTCACGGCCAAACCACCATGGGTTTACGGCCCAAGATGTGTTCACGGCTCATGAACACATGAAGGGTTTACAGCCCAAGATGTGTTCACGGCCCATGAACAAATGAACATTTGATGGGTTCACGGCCGATCTATGAAGGGTTCACGGCCCTATGAAGGGTTCACGTCCGTGAACTCTTCAACACCATGAAGATGGTGATGAAAATGTGACGAATCGAGGCTAGGATCAACGGGTTTCTAGGTATGAACAATTAAGGAATGAAATACTTGCGTTTTGAGGCCTTTAAGAGTGTTCACAGTTGAAGATAGTTGACAGAGAATGGGGATGTTCACGGCTGGAGCTTGAAGAAATGAGGAGAAAAATGTGTGAATCACACACACACACACACACACACACATATATATATATATATATATATATATATATATATATATATATATAGAGGGTGGTTCACAACCCTATCATGGGTTCACGACCATGAACCTAGTTTGCAGCCATGAACTCCCTTTGATGGTGTTCCAGGTTCGAGTGCAAACTATTAATTCTCAAATAGCGTTTCCTAACATTCAACCCTTGAGTGCACTAGGCTTTAAGACCCTCAAACCGACTCTACACACATAAACAGGTCGCGGAAAAAAGTCTGACTTACAGAGAGAGATTTCGGGTTGTCACATCATCCCCCCGATAGAGGGAATTTCGTCCCGAAATTCGGATTTTGAGTGGTTGGTTAAGGATAAGGAAAAGATACGGGTACTTCGATTCCACTAAATCCTTTCATTCTTTAGTGAATTTGGAGCCTAGTTGGTTGTTTCAGTGGATCTTCATTGTTGTATTTGCTATTCTGGTCTATGAAGGGTGTGTGGGTTTGACTTGCTTGTCTGTGTTCATCAAACTGGTGGGATGTCCATTCGTTGTCCTAAGCATCTTTTGTCCTGAAGTTAATGGTAGGACTCATACCTGGTTCATCTATCATTTCCTTGTGTATACAAGTCGTATATAATTAAGATTGATATGACGGTCAGATGGGTGGTTCTGTCCTAGGTCCACAACCAGACAAGGAACAGGAGATAGGGCGGAAACACACATCCTAAGTCCTTAGAATCTTAATTATACACCACCCTTGCGTGTACATTTTACATTGATAGGCTAACCGTATCTATCATTAGCCTCTATACTTGAACTTGACTTGCTGCGCAATTGGTATCTTCCAAGTGATCTGCTGGAAATACTTAAGGAAGGTTACAGGAGGATACTGTACGCCTTGCATGAGTATTTCAGAGGTTTGAAGTGAGAGAAAATTCCAAGGTTCTCATCTATTTTGTTGTTATGAGTGAAAAGAGTTTTGTTATTCGGTCAGTTCAGGGTAAAGGGTCTCCTCGGTGACACGTGGGTTTGGTATAACGTGGACATGGGCAGACTAAGAGGAATGATATTGTAGGATCGCGTGTTAAGTTAGTTCGGAAGGAGTGTTTTGTTATAACATCAGTGCACCTGTGTGTGTACGTTTCTAGTGCTTTCTATTTTGACCTTGTTATTACTACCGCGAATGTTTTGTACTGTACTAAGTGTGTACTAAAGGGGGAATCGTTCTGGTGAATTTTACTTGATATTATGATCCCTATTCAGTTCGTCTATAATCGCTTGGCGTCTACAAGTCATGTATAATTAAGATTTGATAAGACGGTCGACTGAGTGACTCTGCCGTAAATCCACAACCAGACAAGGAATAGGAAATAAGGCAGAATCACACACTCTAAGTCTATTTGTTCTTAATTATATATGGCCCTAATGTTTACTCCAAGGCATTATAGCTAACCAGAAAGGGTATTAAGTTTCTACATATACTATGTGCTTTGTTTAGACAATGAAGAAGTTATTATAGTTAGGATTTAGTTGGGAAACGTACCGTTGTTCTCAGGTGGTTCCAGAGTAGACTCTACTGCAGCGATCATTAGCACTCCTCCTTCTTCACCAGGGTTAATGGCCAATGGACAATCTCTCCTGCAGTGTCCTGTTTCACCACAATCATAGTAGGCCTGAGTTACTTCCTCAAATGGGACCCGAGAGATTGGCCATGCCGGTGCCCTACAGAAGCGGATGGTGTGTCCCCTTCTGAGGCAGTTCTTGCAATACAGCTTCCGACACCTTCCGGTATGATGGAAGTTACACTTATTACATTTAGGGAGGATTCCAGCATAGCGATTGTCGGGTGCTGAGGTGGTTGGTGTCGTGGAAGCATAGGTTGCACCCGTCTGTTCTCTCTCAGAGGTTTCCTTAGACCTTTGTTTATCATCACCTCCTTTAGTTGACTCCTAAACGGGGTCCATTATGCCTTGGCGGATCCCATAGTCCACCAATGTTTGAGCCAGACATTTGGCACTATCAAACGTAAGAGGTTTCGCAGCCAATATGTTTTCTTGGATTGGAGAAAGTAGTCCCCAAATGTATCTCTCTACCTTCTTGCTCTCCGAGGTAACCATCCCAGGGCAGAGTGCAGCTAAATAGCTGAATCTATCGGTGTAGGCTTCTATGTCTGAGCCTGCCATGGTAATATTCCACAGTTCATGCTCTAGTTTTTGCACTTCGTCCCTCGGGCAGTACTCTTCCATCATCATCATCTCTATTAGATTTTCCCACCCCATTACGTTTGCTATTGGAAGAGTTAATGACTTGACATGGCTATTCCACCATCTAAGGGCTCTGTCAGAGAATGTATAGGCAAAAAACTTCACTTTGCTCCCTTCTAGGCATGCGCATAACTCAAAAATCGATTATGTCTTCTCGAACCATGGCATTAGAGCGATGAATCCCCCACTACCATCGAAGGTTTTGGGTCCACAAATCATGAAGTCTTTGTATGAGCACTCTCTTGTGTGTCCGTGGTTAGAGTTGTTTGTTCCACTACCCGATTCACTGCTACCACTTGCATTGATTTGAGGCATGACAGTTGTTATTGCCGCCTGGAAGACAAACGGGTCATACTGAGGAGGTGGCAATGGTGGTGCGTTGTTTTTGTTTTTGTTTGACTTCTTCGGTAGCATCTTTCTTCTATAAGGTTTAAAAGATGAAATGTGGGTAAGTCCTTAGTGGTTACAAGTCGAGTGTTATCTGAATCAGATTTATCTTAGTTTTGAGTGTTTCATGTTCGGACTTTCTGAAGTAATTCATAACAGTGGTCTATGCAACATAGACTTATGAATTTGATAGTGACTACCCTCTTAAAGAAGTTATGGGACGTGGTTTACTATTACTAGCTGATATGATAAAGGCGATAAGCCTGACACATAGTGTGAGTAGTGTAATCACTAACTCACTAGCTCATATTAGTTAGTTAATTATTAGTATGACGTATATGGTGCTCTACCACCTTGCACGCCTCGGGAGGGGTTTCCTGTCCTAGTTATAATGGTCCTGAATTCAATTATTGGAATTTGTTGTCTCTGGACTCTCTTATGGTTTTCCTATTCTCTGTAGATCATGCGTCGGGTTTTACCATAGATCTTCATCAATTCCTGATGGAAGAATTGCCTCCTCATATGATTCCTCATTGGCTTCTCTTTTGGTGGTTGTAGTGAAGCAGCTATCTATGTCTAGGTTGTTCGCACCAGAACGAGAATGTCCAAAGAATCTTATGAGATTAAATAAAATGTTTCTTCTGAAGTTATTAATGATCCAAAATGGGTCCTTCTATAGTTAAGCAGTGCATGCAAGTTGTATATAACCAAGATCAAATAGGCCTTCGAATAGGTGATCCTACTCTAAAACCACAACCAAACAAGGAACAGGTAGTAGAGTGAAGACCACCAATTCTAAGTCTATAAGATCCCAATTATATATAACCCTGGAAACATGCACTTCGCAACTATAGACCTGCCAGTAATGGTATTTTAGTTTTCATATAAGTTCGTTATAGTGCCTAAAATACTCCTATAGTATTTTATCTTTATGTTTTGTTCTAGGGATCATTTGTATATAGAGTTAGGTAAGTTTTAGACTCGCTGCAACACCACCATAACTCCCAAACACATGTTGGTCATATCTCAAATAAATATAGTTGATCAGGTTATATTTATTCGAGATATGATTACATAATTGCTTAGGTTTGATTGTAGTGTCCAACATCTAAATACATTTGTTGGTTTTGTTCCTATTTGTTCTTATTGTGATACTTGGTCTTAATATGTATGCTTATTAGTATACTTCTCGAGAAATACTTATATTTTAAAAGTATACTTTTATTCAGAGCACTCCGATCCCGTTGTATGTATAGTTGTATATCTTTTACCGGTTGATATACTAAGTTCACAATAAACAATGTTCTGATACCAATCTGTCACACCCCCAAACCGAGATGGCGGAAATGTTCAGGGGCGGAGGACGTCATGTCGTATCACAACAATTGAATAATAGTAATCAAAGCAACAACAACCGTTATATTAATAGTATAATGTTTACATGGTATTTGAATAATACACGATTGACTCTAAAAGTAAATAACAAGTAAAGACTCAAAGCTACTATGCTCCATCTTCTTGAACCTGGCGCGTGTACCTGTCTACTAATGTCCTGAGAATACATGTAGGTTTTGAAAGAGTATCAACATTAAGCTGGTGAGTTCATAAGCGTTTTGTTTTAGAAAAGCTGTTCTATATTCTTTCGAAAAGTGTGTTGTGTCTTCTCCATGAAACCTTATATTTTATTATGTTAAGTAAAACAAATGATTCTTACAAGTTCCTCTTGCAAGTACTTAGAGTATACAAATCATTTACACTCCAGATCGGAAAAACAATCGATTGTATGGTTCTGCCTCAAGCCCACAACCAAACAAGGAAATGGAAAAAAGGCGGAGTCACACATTCCACTGGAAGTCGGATCTTCATGTATATAGTCCCGAAGTATTCACTAGATACTTACAAATTTATCTATGTTGGTCCTTTGCTAGCTGTTGACATTGTTCCTCAAGAAAATCCAATATTTTCTTATGAAAAGCTTGATTAAACCCATTCCTTCTATGGCTACTTAGTTCATACTAGTTATGTATAAACCAACATCGAACAGACATTTAATTGTGTGAATCTTCCCTAAGCCCACAACCAAACAAGGAACAGAGAATGAGGCAGACACCACACATTCCACAGTCTACCGGGCATTCTTCATACGTAACCCAACTGCATAAACTAAGGAATTATAGAATTAATAATGAATATTTGTTACTTCAATAATAATCCCATTATTTTTGGAGTATTGATGTTTATACTGGAAAATCCTATATTTTCCCTAAGTGTAAATTATTGAATTATCTGATTCTATTCGAAGAGTTCAAGTATCTACCATACTTATGTTGTAAAGCATTGTTCTATTTAAAAACCCTGGCTATCACCAGTATTGTATACTAGTTTTATTACATAAATAAAACTAGCTAAGAACGTATTAATTTGTATACTGAAAGTGTTGCTAATACCCTCCTGTGATCACTTAGTAAAGACGAGTTATAGAAATCTACATCGAACAGACAGTCAATTGGGTGATTTTGCCCTAAGCCCACAACCAAACAAGGAACAGGAAATGAGGCGCAGTTCACACATCCCACTGTATGTCGGATGTTAATTACATATTACCCTAATGTACATACTAACTCATCACATAGTTACCAACCTTGTTGACTGATTGTTAGGTATATTATTACATGAACGAGTCGTTGATTCCCCAGTGAGTTCTTATAAACATACTATGGATGATAAACATGACGACGTACTTCGGACGTCGTGAACTGAGTGACGTTTGTCACCCCAGGTTGACTGTATCTAATAGTCAGGGTATGGGATTGTCACTCCCGTATAGATCTATACACAAAATCATGCTCTCCCTCCAGGAGCTCTAGTTACAAGGGGTAGACTTCTCAGAAGATGTGTCTCACATTGTAGTTCTCTAACCAATTTTATGAATAATACTATGAAATCCTTTTTGTTCTTAACACAAATCCTTATAAAATAGTACATTTTATTTCATAATTCATAGGTTTGTTTCCTAGTTTGAAAAATGTAATTATAACGTTTGTATCTTAACATGTTTTGTGAAACTGATTTCATGTCTAGTAGTAACATTTTTTATCATGTTTATTAAGTTCTACGTTCGATGCGTGCTAATGATAGGAAAATATAATAAACCAAATGATATTTTTAAACACAAGATTACTTGTTCTTTTACTTGTATTCCCCCCCCCCCCCCCCCCCCCCGAAAACATTTCAAAAGCTCAGAAAATATAGGGGTATGAACTCACCTAACTGTGAATGACTCGGATGAATGACAAAGATAGGATGCTTGGTATGCTAGTGAAGTCCTGAGCACAATATGGTCCTATTAAGCACATATTAACATGTATAGTCCTAAAATTAGTGTCTTAAACCACTAACAATCATAGGAAACACCCTTAGGATGTAGGAAACACTTGTAATGAAGTGTTATAACCAAGAATGAGGAATGAAATGAGTTCACGGCCAAACCACCATGGGTTTACAGCCCAAGATGTGTTCACAACTCATGAACACATGAAGGGTTTACGGCCCAAGATGTGTTCACAGCCCATGAACGCATGAACATTTGATGGGTTCACGGCCCATCTATGAAGGGTTCATGGCCCTATGAAGGGTTCACGTCCGTGAACTCTTCACGACCATGAAGATGGTGGTGAATCAAGGCTATGATCAACGGGTATCTAGGTATGAACAAGTAAGGAATGAAATACTTATGTTTTGAGGTCTTCAAGAGTGTTCACGGTTGATGATAGTTGAGAGAGAATGGGGATGTTCACGGCTGGAGATTAAAGTAATGGGGGGGGGGAATGTGTGAATCACACACACACACACACACACACACATATATATATATATATATATATATATATATATATATATAGAGAGAGAGAGAGAGAGGGTGGTTCACGGCCCTATCATGAGTTCACGGCCGTGAACCTAGATTGCGGTCATGAACTGCCTTTGAGGGTGTTCCACGTTCGAGTGCAAACTATTGATTCTCAAATAACGTTTCCTAACATTCAACCCTTGAGTGCACTAGGCTTTGTTACCCTCAAACTGACTCTAAAAATAGAAACAGACCAGGAAACAAGTCTGACTTATAGAGAGAGATTTCGGGTTGTCACACGAGTCATGGTATCAAACCATGCTATCTTCCCCAACCAACTCCTTAGAATCCCCATGGTGTTTTCGATTCGAGTATGGATACTGTGCATCCAGTAGTATGGACCCAATACTACCTTCCACAACTACCCATACTTTCCTCAAGAATTAGCCCGGATCTTCCAATTCATCTACTCAGAATAGCACTCCCAATATCTACTTAACAATGTAATACCCGCATTAAAGCACTTCCTAGGCTCTCTTAGGATTCCCCACCTCCCCTAGCATTAGCTGCTAAAGGATACATATTAAGGTCAGCTAACCACTTCATGAATACTATTACATGCAACAAAAATTAAATAATCTATCGACTAAAAGACCCAATCCTATAATGGTTAGACTTACACAAGAGTTGTGTAATAGGACCAAATCCCTCACTCGATGATTATTTAAACTTTATAGCATGTAATTTAGCATATTCATCTGATAGTTAAATCAAATCAATATGAGTCCCACAAAGCAAGCGTTAAGTTTTGTATACTACAACATCTTATGGTGCACATACAGCCCTAAATGCTTTGGATCTAAGTTTTCTCTAGTTATACATGCACTAAAATATCTAAAGCATGAAGCTTACAACCATCATACAATTTGATACTTGAATCATAAAATAGATTAGATGATTACCTCTTTGTTGTAGCTTGAGGTATTTGGCCTTTAAAAGCTTATCACCCCAAGTGTGATGCCTCAAACGGTTCACAACACACTATGAATAAAGGAGGAACTTGAATAGAGAGGTTAGGCACACCAAAATCAGCTATGGTATCTCTAACATGACTAACCACCAATTTTAGGCTAAGGGGTGTCACATATATAGTGTAGGAATCCAAGAGTTATAGGTAAACCCTAATCCATATACTTAGGTTATGATCCATATCTCATGTGGGCTAACTCTTCATGGATACTTACGCAAACTTAGACCATCATAGATCAATAGCCCAAACAATATATATATGTGTATATATATATATATATATATATATATATATATATATATATATATATATATATATATATATCACTGATTTACATAATCAGTCCCTGTTAATTTAATGAGTCTCTTTTGATCATTAAATTAATTCCAAATTAATTCTTAATCAATACTAATTAAATAATATGATTTCTTCATTAATATATTACACTTATAATATATTAGTAAATCATAAATAACCTCTTACTCAAATATCCATCCTATCAAATAGTCCCGGTGATATGCAACCCGAAATGGACCATGCTACTCTCAAATCAAGTACATACCAATTATATTTATGGGCTTAGACACCAATCCAACAGTCTCCCACTTCGATAAGTCTTGCAAGTATAACTCCACAACCCGACTAGCAATCGTAGCTCTTAAAATCCACTGTCGAACTCTGATCTAGTCAGTGACGTGTCCATTAGATAAGGGATCATATATTCCTCCACTCTACAAGATATCATATGGACTAAGACATGGATTATAATCATTCTTTATGTCCATTTGTTGTTTCCTGACTAATTGAAAAAATCAAATCAGTCCAGGCTTGGCCAAGCGCTTTAGGTGTCATCACTAAATCATTAAGGGGCCCACAAATATCACTTTTATCCCTCTAAGGGTAAAAGGAATGGATAAAATTCGACTCATATGCTTGCTATATTTACTCATCAAGTCACACACAACAATGCGTTTTATAACACCAAGTTATTGGTGCGTTTACGCATCATCAATGTGCAACCGATTTGTAAGCTACAACGTACACGTCTCTATTTTAAGAATATAAGATATTATTGTCTCACAATCACTCGTGATGAAATCCATGAAGTGATTCAGATGAGTGTGAGTTTAATCGAATACTCGAATCTTATTCCAGGAGTACTCATGAACACTGCAGCAAACTTGTGCAATGACTAAAACACGTAGACAATCTACAGTTGAATTGATGATAGCCTTGCCTCAATACCTACTTCCGAAGTATGATAGATTATGGATAGTTTGAATAATCTTATTATTCTAGAAGTCAAAACATGCAAAGTGAAACACAAGAATAATCGAATCCAATATGGTCTCAATACTTATGAATATAAATAACACACCTTTTATTTAATCACCATATTTATTACACATTATTCATTGTATAATGTTTCGATTAATCAACTTAATACTTGAATTAGAATAATAGTTATCCTATGCTTTAAGCATGCACACTGTGTTTACCTATTGTCCTTACTTTGTGAACTAGATCAATTCTAACCATTTCCAATGATACTCATTTCTCAATCCAAATCCTTATAGTAAGTGTAAGAATACCAAATTTTTGCCATTTACTATAATCTGTTAGATTCGAAACATAAATGGAATAATCCTTTTGTAATGTCACGCACAAAGGTCAAAAAGACTATGCCAACGATATTAAAAAGTATTCCTGTTGGGTCGTGTTTTGTATAAGGTGTTGCGTCTATTGGGCTCGTTAGCTAGTCCAGTTTGTATCTCCGGTATGGGCCTGTCCATCCGTGAGCTTTAATAGGGTTTAGTATAAATATAGGTGCTTGCATGTATCTTAGACGTTAACGACAGAATAGAACGATCAGAGTATTATTCAACAAGTTTATTATCGTTCTTGTAACCCTAAATCCTCTACAGCGGAAGTTCTTAGTCGAGCTCTGCTGAGGATTGTTTGATCTAATCATTCGACATATTTTGATCCATACTTCTGTTATTTATTGTTTTGTGTTCATCGTAATACCTGTTACAAAGATCTAATCGATCTTCAATTTTAATTTATAACTTATTAATTGGTATCAGAGCAGGAGGCTGTGTAATTCATACACATCTTTTCTGTGAAAAAGGTTGCGATTAGGGTTATTACGCATTAACTAATATTTATTGAGCCATCATCCCATAATTGACGTAACTCAGCATTTATTTGTTTTGCCCTAATTTAATATATTACAAGTCTGATCTTTCAAACAGGTTATTCGATCAAGCATGGACGAGTCATAATCAAATCCTATTAACATCTCAAACAACATTGGATCAACGATGAAAATTCCCATCCTTTACACCCAGGATTACGAAGTCTGGGCACATCACTTTGAAGATTATGTCATTGGATCTGAAGACAATGCAAACTTATTTGGGAAGCAATCGTGTCCAGACCATTCGCTCATTCAGCAACATCAAGAATCATTAAAAATCAGAAAGAGTATAATGATCTGTTGAAAGACGTAAAAGATATTGCCCAAGATGAAAAAGATAAATTTCAGTGCAATATTAAAGCATTGAGACTAATCAGATTCGCTCTTCAATCTGATACTTTCAGGCTAGTGAGTTCATGCAACACCGCTAAAGAAATATGGGATAGGCTGCGAGACCTTTATTCTACAGACGAAGATCTCGAGCATTCCATTCAAACCTTACTTTTGTCGGAGTTTGGTGAATTTAAGCAGAATCCTGAAGAAACAGTTACTCAGACGTTCGATCGCTTCAATCATCTTCTTAGTAAGATGATTAAACACGATACTGAAAGGAAGTTGATTGAACAAAAGGTTACGTTTCTAAACGGTCTTAGATCTGAGTGGAGAGCGGTTGTGCCCACTGTTAAAGCGCATGAGCAATTTAAATCTTACTCATTGGCAAAGCTGGTAGGGATTTTGAAATCCCAAGAAAAGATTGTCTTGCAGGAGAAAAATGTGGTTTCTAGCTTGGGATCATTGGCCCTTCTGTCCAAAAGCAAAGGTGTGATGGAAGATGAAGACCTTAACTTAGAGGACTATGACCTTACCTTAGAAGACTATGCAATGATGGTGTGAAACCCGAAGAGGTTCATCAAGAAAAGGTTGCCTACCAATAAGAACCGAAATTGGCAGGGAAGTTATAGTTCTGAAAAGGTCAGGGATGAACCGAAGGCTGAAGAACCAAAGAAAGAACCAAAAGCTGAAAGAGATTCGGGAGTAAACTGCTACTATTATGGAGGAAAGAACCACTATGCCAAAGAATGTGTCCTAAAGAAAATGGCAGAAAAGGATGAGGAGAAAGACGAAGAAGCTATGTTGATGAAAAGGCTGGAAGAAATCAAGAGAAAGAAAACTGCAGCTAACCCTTCTATGAATGCTTTAATTGTGCAGGGTTCGGTAGCAGATGATGAGTTCGGTGGCGTGGAGGTCTAGTCAACCGACTCTGAAGATGATGAAGTTAGGAAGCCATCTCATGGAAAGACTTGTGTTGCGAAAGATGAAGGAAGCGGTGGAAAGTGTTTGATGGTGTTGAATGTATCTCAAATGAGGGGATACAACACAGATGGTAGGAATGAAGACACGAAGGAACGAGAGGACTTGTGCTTCACAGCAAAACCTCTCAGCGTGCAGTTTAATGAGCTTGATGAATTAATCAAGAAGGTACAATCCATTTTTGTTTCATTCAAAGTCCCACAAAGTTCATATGAAAAAGAATTGAAAATGTAAATTCAAGAATCTCACATCTAGACAGCAGTTTAACTCAAACACGGGTCACCAATTCTAACCTAACTAACCAAATAAGCAGGGTGTCTTCAAAGAGTGAGGAATGGAGGATGTGGATAGAGCTGAAGGAGTCGGAGTTAATCAAATCCAAGGACGAAAACATTTATTTACAAAGAGACAATTTGAAACTTTTAAAACAGAGAAATGTCTTTTGTTTAATTGCTAAGCGTCTTTACACTAATATCACTCAACTTCATTTGAACTGTGAAATAGGGCAGAAAATTCATCGTATGATTTTGCCCTTCCTCGAGTTTAAGGAGGATGAAATCGACGCTGAAGCATACAATTGCGAAAGTGTAGTTTCGTCTGAGGATGTAAATCCGACTTATATGTATGGACTAGACAAAATCGAATCTTTCATAAAGTCCAAGGACCATAAAGACATGTTGAAAAATCTTTTGGATGAAAATGATAAACTGAAACCAAGGACAGAAACCATACAAAAGTTTGACTCATTGAATGCCAACTTGAGCTCAGAAAATAAAATTGATGTTGAAAATGCATCTGAGCTTAATGAGGATGATGATATGAGTGAAATTTCTATAGAGGATGTAGTTGATTGTTCTGAGTTTGTCAAAAGCGAACCCGAAAACCACAAAAATCTTATTTCAGAAAATTCTGTGGAGTTTGCTCGACTGTCCCAACAAAAGTCCCCAATCCTTGAAGAAAAGGTTGTTGTATACCAAAAGGTAAGGACGACTCCAAATCAAGTGTATAAGGTCACAGGAGTAACCGAACATCAGACAGCCGAACTCACAGCCATTGTAAATGAAGATAATGCTGATGGTTGTGATGAGTTCTTCTGGTCCGCCCCTATCGACAATGCTGACGAAACCGTTGGTCTGTCTGAACGGACATCCTGGAAAACCAAAGGCAGATATGTGCCAGAGCCTTTGAACAAGCCTGATAATTTCGACATGCCAAGTACTAGCGGTACAAAAGATGTTCCTGAAGAAAAAGGAGTTCCTGCAAAAGATGTCACTCCTTCAAGTGAAACATCACCAGTTCAGAGTGAACCGGCTGACAAAAAGCAAAAGCAAAAAGCAAATATCCATCGACAGCCGAAGCAAGTGAAGAATCAGAAGCAGCAAAGGAATCTGAGATACAAGAAGAATCTCTCAGAACGAAAACGGTTTTGGCAATCTCAAAACACCCACTTCTCTTATCATGACAGAAATTCGAAGTCAGAGAAAAATGCTGTTAGACCGCAAGAAAGTAATAACAACCGAGAGGACAGGTTCGGTTATGAAAAATATGACAACCGAAGGCAAAGGTTCGGTTTAGAAAACACTATCTACCGAAAGCTGAGGTTCGGTTCCAAAAGCAAAAGCGACCAAAGTTCTAAGTTCGGTCCCACTAATGATCAAAAACAAAAGGGTCAGTTAGAACCTCAAGTCATGAAAACATCTCAGTCTAAATTCTCTCGTTCTACTTCTTCTAATTCTTCTAATTCCTCTCAACCCCTCTCTAAATCCAATTCTGTTCGATCACAAAATCTAAAATCTTCAAAGGATTTGAAAGGAAAATCGAAGGTTTCCTCAGTCAAAACAGGTCAAAGTCATCTCAATGTCCAAATGCCTGAATCTGAATCCAAACCGAAAGTAACAAATCCCAATAAAATTAAGGTTTTCACCATTAAAAAGAAAGATGAAACAACTTTAATAAAAAGAACATATCTTGTTGACATCTCTCTTACTATTCCTGTTCCTGTGAAAGGCTCATGTGGACCCAAGAAACTTTGGGTTCCTAAATCTGCTTAATTTTTGCAGGTTATTAGTGACGAGCAGTTTGACGAAGAATGGTACATTGACAGTGGCTGCTCACGTCACATGACAGGAAGGAAGGAAGAGCTGAGGGAATTTCGGTCTCTTTCAAACGGTGGAAATGTCAAGTTCGGGAACAATTCATTCGGCACGATAAAAGGCTATGGAATGATAACAAATGGAGATTTCACAATCAGAATAGTTGCATACATTGAAGGACTGCAGCATAACCTTATCAGTGTATCTCAGCTTGTTGGAGGTACCGGTCTCAAGGTCTCTTTCGACGACGAGGGTTCAGAGATAATTGAAAAGAATACGAAAAGGGTAATTCTCAAATCAGAGCGCAAAGGCGAAATGTTTCCCCTGAATCTCAAACCCATCAAAGAAAATCCAGCTATCTGCCTATTATCCAAGGCACAATCTGAAGAAAGCTGGTTGTGGCACCGAAGGCTATCTCATCTCAACTTCAAGGATATCAACAAACTTGTCACAGGTGGTCATGTTCGAGGTCTTCCATTGCTCAAATTCGATCGAAAACATTTATGTGCTGCGTGTGAAATGGGGAAGCAGAGTCATCAAAGTCACCCATCGATTGTAAACACTAAAGTTGTTGAACCATTAGAGTTAATTCACATTGACTTGTGTGGTCCATCATCTATCGAAAGCATCGGCGGTAGCAAGTATATTCTTGTCATTGTTGATGACTTTTCACATTTTACATGGGTGTTCTTTCTTAAGCACAAATCTGAAGCAACTCTCAAGCTAAAAATGTTTATCAAGTAGGTTGAAGTGCAGCTGAAGAAAGTCGTTCGCAACATCAGAAGTGATAATGGGCTGGAGTTCAAAAATAAAGAATTCGAAGACTTCTTGGCAGAAAAAGGAACCAGTCACAACTTCTCAGCTCCCTACACCCCTCAACAAAACGGAATTGTCGAAAGACTAAACCGATCTTTGTGTGAGGCGGCCCGAACCATGCTAAGTTTTGCCTCTTTACCTTTATATTTTTGGGCTGATGCTATTGCTGCAGCGTGTTTTACGCAGAACATGTCATATCTAAATAAACATTTTAATCTCACTCCTTATGAGATCATCAATAACAGAAAGCCAAATGTCAAATTCTTCCATGTATTCGGATCACGGTGTTTCATCTTCAATTCTAAAGAACATCGGAACAAGTTCGACGTGAAAGCCGATGAAGGGATATTTCTGGGATACTCTCTCACTTCGAAAGCATACAGGATTTTGAACAAGCGATCGAGGAAGATTGAAGAAACTTACTATGTGACTTTCGATGACAGCTATGTAAAAAAGCTGAAGGCCAGTGAAGACAAAGTTGGAGAAATTTTTTCTCAAGCAGGCCAAGTCAAAGCCTCGATTGCAAACCTATTTGAGAAGTTTGTTGAGTTATTCGATGAACCGGAGAAGGCCACTCTCTCGGAAGCTAGTGCAGCAGACAACAAAGTAGATCATCTGAAGCAACTCATCGAAGATGTTGCCAAGCAAATGAACGAAAGAGGATCAAGTTCCAACGACCCTCCACAGGACGATGCTTCAGTTGAGGGGGAGAACTATTCTCCAGCTGCTCCCGAACGCCCAGCTATACCCGAAAGCCAATCTGCACCCGAAAGTCCAGTGGTACCCGAAAGCTCAACACCGCCCGAAACTCCTGTAGCTCCGGAAACTCAAGACACACCTGAAAGCTTATCTGTCGAGGGGGAGAATGCAGATATGTCTTATGACTATGATAGTCAATCTGAACTAGAAGAGCTGGTAAATGCTGAATTGGATCCATCCTATGATCCAAATTACCCTCCTCTTGTCAAATGGACCAGAGATCATCCTGTTTCACAGGTTGTTGGTAATGTCTCTGAAAAGGTCCTGACCCGATCTCAACTAAAGGCAAAGCAAACTTCCTTATTTTCAAAAGTACAGTTCTGTATGTTTAACTCCTTCGTCTCAAAAGTCGAACCAAAGACAGTTAACATTGCTCTTGATCACTCCGATTGGGTTCAAGCTATGCAAGACGAACTTAATGAATTCGAAAGAAATAAAGTTTGGCGCCTTATTCCAACTCCTCAAGATGCCTCGGTTGTTGGTCTCAAATGGGTCTTTAGAAATAAGATGGATAAGGAAGGCAATGTGATAAGAAACAAAGCACGTCTAGTGGTGAAAGGATACTACCAGGAGGAAGGAATCGATTATGAGGAAACTTTTGCTCCTGTGGCTAGGCTGGAATCTGTTCGAATATTTCTTGCCTATACTGCACACAAGAACTTTGAGGTCTTCCAAATGGACGTAAAGTGAGCATTTCTAAATGGAGAACTCGAAGAAACGGTGTACGTAGAGCAACCACCTGGATTTGTCAATGAAAAATACCCCAATCATTGTTATATTCTGGACAAAGCAGTATATGGACTGAAACAAGCAACGAGGGCCTGTTATGAAACGCTAACCAAGTTTTTAAAGATGTCCAAATTCAAACAAGGTTCGGTTGACCCAACCTTCTTTCGTAAGAAGGAAGGTAACCACCTTATGATTGTTCAAATCTATGTCGATGATATCAACTTTGGCTCAACGAATCCTAGCTTGACGGCTGAATTCAGAAAGCTGATGGAGACTAAATTTGAAATGAGCTCAATGGGTCCAATTAACTTTTTCCTTGGTTTAAATATTAGACAGGGACCCGAAGGCATCTTTATTAACCAGGAAGCTTACACGAAGACTCTCCTTGCTAAATTTGGCATGATGGGAGACTCTAAGGTTAAAGTTCCAATGGCGTTTGGCACCAAGCTTACTCCATCCTTGGATAAGCCAGCAGTTGATATTACGCTATATCGCCAAATGATAGGTTCTTTAATGTACCTTACTGCTAGCAGGCCTGATATAATGTTTTCTGTTTGTTACTGTGCTAGATTTCAGGAAAATCCGCGTGAACCTCACATGCTTGCAGTGAAGAACATACTCCGGTATCTCAAGCGAACTACCTCTTTAGGCCTATGGTATCCATCCAACTCAGGCTTCTTCGTTCAAGCCTACTCAGATGCAGACCTTGGAGGTTGTGGACTAGACAGGAAAAGCACCACTGGAGGCTGCCTATTCCTTGATGGGAAGTTGGTTAGTTGGCAATCCAAGAAACAAACCTGTGTATCCTTGTCTACTGCTGAAGCAGAATACATCGCAGCTGCCTCGTGTACTTCTTAAGTGATTTGGATCCAAAGCCAACTCCGGGACTATGGACTCAATATGAAAAAGATCCCACTATATTGCGACTCTGAAAGTGCAATTAGGATTTGTCATAACCCAGTGCAACACCCCAAGACTAAGCACATAGCACTGAGGTATCACTTCATTAAGGATCATGTGGAAGATGGGAATGTCGAAATACACTTTGTTCGAACCACTGATCAACTGGCTGACATCTTTACCAAAGCTCTTCCTGAAGCATCTTTTAACAAAATACTACAACGGCTAGGTATGATGGAATCGGAGTCAGTACCAAAAATTACCTCTCAAGCTCAAAAGCAAGAAGCGAAATAGACTGAACGTTTGGGTTCGGGTCTTGTGCTTATATACCGAAATGAACCAAACGCTCGGGTTCGGTTGCATTATCTGCTTTTCGCTCATCACTCAAAGGTAGTTTCCTTGGTTGTAGATCTTATGTATAAATTTTCCAAATTCATTTCTCTTATTATCAACGTTATTCTCTTTTTCAAATCTATTTTCTTTGGCGACCGAAATCAACCGAACGTTCGGGTTCGGTTCCAAAATTTTTATTACCCGAAATAGACCGAACGCTCGGGTTCGGTTCCAAAGTTTTTCTCAACCGAAATAGACCGAACGCTCGGGTTCAGTTCCAATTTTTTTTGTGTGTTTAATTTTTTTATGTCTCTTATTATTTTTTTATATTATCAAAAATTCCAAAAACATTTTTTTTCATAAATTCAAAAACTCCAAAAATATTTTATTTTTTATTATCTTATTTAACTTGGCTTTTTTTGTGGGTATATAATTTCATTAGCTTAGTGTCCCTAGAAGCATGCTGCTATATGTGTCCAAAGCCTCGCCTGATTCTGAATAATAAGCCTTACTAACTTGGTATAAACAAACCTTGTCTTCCCAATTAGGCTTTCTTATTTATTCTAATCATGAGCTACCTAACTCTCTTCTCACATGAGATATGAGTTTTCTACTTGGTCCTATTTTGTTTATAGCAAAGGTACTTTGATTTCCTTATACCATCTACATTGCATTTCTCCATCACATTCGCTTCACAAACGTAATCCTTGAGACTCTCAGAAATTACCACTAAGGTTTATGGTTGCACAATTTCTGCGTTTATGATCTTAGCTTCGTGCCACTACGAGCTAAGTGAAACCCAAAATTCAATACCCAATACGAATTGACGGTGAACAATTAATTTGCTCTAGTTTTTCACTAATGAATTGACGGACGTACCTCCATGAAATCTCAAAATTTTCTTTTGTGTGATTCCTATGAAATTATTAAAACCAATAACATTTCTTCCCTTGGGATCCAGTTTTAATTTTTGTTGAGATTTTATCAATTTCCTAGCCAAATTAAATTATCTCCAACCTACTTGTTCAATAGACTACACCAGTCTCACAAGTACTTCGTTCGATTTCTGTCTTATATCAAGATTAGGAATTTTGAATCGAAGTGATAGCCACCCTTATAAGCCTAATTAAAAGAAGCCTTTCTATACTTCTTAATAAGTGTATGATCGTTATTCAACGGGAAACCACACAAACACTTTAAGGTCTTTCTTGACTTTGAAGGAAGAGATTCGTGCCCGGGATCATTTGTTTTGTGTCTTTATTGACATCACATATTTTCCCAAAAGTGTTGCTTTATTTCTTTTCTTTTACACCCTAAGCACGAAAATCTATGATTTTCCAAAATTCAGGTTCTATTCATTACAAGGCATTTTAATTGGATTAGCGGTTGATTAAAGGTTGTGGTTGATTTTTAATCCACGTGGGAGCATTTTTCAAAAGATGCCGTTACAATTTAAAGGGATAAGATGACGACATGATGACTCAGGCGGGAGTCTAATCAGTTTGATTTCAAACGGCGCAAGAGGGAAGCGTGCGAATCTGAACCATTTCGTCTCCAAACGGCGCCTGATGGGAAGGTGTGTTATTAGGGGCCTGACATTCTCTCTCATGCGTGATCATCGGCTACCCCAACTGTCACGCATCAGTCAACTCCGAAAAACCCTTCGTTTTTCAATTGAAGATTTAGGAAGATCTTTCTCTCTCCTTAACCCCCAGTATAAAAGGCAACATAATCCACCGTTTACCTCTTTACTGCAATTAAAATTCCCAGAGAGCAAATAATCCTTAATCCTTCACTGTTCACCATCTCCTTCATTTTCTTCATGCAATGGCTGATTCTTCCTTAGTTCACGCAACATCCCACATTTTGCCCATTCTCCCACAACATAGCTTGATCATCGATTTAACCCCTCAAGCTTTCGACGCCTTCATGTTCCCTATTATCGAGTGTCTGAAGTTTTCTCCAATCGCTCCTGCACTCACCAGGGTGGAAACTGTTCTGATGGAGTTCTTGTCACAGATCTTTGCAACTACTCACTACGACAAGGTTGTTGACAGAGTCTTCTTTGATGTCTTTGAGCACAAGGTATCGATTTCGAAGCAACGGTTCTGTTCACTATTAGGGTTTGACGTGGATTCTTCCAGGGTCAATCCAGAATCCATCCCTATGGGACATTTGTTCAACATCTTCTACAACATGGGATACACGGAGGTGCTTACTTCGGTGACGAAGTTCAAGAAGTCGTGCCTACCTCCACAGTGGAATGGGATGTTCACTGTATTGTTCAAGGGATTATCTGAACGCAGTGTCGGGTCTGATGGAGCCAGCCGCTTATTTCTCTCCATTATGTATGGTATCTACAACGGAATCAACATGGACTACGGGTCCGTTCTATGGCAACAACTCATCCAGAGTCTCTCCTCTACTTCCAGACATTCAGAGATTTCATATGCTAGGTTCTGGACTATTATCACGAAATGGGTGATGGACAAGTACCACGTCCCCATTGTCGCTGGTGCTCCAATGTCTTCGATTGGTACCTTTCATACCACGAAGATCATTGTGTCGGACGCTTCAAAATTTCCGTTCAATGGTTCTATTCCGGAAACCATGTATGGGGATGTTCCTGCTGATAGCCGGATTATCAGAACATATAAGGAGTTCAAGCGTTCTGGTCCGAGGGATCTCACTCTGGAGATGCTGAAATCTATACATGACGCCGACAAGCCTACTCCACGAGGCAAGAAGGCTGATAAAGGAAAACAGGTGGCCAAGGGGGCAAAAGGCCCGTCTCCAAGGAAGAGGAAACCCACCAGGGCAGCTCAGTCTCCACAGCAGAAGAGGAGAAAAACTCAGCCGAGGCGAAAGCTGGTTATCGCTTCCTCCTCAAGTGAGTCAGAGGGTGAGAGTTCAGATTTTGATGACTCTCCACGAGGCAACACCCCACCCAGATCTCCAACCCCTGAAGTTCATGTCTCTACTTCTCCAATTTCCTCTCCACCTAAAACCATTCCTATTTCTATTCCCCCCATAACTTCCACTACTCAAATACCACCCACTTCCATCCCAATACCTACACCAATATTCACCGAAGCAACCACAACAACCACTGCCAATGTTAGAACCAACGTATCTGATACGGGGGTTCATACTGAAGCACCCAAATCCACCCCAGCACCCGAAACCACGCCAGCACCCGAACCTACACCTATACCCGAAACAACCCAACCCGAACCTACCCATACTACCGAACCACCAGCTTCACCACCACCACCTTCTCCTGGTCATGCTTCAGAGGGAGAAGAACCACTCCTTGGTAGGGAGAATATGACGTTTGACTCGGTCTACTATAGTCCGTTTCAAGTTCAGAGCGATGATGATGACGATGCTCCTGTCACCAAAAGACATCTCAAGGAGCTCCATGACAAGATTGACTCACTCATCGCCTCCTCTTCCACATCTCAGTCATCACTTTCTGAAGCTGCAGTTCAGAAAATTGTTGATGCCTTCTCCAAAGATCAACAAGATTCTCTTGCTTCTGCAACCTCCGCCATTGATGCCTCTATAAAAGCCTGTCAGGATGCGACCGAAAAAGTCGATAAACTATTTTCTGATGCCTCTACCCTGTTGAAGTCTTTACAGGAGAGTGCCACTGCTGCCAAGACTATGCTGGAACCTATTGTTCAACAGCTTGCAACTTCAGTCTCCACTGAGTTGAAGTCCTTCGCTTCTCTTCGTCAATCAACTTCTAACGACAACTCAGCCTTTCGCACAACCATTGAAGACCGTCTCTCAAAGCTTCCAAAATATTTGGCTGCAGAGAACTCTCTTATGGATGTTCTAGCCTGGAAGACCACTGCTCTGAAGGTCAAGAGCATTCAACTCTCCAATTCTCAACAGGAGATTTACTCTCTTCGGTCTGAAAGGGAGGTGATAAAATTGTGTGTTTCGGATGTCCACTCTGCCATCTCCAACATCCTCGAAGCACATGATCCAATTCTTAACTATACTGTGAGGCGTGAACTTGCAGAGAAGCTCGCTCCCGCCCTTGCACTACTCAGCAAAATCGAAGGGCTACTTGATTTCGTGTCCATTCCGAAACAAGGGGGAGAGAAGGAAACAATGTCTCAACCACCTTCTACCTCAACGGCAACTCACACTACTGAACCTCCTCCAGTAGGCCAAGCCTCCGGTTCTGGTGTGAAAGACAAAGGCAAAAATATTGCTGAGGAGGAAGAAGATGAAGATAAAGAGACAATTGCTGACTTGTTGAAGCGAAAAAGTCGAAACAATGATGCTGATATCAGTGCTCGTGTGGCAAGATAGGCTGAAGAAGCCGAACAAAAATAGAAGGAAGCCCACGACCTTCTTGAGAGTAGGAAAACTCTTTTTCCTGCTTCGACTCTCGAGAGGATGATTAAAGAAGCCATTGACACACCGAGTATCTTGTGGCTGGAACCTGTGATCTCTCTAGATTGTTCCAACACTTTCGACTCACAGTTCGACATGCCACTGACCCGAAAGGCGTTTATCTTACATGCCTTTTCCAACGTTGTAGAAATCCCTCATCCTCATCCACAGGTTGATCGGGATTTGATCAATTTCTATCTAAAGGCTTCTCAACCCCAATATCAGACTTGGAGCGCTCAGAAAATTGTCAACGTTCGGGTCTTGAAGCCGTATAGTGAAGCGAACTTCATCAACATTCGGTTCAAGGTACTTCGGGGATCTGCCAAAACCAAACATGCCATTTCCCTTGCAGATCTTCCAAACCTTAATCCCCATGATTAGATTATCTTGCACAACATCCTCCTCACCAACGAAGCTGAATACGGTCTGATCATCGACCATTTCAAGAGGATGCTCGTATGTTACATCATGGAAGTTGCACTGATGGATCAGGAGATTGCGAGCGTGTTTAAGAAGAAACCTACCATATCTCCTGTTGGCTCTGCCAGTGATCTCAACCAAATGCAGATGGGTAAAATCGACTCAAGGAGGAATTCGGTCATGTTTACCAGGAACGAAGGACAGAAATGTCTTTTCGCCTTGGCTAACAAACACCTTTACACCACTGCCTGTTTGGAGCATGTTTTGGGGATCATCCACAGATGCAAGTAGAACACAACGGATGATGTCAAGTACTTTGATGACATGATACAATGGTACATTCGGTTCAGACAGACTATTCTCGCTCTAATCTCACGTCTGTTTGATACTACGAAGAAAGTTCCCGCTGCTGGCCCAAGTAAGAAGAAGAAGTAGTCTCGCTCCAATTTGACGCAAAGGGGGAGATTGTTGGGTCGTGTTTTGTATAAAGTGTTGCGTCTATTGGGCTCGTTAGCTAGTCCAGTTTGTATCTCCGGTATGGGCCTGTCCATCCGTGAGCTTTAGTAGGGTTTAGTATAAATATAGGTGCTTGCATGCATCTTAGACATTAACGACAGAATAGAACGATCAGAGTATTATTCAGCAAGTTTATTATCGTTCTTGTAACCCTAAATCCTCTACAGCGGAAGTTCTTAGTCGACCTCTGCTGAGGATTGTTTGATCTAATCATTCGACATATTTTGATCCATACTTGTGTTATTTATTGTTTTGTGTTCATCGTAATACCTGTTACAAAGATCTAATCGATCTTCAAGTTTGATTTATAACTTATTAATTCCCTTTGGACATTGGTTACTAGACCAATTCCATGGAAGCGAAGTCTCATATTCAAAGTACATTCCTTTTAACATCCTTCTTGCATTAAGGTTTCTAATCTTTCACATATTTTATGATTAACGTCCACATATGGAACATTTCCATAATTCCATATGACTAGCACTTCTGAACAAATGTTACCTCTTCTCAGAGTATGTCGATATGGACCTTCCAAAACATACACTATACTTCCAACTGTCCATAAGCAACCAATCTTTAGTAAACCTCAAATTGTCCTCGATAATTGCTTACCCATTTTATTCATATCATGTTCTAGTCCCTTTTCCCTCTTAATGCACTAGGAATTTGGAAAATTAGAACATATTAATATTAAAGCATATGCAATCGATCCTATACCCGAAGCATGTGAGATACGATTCATAATGTCTTACATAACGACATTATACTTTACCATTCTCTTGCTATAATATTTCCACATATAGAATTTCCTTCTGTTGAATCATTTCAAAATAACATTCACATGTGTCCATGACTAAATTCAATTAAAATCTCAATCTAAGCATTTAGATTTGAAATGAAGTATGAAGTCCGCTCCCTTAATTATAGCAAAACAACTTTTCAAACCCTACAACTTTGCGAATTTAAACTTTTTTTTTCTATAATTAAAATTGCTAACTTGCAACACTTACCATGATAATTATGCTCCCACTAGCTTTGACATGTACCCAAAAATCAGCTGAACTTCTAGAAATCAATACTTATTGACTTTCTTACCAAAGTTCAGATTTTTGATACGAGATGCTTCAATAGACTTTATCTAGGCTTCTCAAATCCACACACCTTTCCTTAGATAGCTCATATGTGTGTCTAAACAATTTTAGAACTTACAGCCATAAGTCTGAAATGTTAAGACCTTTTGCCATTTCTCACAATTCATAACTATGAAGAGGGATGTCGTAATCATAATCAAATTTGAGAATGCAAATAACACAATTGCTATCTCCTTAAAATCTACTTAGTGAAAGCGTTTCCTCATAATCATTTTCATGAATTGGAGAGAAACCTTATGACACTTAGATTTTTATGGTGTATATGTTCCTATCCATATGATTTTCTCAAAACCATAATCACAAGACAAGGTTAGTGACAAATCCAAACTCATATGGACTGAACTTGTTTAATTCTTCATTTCTTGCAACTTAGAAGCACAAGGGCCTACCATTGCTTCCAAGTTCTTATGCAAACAATTGAGAACTCATAGTCCACACATGCAAAGTCAACCAACTGGAATAGCACAAAAACAAGAATATGACAGCACGATAGGTTATAAACCTCGAGTCATGTGCTAGTGATAACCAATTGGTTTACTCTTGATTAGTTCTTGAAACTTTTCAAAATCTTTAAGACTCCCACTGACCTCTTGACATATAATTGTCAAGAAATATTCTTGACAAACAAATATTCAAGAGTTAGTTAGGTTTCTCATGAAGACAAACAGTTCACACAATTGGTCTTAGTTGGTCTTTGTTTTATCCAAAAAAACATCACAACTTACCGATTTTAAATGTACAAGAGCAGAAAACATTTTACTCTACATTTGATAAGTGTTATAAATCTTTCATAAGGTCCTGTCACTCAAGGCTCGATCTTGTAGTGTGGCTCTAAGACTCGATTTTGAAACGAAGTTGATTCACCTTTTTTATTTAACCATTTCGACAATTCACGATTCCTCTTCTTAGCCATACAAATGCACTAAAATGTCCTTAGAGAATCAATTGTGATATAGTTTCATAATCGCTAAGATAATCATAAAACACGATACTCAAGTACTCTCCCTTCTTTTTAGATTGGAGAAACTTTTATCTTTCTACCTAATTTGATTCTTCTTATTCGGTCTGCCATACAATGAAACCTTTTCAATGATTTGGAATTACACTTAATCTTGTAAGTATAACCATTTTTACTAAACTTTAGTAAATCATAACGAATAGTCTAATCGTTCTTTGTGGTGGACCTGACCAACAAGCAACCAAGTGTACCAGATTTCCTAGTCCTTCACTTGACGAACATATACATGTGCACAATGAATTAGCCTTAATTTCCCAAAGATGAAGTTCTCATTCATCACACAATGCAAGTTGCATGATTCCAAGTTTCTATCCAACTGAAACTTGGGTGATGAGAATCTTTCCTTATTTTGTAAATTATGACACTACCACAAACAAAAGAATCAAATCCATTTTCTAATATTTCTATCAATGGAAACATATAAGCAACAATTTTCACAAATGCCATTGTAAGGAAACTTAGAATAAAATAAAATCAAAATTTTTTCTTATTTATAAAACTACAGAAAAACTTTTCCTTACAATGCAAATACAAATGAAAACTATATTGTTATCTATTCCTAAGCAATCTATCATAACTCTTAAGCAGCAGCTCAAAATTCTGATCATCGAACCATGCGATCGAAATTCATCTCTTCACGATCAGAATCAGCTTACTCTTCCTTTAAGCTTCCTTTCATTTCTTCGATTCTACAAAACATCAAAATGTAATTACATAACATCATCTATTAAGAATCTCCAAATAGGAACTTAATGGAGTTAGATAGCGGGCTTAGCTGAAGTAGAGTCAAACATTTTGACTTTACCATCCTTGCGATCTTTCTGGTAAATATGGCAGCTTCGCAACCAATGCCCCTTCTCTTGGCGATAGAAACAAACAGACTCTTTCGGAATGGCACATGGGATACTCTCAGACTTAGCCCTTCTCTTTACCATTTGGTCAACCGGGTTGACTATGATCGATCCCTTTCCATTAGGAAGAGAAGCCTTTTTGGACTTCCAATGTTTCAATTGTCAATGTCTATGGAAGTTTGGGGAGTATAGTAATCTTTAATGAACTCGCTATAGTAATCTTTAATGAACTCGCTATATGACTCAGGGAGTGACTGAAGAACCAAGTCAACAGCCATCTTCATTGAGACATCGACTCCTAACATTCCTAACTTGTGAATGTGTGACTTCATCTCCAAAACATGTGCACACACAGACCTTCCATCTTGGTGTTCGCTAGCTAATAGGGCTTGAGTAACCTTGATTTTTTCAAGTCTTTAAACTTTTGGGTTAGGGAGAATTATTGGAGGAGGTGGAGGAAGTGAAGTTCCACTACAACATGAAGAAGGGATATATCTTTCACCTCGATCGTCTTGTGGAATATCATCTTTATAAAGAAAAGTTTTTCCAAAAGGATGAGGAAGACCATAGTTGTCAGAATTATACATCTATAAGGGAGAAATTCAAGTTAGTTGATATAAGAACTGTATGCTAGACTGGGGCTAAGGATCTAGGGAGGATGCCTTGTATGCCTATTATGTGATTACGAGAACTGCATGCTAGATTAGAGCTAAGGATCTAGGAAGGATGCCCTATATGCCTATTGCATGAGCTTATTGAGCTATATGCTAGGGTTGGTTAGTCGGCAGTAGGATAGCCCGATTAGGTTATGCTTGGTTATGTTTACTCGATGCCCGAATGCTGCTTGCTTTGTGCTTATAGGGGTTCTAGCTAGGTTTAACTAAATAGTAAGCGAATATGTAATAGTATTCGCAATCTAGTTAAGGAAGGGTGGTAGGGACTCCTTGTGCAACTGACGGCAGAGAGTAGGTTAGAGACTACCTTAGGACAAGCCTAGGATGATATTAGCTTGGAAAGTAGTGTTAGTATAAGGGACTTGGTAAAAGTCAAAGCCATCCCTGAGGAAAGTACGGATAAATGTGGAAGGTAGTATGGTCCCATACTACTGGAAGCAGAGGATCCATACTCGAATCAAGGAGGGCTAAGAAAGAACCATGGCACTTGGAGAGTGTGATAGACCTCTCGAGAGTATGTATGACCCTGATATTTATGCGTTTTATTTCATTATGGCGATTACGCGACATGGAGCAGGAGGTTAAGGGTCTGGATTATGATCAGGCTCAGGCTCGGGTGTAGGATCCGATCAGGTTGATGACGGGCTACGTAAGTTCATCGTGTCTGAGATCAATAGAGGTATCCTTAAGGCGACCCCAGTTATTTTCAAGTCGATCAAGGAGGGGATTATTGAGCTGATGGAGGATCGCCTCTGGACATTGAGGAGTGACTTGGCGTCCAGCCAGTCGGGTTCGCGCACACTGTCCTTCAAGGACTTTAAGGGGGAGTGGTGCGTCATACTTTTATGGGGTGAAGGACCCCATTGTGGCCAGGAGATAGATTGCAGACAATGAGTTTGCATAGTTGACGAGCTTCTGCCTGGAGGGGTCGAAGGTCCGCTTTATTGCGGGTTGTTTGAGGGATTGAGGCAGAGATTGGTGGGAGTTAGTGAGTGATTCACTAGGGGCCCCCATCCATTGAGGCTATGACTTGGTCAGCTTTGTGACCAGGTTCAGGGCTGAGTTTGCGCCGACTGTGGAGCCTCAGCACTTGGCCATAGAGTTTCTTGATATTAAGCAGACTACTAAGATTGTGGTTGAGATCACCACCAAGTTCCGGGAGAGGTCCTTATTGGTACCTCAGTATGCAGGAGACGAGGAGATGCAGAAGACCTGCTATCATGATATGTTGAGGGCTGACATTCGAGAGCATGTCATCTATTCTACTTGCCCGACTCTGGATTCCATGATTACCAGGGCGAGGGAGAGGGAGATTGATTTAGAGCACCTCAAGAAGAGGAAAACAGAGACAGGACAGGTTGTTGGGGTTTCTGTTGGAATAGAGTCTAAGCCCGTAACTATATTTGGTATGTACTTGACCCGGTTGTGCATGGTCCTTTTGGGTTGCCTTCTCCAAAGCAACTTGACAAGTTAATTTAAGAAGAAAGAGAGATTATTATTATTTATTAATATATTATAAGAATAATATATTAAAGGAGAAATCATATTTATTTAATTAGTATTGATCATAAATTAATTAAGAATTAATTTGGTGACCAAAAGAGATTAATTGAATAAAGGGGTATAGACTATCAAATGTATGATAGTTGAGTTTTGGGTTAAGGAAACCTAATGGACTTATGGGGAACCAAATTATAATGGGTGTCCATCATATTTTCGTCCAAGGCCTTATTCCAGAAGGTTCCTCGGGCTGCTTGGTGGCTAAGCTGTCCATTAGGGTTTAGACTGAAACCCTAGTAGCCTTTAACTATAAATAAGACCCCTAGGGCATTGAAATCGGCTACCACTTGATTCTAAGAGAACCCTAGGCCGATTTCTAGCTTCTCTCACCCTCTCTCATATTACCTTCTTGCTTGTGGGGTTTGTGAACCATTAGAGGAGTTGCATTTGTGACTCTAAGCTCAAGAGAAGAAGAGAAGAAGATCTAAGCCAACATTTGAAGAGGTAAACATCTAGATATTATTCTATATGTTGTTTTTTGTTATTTGCATGCTAGATTAGGGTTTGTAAGTCCTGGAATCAAAGCATGTTCAATAAAGAAACCTAGATCCAAGAATTAGGGTTTGTATGAGCACATAGGAATGTTCTTATGCATAAAACCCATCAGTGGTATCAGAGCCTTGGTTGGTTTCAGTTGTATGTGATGCTTAACTGTTTTGTTTGCTAAAAATCGAGTTTTCTGCCTCTGCCCGACTCAACTCGGCGAGTCAGTATCTGGACTCGGCGAGTTGGCCCCTACTCGGCGAGTTCAGTGCTGACTCGGCGAGTTCGAGTTTCAAACAGAGAGTATTTCAGGATTTAGCTGCTGTTTTGACTTGGATTTAAATGCCTAATTCGTTTTTTGAAGTTAAAATCCGATTTTTATCTAAATTTAATGATTATCCTTGCCAAAACAACAGATAATTTCAAATCTTTTGAATATTGGTTATTTATATGATAAATATGAATTATTTTAAATTATTTGGTAATTATCTAATGACTAAAATAAGATTAGGTCAAATATAGATAATTATGAATTTAATTGTTTAATTGAATTATTTGTTATTTGATCCCTTATGTTTTGAAAAGTTCAAAACTTGCTCTCAAGTTTTGAAATTTGAATTTTGTGATTAAAAGTTTAATTTTGAATAATTTAAATTTCAAACCCTTAGAATTTTACAAGTTTAAAATTCAACCCTATACTATTATATATAATTACAAGCTTAATATATATATATATATATATATATATATATATATATATATATATATATATGTATATGTATAACTTAAAATTCTAGTCTTATCGTTAGTAGGCCTCATTCACGAAGTCAGTCTATAAGGTGAGTATAAGGTTGTTGCCTATAAAATGGCGCTTAATGGGTGTACACTCACACCTACCGCTTGCTTGACTTGTGGAGGGTCGTTAGGCGAACGGGTAGGACAGGGCAACTCTCTCCTCATTAAAAGTATAATGTAAGATACAAAGTAACTACATGTTTTTCAAATTCCCAATCTTAGTTACTTTAGGGTAAAATGTGAAAATGATGCTAATCCATGGAATTACACTTCGTACCCTTGTCAAACGTTGATGGAGCGCGTGTGGTTAACCGGCACGTCAATTTAGGGATGACATTGGTAGCGAAGGGTGACTCGATGTTTGTCATAGATCAATGGAGTGTGTGTGGTTTACCGGCACATTGATTAGGTGATAGAGACATTGAGTGCACCATGTTGATTCGCATGGTTATTCACAATTTGTTTGCGATCCTCGGTATCCCAGTTGCAAATTTGAAATGCATATCGAGATTTAAACATGCCATTGAAGAGTTCAATGAATCTCAAAGATCTAGGAGTTTTCAATACATTTAAAACCTAAATTGCCTTTTCGTTTTTCATGGTGAGAATTAGTGAATCGTCATTCACTTACCTTCAACTTATTTACTTTTAGAGTACGGCATCCCTTTCTAAGTTGTAAATAACGTTGTTGGATCCTAGTCCTAATTTCTCATTTGGGTGTTTAATTAGGGATTCATTTCTAATCAAACTTTGTTCCTTTCCTTTTTCATATGTCTGCAAACAACAACAGCAACAATGCTTCTAGGTCATTCTCGTTGATGAACTTGTGTCAGAAAGTGACATTTGATGGTTCAAACTTCAATGAGTGGATGAGGTATATTCGCATGATCACACGCTACGAGGACAAAGAATATGTCCTCGATGAAAAGGTTGAGAAGATCATCCCAGATGTTGCTACTCCTGAAGAGTTGGCCGCCTTTGAGGCCCACGAGCGTGATGCTACGAAAGTTCACTGCATCATGCTGGCCACCATAAACCGCGAACTCCAAAAGTCCTATGAGGACATGTATCCGTATGACATGCATCAGGATTTGCTGGACAGGTATCACCAGAGCGCGAGGCAAGAGCGCTATGAGATCATTACTAACACGATCACCGCTAAGATGGGGAGTGGAGAATCCCTAACCTCTCATTTGAAGAAAATGCAGAGGTATGTTGATCGTTTTCTCAAACTTAATGTTAAATTTGATGAGGATTTGGCTATCGACATAATCCTCCACTCCTTGCCCTCCTACTACAACCAGTTTAGGATGACCTACCACATGAACAAAGAGGAGGTCTCCTTGAGCAAGCTCCAAGGACTCTTGAGGACTGCTGAGAGCAACCTCAAGGACAAATCCGTTGCACCGTCCCCTACTGTGGCCGCTCCTATGATGGCAATAGGTCAAGGAAAGGGTAAAAAGAGGAAGGCTCCATGTAAGAGCCACCATAAGGGAAAGCCCCGGGATGGTTCGTCCTCAAGTGGGACCAAAGTTGGCCCTGCTAAACCCTCTTCCGATCCCAAAGAAGCAGAGTGCTTCTATTGCCACCAAAAGGGCCACTAGAAGCGAAGCTGCCCACAATATCTGCAAGACATAAGAGATGGGAAGATTAAGCCCACCTTTGCAGGTATGTATTCTATTAAATCTAATAACTCATCATTTGCTACTTCATGGGTTCTTGATACAGGGTGTGGTTACCACATTTGTTCTGATATGCAGGGCCTAAAAAGAAGTAGGGAGGTGGAACATGGGAAGATGGACCTGATTATGGTAAACAGAAGATCGTCGCCTGTGACCAAAGTCGGTGTTTATTCTTTAGTGTTGAGTAATGGTTTAGGGATAGATTTAGACAATTGTTGTTATTCGCCAGATATGGCAAGAAACATTATTTCATTTCACGGGTTGTTTAGACAAGGTTTCAGATACTCTTTTGATAATAGTTATGGTTCTATTAACGTTTATTTGAATGGTGTCTTTTATTTCAATGCATTACCTTGTAACGGGATTTATGAATCTGTGATGATTGTTGATAATTTAGGAAATAATGTTTTGAATATTGATTCGTCTACTAGTCTAGACAAACCATGCTTGTGGCATTGTCGCCTTGGCCATGTCAACAAGAAACGCATAGCCCAACTCCAAAAGGATGGAGTGTTGGAGTCAATCGACCTTAGGGACGATGACACGTGTGAATCTTGTTTACTTGGGAAGATGACCAAGTCACCCTTTATTGGCACTTGTGAATGGGGTGAGGGTTTATTGGATCTCATACACACCGATGTGTGTGGGCCCTTTAGATCCACCACAAGGGATGCTTGCCGCTTCTACGTGACTTTTACAGATGATTATAGCAGATATGGATATATCTACTTAATCAAGCAAAAGTCGGAAACCTTTGAAAAGTTCAAAGAGTTTAACAATGAAGTGGAGAATCAGCTGGGCAGGAAAATCAAGATGCTTCGGTCAGACCGAGGAGGAGAGTACCTAAGTCTTGAGTTTCATGACTATCTAAAAGAATGCGGAATTGTTTCGCAATTGACGCCTCCGAGGACGCCACAATTGAATGGTGTGGCTGAGAGATGTAATCGGACCTTGTTGGACATGGTTCACTCTATGATGAGTCAGACTTCGTTACCAATAGCTTTCTGGCGGTATGCCTTAGATACTGCCGTCCATATCCTTAACTTAGTTCCCACCAAGAAGGTTTCCAAGACTCCTCACGAGATGTGGACAGGGAAGGCTCCCTCGTTGGCACATATCAAGGTTTGGGGCTGCAAGGTTTCGTAAGACTAGAGACTCACGACAAGCTAGAACCTCGTAGTGAGAAGTGTTATTTCATCGGCTATCCGCAGAAGTCTTTTGGCTACCTTTTCTATAGACCGAGTGACAATGTTGTCTTTGTTGCTAGAAGAGGAATTTTCCGAGAAAGGGAATTGATAAGCCAAGAAGACAGTGGGAGGCAAATTGAACTTGAAGAGATTCAAGAACAAAGCGATGAAGGAGCCTCTAACACTGGCACTCAACTTGAGGAGGAAACTTCTGTTGAACCTGTTGACGAGTCCTTACCTCTTCGACGTTCCACTAGGGCTAGTGTTCCACCCCATTTGTATGGATTTCATATTACTACTGAAGGGGATACATTTATTAGTGATAGTACACTAGTAAATTTGGATGAACCTAGCAGCTATAAGGAAGCCATGGCAGGCTCGGAGTCTGCTAAATGGAAAGAGGCGAAGGACAACGAGATTCAGTCCATGTACGACAACCAAGTTTGGAATTTGGTTGATAATCTACCGGGTCGCAAGACATTCGGGTGCAAGTGGATCTTCAAGAAGAAGACGGACATGGATGGGAAAGTGCATACTTATAAAGAGCGATTGGTTGCGAAGAGATTTACTCAAACTCCCGGAGTTGACTATGATGAGACCTTCTCACCAGTTGAGAAGATAAAGTCTATTAGGGTAATGCTTGCGATAGCTGCGTTTCATGATTATGAAATATGGCAGATGGACGTGAAAACCGCTTTCCTTAATGGAAAGTTGGCTGAGGATGTTTATATGAATCATCCAGAGGGTTTTGTCGATGCAAAGCATCCAAATAGAGTATGCAAGCTTGAGAAATCCATTTATGGATTGAAACAAGCGTCTCGCAGATGGAATCTTTGTTTTGACGAGAAGGTTAAAGAGTTTGGATTTCTGTGAAGCGAAGATGAATCTTGTGTGTATGTCAAAGCCAGTGGGAGTATAGTGAGCTTCCTCGTATTGTATGTCGATGACATACTACTCATAAGAAACGATGTCCCAACCTTGTAGGAGGTCAAGGCATGGCTTGGGAAATGTTTCCCTATGAAGGACCTCGGAGAGGCTGCATATATTCTGGGAATAAGAATAGTAAGAAACAGGGAAAAGAGATTGATAGGACTCAGTCAGGATGCATACTTGGATAAGGTACTAAAGCGTTTTAGTATGGAAAATTCCAAGAAAGGGGAGTTGCCAATCCAAAGCAATACCAAGCTGAGTAAGACTCAGAGCCCGAGTACAGAGGCAGAGATAGTTGATATGAGTTGAGTACCTTACGCTTCCGCTGTAGGCTCTATCATGTACGCTATGACTTGTACTCGCCCTGATGTGGCCTTCGCTTTGAGCATGGTCAGCAGATATCAAGGGAACCCTGGTAGAGCTCATTGGATTGCAGTCAAGAATATTCTGAAGTACCTTCGGAGGACCAAGGAATGGTTTTTAGTCCTCGGTGGGAGTGATGACTTAAGGGTACGAGGGTACAGTGACGCTAGTTTTCAGACGGATCGGGATAATTTTCGATCGCAGTCGGGCTGGGTCTTTACCCTAAATGGAGGAGCAGTGACTTGGAAAAGTTAGAAGCAAGAGACCGTAGCTGATTCAACATGCGAATCAGAATATATTGCGGCGAGCGAAGCGTCAAAGGAGGCTATATGGTTGAAGAACTTCATTGGAGACCTTGGAGTTGTGCCATCCATAAAGGAGTCGATGGAAATTTTCTGTGATAATGAAGGGGCGGTTGCCTTGACCAAGGAACCGAGAGATCATGGTAGATCTCGACATATTGATAGAAAATACCATTTTATCATACATCAGGTAGAAGAGGGACTCCTCGTTGTAAAGAGGCTATCATCAGAAGAAAACCCAGCAGATCCCCTTACGAAGGGACTGAGTAGGGCCAAACACTTGCAGCGCGCTAGGAGCATTGGGCTGAAGGATGATATGAGTTTGGATTAGATAGGAAACGTGTAATGGATAGTTTGTACTTGACATTTGATGAATAAATAAAATTGTGTTATTTATGAGTAAAGCTACTATCTTGTGTTGGTTATTTATCTATTGTTTCCATTTTGCATGTTTTGACTTTCTGAATGATAGGATTATTCAAAAAAGGTCCACAGTCGGTCATATTTTGGAAGTAGATATGAATGAAGACTGTCATTAATTGTTTGTAGATTATCTAAAAGGTTTGGACATCGCAAAGGTTTGCTGCAAAGTTCATGAGTGCTTATGAGTATGATTTGAGCATTGGAATAAACCCGAGTATGCTGTATCACTTCGTGGTATTTTACCATTAAGTGATGGCAAAGCGATAATATCATATAGTCTTAAAACTTAGAGATATTGTTGTTGTTTGTTGGTTGGTTATACATTGATAATGTGTAAACGCATCAGTAACTTGATGTTATAAAATGCATTATTGTGTGTGATTCAGTTAAAGAATAATGGATGCATATGAGTCGAAGTTGATCTGTTCCTTTTGTTCTATGAGAATAAAAGTGATATCTTGGCCACTTGGTGATTTGTTTTGACTTATGTGCCGGGCCCGGTCAGAAAAAAGATGATGTGTTCAAATAAATTCTATGTCAAACAAATCGGAAATCAAGGAACAAATACTGGACAACAAGCATTGTCAGCATGATATCCAGAACAGAGGATTGTACGATCCCTTATCTAAAGGACAAGTTGATTAGAGTTGACAGTGAAGTATAAGAGCTATGATTGCTAATCGGATTCTTAAGTCGTATGTGAGATATAGTTACTATACTTATCCAAGTGGGAGACTGTTGGAATAGTGTCTAAGTCCGTAACTATATTTGGTATGTACTTGACCCGATTGTGCATGGTCCTTTTGGGTTGCCTTCTCCAAAGCAACTTGACAAGGTAATTTAAGGAGAAAGAGAGAATATTATGATTTATTAATATATTATAAGAATAATATATTGAAGGAGAAATCATAATTATTTAATTAGTATTGATCATAAATTAATTAGGAATTAATTTGGTGACCAAAAGAGATTAATTGAATAAAGGGGTATAGACTGTCAAATGTATGATAGTTGAGTTTTGGGTTAAGGAAACCTAATGGACTTAAGGGGAACGAAATTATGATGGGTATCCATCATATTTTCATCCAAGGCCTTATTCTAGAAGGTTCCTTGGGCTGCTTGGTGGCTAAGCTGTCCATTAGGGTTTAGACTGAAACCCTAGTAGCCTGTAACTATAAATAAGACCTCTAGGGCATTGAAATCGGCTACCACTTGATTCTAAGAGAACCCTAGGACGATTTCTAGCTTCTCTCACCCTCTCTCATATTACCTTCTTGCTTGTGGGATTTGTGAACCATTAGAGGAGTTGCATTTGTGACTCTAAGCTCAAGAGAAGAAGAGAAGAAGATCTAAGCCAACATTTGAAGAGGTAAACATCTAGATCTGATTCTATATGTTGTTTTTTGTTATTTGCATGCTAGATTAGGGTTTGTAAGTCTTGGAATCAAAGCATGTTCAATAGAGAAACCTAGATCCAAGCATTAGGGTTTGTATGAGCACATAGGAATGTTATTATGCATAAAACCCATTAGTTTCAGGGAAGAAACCCAAGGGATTCGACGCCAGGTCGAAGGGCCAGTAGGGCCGGGACCACCGTGGGAAGTGCAGTAGGTCACACGAGGGAGTTTACCGCACTGGGTCGGGATCAGGCTGCTATAAGTGCGACAAGACATGGCATTTTGGCAGGGATTGTACTGCTCCTGTCCCCACTGTTCAGATGTCAGACCTGATTTTCTTCCATTGAAATCAGAGGGGCCATAAAAAGGCCAACTGTCCCAGGTTGACACAACAGCAACGCCAGTGGTGGCGCTAACTCTAGCGACTACACGGATTACAGATGGCTGGAACGTCAAGTCAGAGGCTCCAGTGGTGAGGAGGCGAGCTTTCTAGTTGATGGCCGAGGAGGCACGCGCTGCACCCGATGTGGTGACGGGTATGGTTTCTTCTCTCTAATTTTTATATATATGTCGCTTGTGATATTGATGTATTATTCTATATGTTTTGTTTAGGGTCGTTCCATGCGAACGGTATCCCGGTTCAAGTGTTGTTTTATTCGGGTACTACCTGATTATTTGTCTCTCTTGTGCTTAGCAAGAGGTTTCTTGAGTCATCGGGCATGTTAGATTGCCCTCTAGAGGTCGAGATTGCGGACGACCAGTCATTGCCAACGTTAGAGATTTTCATAGATTGTGTTTTAAGGTTGTATGAGGAGCGCTACTTGGTAGATTTGGTTCCCATACCATTGCGGGGGAACAAGGTTATTATAGGGATGGATTGGTTGAGCCCCAATGGGGTAGTGATCGACTGTACGCATCAGTTGGTTAGGATTAGGACCCCAGGTGGGGGAGCACTAGTGATTCAGGGCGAGAGGCCACAACGTAGACTGACCTTATCTTCAGCAGCGAGGGCTAGGTGCTACCTCCAGTAGGGTTACGCAGGGTATGTCGCCTATGTTATGGATACCCGGGAGGCGGGTCATGCGAAGGTGAGTGATGTGACAGTGGTACGAGAGTACGTGGATGTATTTCTAGAGGAATAGCCTGGGATACCTCCGGAGAGGCTGGTGTAGTTCAAGATCGACCTGGTCCCTGGTGTGGCTCCGATAGCTAAGGCACCGTATCGGTTGGATCCTCCTGAGATGCAAGAGTTGTCTACACAGCTGCTAGGAGCTGTTAGTCAAAGGACTCATCAGACCGAGTAGTTCGCCTTGGGGATCCTCGATACTGTTTGTGAAGAAGAAGGATGGGTCGCATCGGATGTATATAGATTAGCGGGAGCTGAATAAGGTAACGGTGAAGAACTGTTACCCACTCCCGAGGATTGATGATCTCTTCGACCAGCTTTAGGGAGCATCGTGGTTCTCCAAGATTGATTTGCGTTCAGGATATCACCAGATGAGGGTCAGAGAGGAGGATGTGTAGAAGACTGCCTTTCGGACATAATATGGTTACTATGAGTTTGTGGTGATGCCTTTCGGGCTCACCAATGCTCCAGCCGCATTCATGGATCTCATGAACCGTGTGTGTAGACCGATGTGAGATCGATCTGTGATAATTTTCATTGAAGACATCTTGGTCTAATCCAAGACTTTGGAACAACATGAGGAGCACTTGCGGGAGGTGATGGATACCTTGAGGAGGGAGACCTTGTATGCCAAGTTCTTCAAGTGTGAGTTCTGGTTGCGTGAGGTGCAGTTTCTTGGGCACCTTGTTAACCAAAACGGGATTTCGGTCGACCCGGCCAAAGTGTAGTCCGTGATGAGGTGGGAGGTCCCGAGGTCTCCATCTGAGATTCGGAGCTTCCTGGGACTGGCAGGTTATTATCGAAGGTTCATTCAGGACTTCTCCAAGATAGTCGTGCCCTTGACCCGGTTGACAAGGAAAGTCGTGGTCTTTCGCTGGGGGTCTGAGTAGTAGGCCGCATTCGAGATGTTGAGACAGCGATTGTGTGAGGTGCGAATCTTGCCCTGCTAGAGGACGTGGAGGATTTTGTGGTGTATTGCTATGCGTCCACTACAAGAAAAAGGGGTATCAAAGACTGACATAATCAGTCTCCGATGGTCAACAATCAATCTTTGATTGTAATCAGGGACTGATTTAGCTAGTCCCCGGGACCTAGTCTTAGATACTCAATTTTTTATATATCTAGCACTGAAAATCAGTCCTTAATTCATCATAGTATCAAAGACATAAAATAAGTCTTTGATAATATCTCATTCAGTCTCTAATTTATTTTCTTTAGATCCCTGAGTTGATGACATATCAGTCCTTGATACTATCTTTTAGGGACTGAATATCAGCCTTCTATAATTTATTATTCAGTCTCTAATATTTTTCATTGAAATCTCTATTTTGTGTCGTATCAGTCTCTTATACTATCTTTCAAGGACTAAATATTAGTCTTTGATGCTATCAAGTTCAGTCTTAAATTACAAAATCAGTTCCATTTTTTTATAAACTTAAAAGGATTATAAAAGAATAAAAAGCAAATTAAAATAATCAGTTAAAGAAAAATAATGCACAAGACCTCAATCATAAACACTATAACATTCTACTTTATGGAAATTGTCATTTATAATATTATACATTCAATATGTTAAATTCACATCAATGGCTTAAAAGTAAGAAAAATAATGCACAAGACCTCAGTGATAAAGTTTCTCATTCTATAATGAGAGGACAAACATGCAATACCAATATACATAAAAAAACAACCATCACAATCAAAAGGAAAAAGTCGTGTACCCCAACATCTGCCTAGCCAATTCCCAACTCATCCATAGCTTTGATCTTGCAATTTTGAGTTCACCCCTTTGCTCTGTACAAACAAACATATATATTTAGAAGCTTTTATGGTAAACCGTATACCAAAGATAAGAAAATCAGAATGAGACCTTTACTAACCACGATAAACACATTGCCACATATTCCATCAAAACCTTCAACTAAAGTTAAATGATCAAATCCAGAAAGAAATGATGCAACAAAAATATCAATATTACTAAAAAGTTCAACCGCTAAAAGCTGCAAAATAGTTAGTCAACACAGTTCCATCTTTCAATGCACGCATTAACGAATTAACGTTTTTGCAGTTGTCATGATGTTGAGTAAAAGCACCTTATCGTACTTGAGTTATAGAACTGATTGTACAGATCCAAAAATCTCGTCTTTTGTTATTATCATGGCATCTTGGACATTTGAGAAGACAGTGAGGGGCGTTATCTTGAATTGTGAGGCCATGGATTTTTATGTCCAACCTGTGAAACATAAAAGAACGCCAAAATTGGTTTAACTTTTTCTAGATTTTGAAAGTTATATATAATTAATATTATGTTTGAATCCACCATTTCATGAAACCAGTAACACGCAATAATATATGAGATCTTTATGGGTGATATAATATCCATAGTTACCAACTTATTATGCTCCAAAAATAATAAACCTAGAAAGTTACATGAGCATGCCATTCCAGGCCAGAGAGTCTCATCAAATGTTTTCCTTGTTGTGGACGATGCACGAATAACATCTTCTATATCACCTTCAACAACATGGTAAATCAACTGCCCTGTTCTTGGGTCAAAGGTTGAACAGCTGAAAAACAGAAAGGAAATGTAAGTTAAATGTAGGATGTAAATAAACTAATTTCATTTAGTGTAACAAAGCAAGAAAGAAGATACTACCCTACTACTGCATGTGAAATAAAAAAAACATAAATCCTATCATCTTCTTGCCAATACGTCTTCCACAATGACAAATTTAAGGTCCAATGATGCTTTAGTTTGCAACAAACCTCATATAGCAGTCACTAGCTTGCCAATCTTAACCTATAAGACAATTTTAGAAAAAAAAATGAAAAATTAACAGAAGATTAAAAAGATGAAGATGTCTGATGGTAACTGATCTTTATATTTATGATTAGCCAAGAAACCTGTAACAAAAAATCAAAACAAAAACGATAACTGATCTTTAACTTGTACATACCTCGATTTTCATATAACTAGAAAACTCTTTAATGTGTTCTTCGAGAATAGTATCAAATAACCAGGAAAATTGTCATTCATATCCTGTTTGGCCTTACATAGTGAATATACAAAATCCTGAAACATTTTTCGCAATCAAAATCAAACAATCAGCTTGGAAAACAAACTCAAAAAAGAAAAAAAATCTAGATTGAAAACCTATCGAAAAACTAACAAAAAGAAAAAAAAAAAAATATATATATATATATATATATATATATATATATATATATATATATATATATATATATATAGACTGAAAACCTAAATCAGAGAAGATTAAAAAGATGAAGATGTCTGATTTAGTGGGATTTGGCGATTTAGGGCTCAAGGCCTCAAACGGAAATAGAGGGGACGAAGGGGAATGACCGGATGATGGTAGATGTTAAACTATAATGAAGTAAGGAATCAATTTTTCTACAGAAACAGTCAGACCACAAAACATAAAAGACAAGTGACGAACAAATATTATTTGATAGTAGATGCTAAACTACTGGGAGTTAAGAAATCAAATCGTTATAAACAAACAGTACCCAAAACATAAAATTCATCATATGTCTAATACAGGAAAAAAATATATAATACAAAATGACATAGATGAAGTGAAACTTACAGTTACACGTAAGAGGGCATACGATCTAGGGCTGTACAGGGAGGAAGAGGGTGAAGCAGGGAAAAAGGGTCGAACAGACAGAGACAACTAGGGAAGAGAGATGGAGCGGCGGAGCAAGGCGTATGATCTAGGTTATAGTCGTTGTGCGGCAGAGCATGTGTGCACGGAACAGGGAACCTCGAAGAAGACTCGTTCAGCTTCTGAATTGATGAATTGATGAATCGGGATTTTATGATACGCTTTTTTATTTTCCCGCTAGGTAAGAAAGAGAGGCGTTTCTCAAAAATCTTTTCAAGTTTTACATTTGGGGTTTTTAAATATTTTGAAGAATTCTTTTTTTTTTCTATGAAATAAGGTTTTTTAAATATTTGAACTTATTAAAATTAGTTAAAATAATAATTTAAGTATGTATGACTGAAATTTAGTTAGTTGTAAGTGTTCATTCAAATTTCAAATAGTGTCTGTTTATTAGGGACTGAAATCCAGTCGTTGGAAAGTTTCCCATCCAGAGGAGAAATTGGTTCAGTTGTGTCAATGACTGAAATTCAGTCCCTAATAAGTTCAATGCACTATCAAAATTGACACATGTATATCAGGGAATGACATTCAGTCCCATATAACTTTCCATCCAAATTCAAAGTTGGCACTAAACTATTTGATACTGAAATTCAGCCCCCAATGTGTTCCAACCAAACATAAACAAGATCAAACAGATTAGGGACTACATTTTAGTCTCGAATAAGTGTCATCAGTCTTTAATGATTCACACAATGAAATCAGTCCTAGATAGTATTTGAGACTAATTCATCAGTCCCAGATACATCGTATCCAAGACTGATTAATCAGTCTCTAACATTTTAGTCACAAAAGCCCCTTTTTCTTGTAGTGGTCTATCTCCGATTTGGGCGTGGTATTGATGCGGAGGGGGCATGTTATCGCCTACACTTCGAGGCAGCTGAAGCCTTATGAGGCGAACATCGTAGTTGTGGGCCATGTTTCCTCCTTCGATTATGACAGTCGTGGATTGTTGATTCTACACCGTAGAGTGTGGGTCCTATATCATGGAGGTGTAAGCCAGGAATTGATGGAGGAGGCACATAAATCCAAGTTTTCTATCCATCCCGGGGAGACGAAGATAGACAGGGATCTTCGTATTGATTATTAGTGTCCCTGCATGAAGAGGGATGTAGCTTGGTTCGTTGAGAGATGCCTAACCTGCAGGAAGGTCAAGGCTGAGCACCAAAGGCCTCATGGCAAGATTCAACTGTAGGATATTCTGTTGTGGAAATAGGAAGATGTAACACTAGCCAAAATAGGTCAATAACAATCACATGTGATTATGCTAATCATGTAATGTGATAAATGTACTATGTATTTCATGATAAATTCTAATACAAATATGAACTTTCTTTATGATACAACTCAAAATATACGTCCATACGATTCCAAAAATATAGAGAACGTCTGAATCTGACTTCGCATGAAGAAGTTATGATAAACCGAACACTATAAATCTCTATAATAAGAGGAATTTAAAATAGACTTATAATTAGCTATATAAGTCTAAAATAGAGTTATAGTACTCGTAAATACCTACACGTGCATATAAAGAACGTCAAAAACAGAGTTCGTATGCAAAAGTTATGGCCTTCCGAAGATTCAGCTTTCAGAAACCCTAAGCTAATTAAACTCACGACGTGAACAAAGGTTTATTCACGACGTGAGGAGTCATTTTGCCACATTTCGGAATCTAGAAGGTGTGACGAGGCTACGAGGGGATAAAATCCAAACTCACGACGTGAACAAGGGTTTATTCACAACGTGAGGAGTCACATGGCCACCTTCCGAAGCTAGGGACGCAAATGGCAAGTCTACGGGGTGATCATGCAAGACTCATGATGTGAGCCTTATGACACTCACGACGTGAGTTTCTAAAAACCTTACTATAAATAGCAGGCCCGACTTCATCCATTCTTACACCAAAACTTCTTCCCTTTCTCTCCTTTGCTGAGGCCATTCTGCATCCCGAGTCCCGACGATCTCGCACACTGACCGTATTGCTTAGATAACATAAAATCACGCTACTAGGGTGAGCTTCATGGCCCCACTTTCTAATATTTCAGGGCAAAACGCATGCTAGTTATTATATATATATATATATATATATATATATATATATGTTATTATTATGTCTATATGATAGTATATAGTTATGATAACCGGGATATGATTGTTCTAAATATAACATTTTGAATACATACAACTATTATTAACTTATCAGTATGTTAATTTACTAATGTAGATCTTGAGTTATACTTAGGATTATATATATATATATATATATATATATATATATATATATGTGTGTGTGTGTGTGTGTGTTGTGTGCGATATAATACCGAAGTTATATTCGAAAGTTCTAAATGTTAAGTTATATAGTATGTTGCTATTAATAGTTTTTATGTCAAGATAAAACTGGATATGTTATATGTTGTTATTATTAGTTTTATGTCAAGATAAAACTGGATATGTTATATGTTGTTATTATTAGTTTTATGTCAAGATAAAACTTGGTATTGTTATTGATAGTTTTATGTCAAGATAAAACTAGAAACGTTATATGTTGTTATTATTGGTTTTAGGTCAAGATAAAACCTGGTTTTACTTCAAGATATAGTTATTATACTGCCTAAATATTATGAAGTTAGGAGTAATATTTAAAAGCATAGTCTAGAAACTTAGGGTTTTAGACATGAAGATGCTTTTGTTGTTAGAGCTATAGGAACCCATCAAAGTCTACATGAGTAATTGTATTTATCAACTAAGATTGGGGATCTTAGTGGAAATCCTCTGAACTGTAACCGTTAATCCCGTGTGAGCGAGGAAGTCGTGTATAATTAGTATACGGGTTGACCGCCCCACTTGTGACTGTTAGCTACAGTCAACCAAAAGCAAGTGATGGACTATCCTTTTATTTGTTATTAATCCGGCGTCGATAAAGCGTACGGCGTTGTTTCTCATGGTAAATCATGAGTGTGTTTGTTTCTCATGGTAAATCATGAGTGTATTGTTTTATCAGAGGTATTATCTCATAGCAGCGGTTACAGGCTCATGGTAGCAAATTGTTAGAAACATTATACCTTGTAGTATACAAGTATTAATGTTAATTATAAGTTTTCCCCTAGTTATACTTTAGGATTAAGACATGTTTAGGTATAACACTTAATTGATAAGTATACTATTATACCTAATATACATACTAAATGTTGGAGAATCAAAATGATACTTTCAAAACTATACTTTTGAATGTGTGGAAATGTATTATTTTATGGAGTCAAAACCTGTGAACTCACCAACTTTATGTTGACGTATTTTTAAAATGCATGTGTTTTCTGGAACTTGAAAAGCTGGTATGTATTCGAACAAGAGAAGTTTTACTATTATCTTTCTGTTTATTAAATACTAGGAAAAAAATAATGTAACTTTCAATCATCAATAAAGGTATGTATTTTCTTTAGTATTGTTCAATGTATGTTATATAACTGTGATACGAAAAATGACGTTACACTACCCGATGTTTCCGCCGACGGCCGAGGTGTGACAGAAGATATCACTATGGACTTCATCACAAAGCTTCCAAGGACCGTGTAGGGAGTGGATTCAATTTGGGTCATTGTGGATCGTTTGACCAAGAACGCCCATTTCATTCCGATTCAGGAGAGCATTTCGGCCGAGAAGTTGGCCGACATCTATATTAGAGAGGTAGTGGCTCGGCATGGGGTGCCAGTTTTGGTGATTTCCGACAAGGATGTGCGGTTCACTTCCAGATTCTGGAAGAAGTTTCATGAAAAGCTGGGTACTCGTCTGCACTTTAGCACCGCTTTTCACCCGCAGACGAGCGGTCAGAGTGAGCGGACCATCCAGACTCTAGAGGATATGCTACGGGCGTGTGTTTTAAACTTCATAGGTATTTGGGATACTTACCTTCCTTTGGCTGATTTTTCTTATAATAACATCTATCATCCGAGTATTGACCGTCCTCCCTTTGAGATGTTGTATGGGAGGAAGTGTAGGACCCCGATATGCTGGGGTGAGGTTGGCTAAAGGGTCATGGGGAGTACCGAAGTGGTACTCAAGACCACAGAGAGGATCCAACAGGGGCGGACCAGGCTTCAAATCGCTCAAAGTCGGAAGAAGAGTTATGCCGATAGGCGTCGTTCAGACCTGGAGTTCCAGGTCGGGGATATGGTGCTCCTGAGGGTGTCGTCTTGGAAGGGCGTCATTTGGTTCAGGAAGTGGGGCAAGCTGGGCCCCAGGTACACTGGACTTTTCAGGGTTGCAGCCCGGGTGGGCAAGGTGGCGTATAGGATGGACCTGCCAGCCGAACTCAGTCGGATTCATAACACTTTTCACGTCTCCCAATTATGAAAGTGTCTGGTGGACGATTCGACAATGATGCCTTTTGAGGACATTCAGGTGGATGACAACCTGAATTACATCGAGTGACCAGTAGCTATCCTCGACAGGAAGTTGAAGGATAAGGGAATTGGTGAAGGTGCAATGGCAGCACCACAAGAGTTCGGAATGGACTTGGGAGCTGGAGGACGAGATAAGGGAGCACTACCCCGATCTTTTTCAAGGCTCAGCAGCAGACTTCGAGGACGAAATCTAAAATAAGTGGGGGGGGGGGGGGGATTTGTAACACTCGGTTCCTGCTACGTACTTAAATTCAAGTAATGTTGTAATTTACTCTAGGACTCGATGAGTTGGAGGCCCAACTCGACGAGTAGACTCGACATTATGCGGGGGTTCTAATCATCTACTCGACGAGTCGGGAGACCGACTCGGCGAGTAGGAGCTATCTGGACAAAACCTTAATGTTTAGGGTTTGCACCATATTTAAACACTTTATCTCATCCTAAACTAGCCTCCATCACCCTCCCAACTCAGAGAAACCCTACATTGAAACCCTAAACCATTATTGAGTGTTCTTGAGCCTTTTGGTGCTTTTTGTGTGTGTGTTTGAAGTTGGAGAAGAAGAAGGAAGATTGGAAGTTCAAGTAGAAGCAAGGAGATCTAGAAGATTCATTCAAGGTAAAAAGTTGGAACCTAGACCATCTATCTCTTAGATTTTGATTTGGGGCAATTTCTATGCTTTTTATGAGTATAAACAAGCAAAAATCGGATTTTTGGGTGTGCTTGGAGTTGTACTTCGGATATGGGGCTATTGGGGGTCTTTATGGCATAAAGGTGCTAACTTTGTTGCCATAAACACCCCATGCATCTTGTAGACCTTCTTTTATGGATTTTGGAGCGAAAAACCCCATGAATGGACATCAATTTTGTAGCTTTACATATGAAATGGACCCTAGGAAGTTAGATCTATGGTTTTGATACTTTAAGACCCATTATAATCGACTGTATAGTTTTCGACTAGGAGGGACTCGGCGAGTTGTTTGGGTGACTCGGCGAGTCGGGACACACTTTTCCCCCAAACATCTTTTGGAAATGGTTTTGGTTGAGTGGAAGGAACACTCAGCCTACTAGGGGGTTTGTTTTGGACCTGGAAAACATAGGACTCGGTGAGTGGATGAACAAACTCGATGAGTTCAAGGAAATGTCCCAACCACATGAAGATGGACTCGACGAGTTCAAGGAGAACTCAGAAAGTCGTAGACTGAACATCTTTATATGGATGAAGATGAACTCGACGAGTTCAAGGACGAACCGGGCGAGTCGGTTGAAGATAGTCAGATGTGTTGTTGAATGCAAACTCTTCGAGCTCTTGCTAGACTCGACGAGTAAGGACGGGATTATGGCAATAGGTGAACATGGGGACTCGGCGAGTTGGCGGACCAACTCGGCGAGTAGAGTCAACCAGATGTTGAATTTGACCAGAGGATTGACCATTGATCAAGGTGTTGACCATGACCTTGTCTTGGACTTGAGTTGGCCCTTGTAAGGGTAAGGAGTATGATATGATAAGTTAGAAAAGTTGTTGTGTAAGGATTGAGGATTCGAGGAGAGTTGGTTTTCATACCGAGATCAGTGCAGACACTACATGACTTTGAGGTGAGTTTTCTCCTAGTAGGAGTGGGTCTACGGCCACAATGCTGACCCATGAGTAAGAGTGTTGGATAGATGATTGTCTTTGTGATAATTATCTAGTGTTGATATGAGATATGACTACTGTGCCTGATATGATTATTGTGCTTGATAAGTTTACTATGCTTGGTATGTGTTAACAGTAGTAAGGGGTGAAATAGTCCCCGGTTACCGGTTGAAAGATACTGAAGGGGACGTTAGCTCCCAGTTACCGGTTGAAAGATACAGAAGGGGAGGTTAGTTACCGGTTGAAAGATACCGAGGAGGAGCCCAGCTCCTGGCTATGCCTGACAGTTACCGGCTGAAAGATATCGAAGATTATGCATTATTTTGGTATGGGTATGATGGGGGAACTCACTAAGCTTTGTGCTTATGGTTTTTAGTTTTGGTTTTAGGTACCTATTCATCTAAGGGGCAGGAGCCGGCGGGGTAGCAGCGCATCACACATTCACACATGATATTCCACATTTGAGAACCCTGGGATTGTACTTTGATATTATACTATTTGATCATATGGTTTTGAGACTTATGATTTGTGACTTTATGTTTGAAATGATATCAATGTTGTTTTCCATTAACTGTTTTTACAAGTAATACACTCTAAAACAAAAAAAAAAATGGGTCTCAATTTTGGGATGTTACAGTAGAACTTGTTGTATTTGGCCTTTAAGAACTTAGCACCCGAGGTGTGATGCCTCAAACAGTTCACAACACACCTAAGACAAAGGATAACTTGAGAGAGATTTTACTAGCTCCAAAATCGGCTCTAATGAACTCGAAGAACTCTAGTGTATGATTTTGGGTGCTAAGGGAGTCCTTTTATGGTGTGGCAAAGTCTAGGGTTACATCCATGCAAACCCTAATACCCATGACCTTTCATATTACTTAGGCTCCATGGGTTAAACCTCCATGGACTACCATATTGGTTTAGCCCATCCTAAATAACAACTGGCCCACACTATAAGAATCATTGATTTACCAAATCAATCCCTATATATTTAATTAGTCTCTTTTGATCACATAATTAATTCCAAATTAATTCTTGATCAATACTAATTAAATAATATG